>NC_056066.1:54844517-55147547 GCF_016772045.2 Ovis aries | reverse complement strand
ATGGGGCTGTGGTGTCCATTCCTCCGCCAGCTCCACAGGAACACAGGCTGGGGCTGGGGGGGTGCACATCCTCAGACCTCCTGTGCATCCTCTCGCTGCAGCCCAGGGCCATGCTGAACTTACCGCCCCCTCATCTTACAGGGAAGAACCCAACGCTCAGGAAACGTGATGTCAGTAACCACGGTGCACACACGTGGCCACTGTCGTGTCCACCTTCAGCACGCCTCCCTTCCCTTCAGCCAGATCTCATCCCTGAAATGCAACCAGTCTTCTTTTCTCTTAAAAACATTGAAAAGAAAATCCGACAACTCCAGGCTGCGAGTCCCCTTCTGTTCCCCTGTCACCCCTCCCTGCTGTGCAGGCTGGCCTCCAGGTCATGACCATGCCCGATCTTTTCTTTGTCATGGGTCCCTGCAAGGGCCAAGGGCATTAACTGAGTGACCAGGTCTTATCAGAGCCAAGTATCCCCTGGGCTGAAGTTGGCTGGTAATGCACTGACATGATCCTCGGCAGGGAGCTGAATGGAGAGCCATAGATTTATTTTGCCTTGGGAAAATACACATGAATTTGGCCCAGATATTCATCATTTCTAGAGCACCCCCAGAACTGTGGTCAAGAGGGTTTAGATGGTCATAAATACGACGTTTTCTGGGAGTGGTGACGAAAGGCACTCAGACGGCCCCTGGGGTGGGAGGGGAAGGGCCCCTCTGAAGCCTCAGCACAGTTGACCTTGGTCCTTGTGTGGCCTTGGGCCTGGACACGGGTCAGGCACCCCACTAAGCCTGGACTGTTCACCTGCAATCAGAGGCTTCTTATCCTAGAGGTGCCATCAAAGCATCAGGCACAGCACAGGCCCTTAATCACAAATGGAGTTGAAAGAAGAGGAAACAGGAGCTCTGTTTTAATGTGTAATTGGCTTTCTTTTACATTTTGCAAAATGATTGAAAAGCTTTAAAGTGTCTGCTTGGCCCAGACCCCATGGACCTGGCCACTGCTCACCTCCATTTGAGCTCCCAGTTCTGGGATATCACCTGGTCATGTGGGCAGGTCACATCCCAAAGACCCTGGATTAACACAGAAGGACACTGCAGTCCATGAAGGCTGCTGCCCTGCTGGCTGGTCCAAAAAGCCATCTAATTAGCCGAGATTGTGTATTTCCAGTAGACGCAGTGGAGCCCTCCTAAGACAGCTGCAGAGTGCTCTACGGCCTGAGGTGCTTCCTTTCTTGTTTGAGTTGTCAGGAATGGGTTCTCTGGCTCCCTCCCAGGGCTCCTCCCTGAAGACCCACATGGACTGCAGGTTCTGTGGAGTCCAGGGGTCACTCTGCATGGAAATTCCAGCAACTCCTTGGACCCCATGTTGCCAGCCCATCTGCCCACTGCATCCTTGTTGCGAAGATAAGATTGTATTTGTCCAAACTATGGTGAGACAATGAAGGGGATAATTAAATGTTCAGATGGGCAGTGGATCTTCAGCTGTGCTAGAAGCCAACAAGGAGTGGGGGACACGACTTCTGAGGGGCAAATAGAATTGAGATCATGGTGGGAATGCAGGAGGCTCTTCCAGACCAGAGAAGGGCCTGCACCCCATATTGGGGATCAACTGTGAACCCCAGCATGCTATCTGCTTTGATTTTAAGAACACTTACAAGCTGGTTAGTCTCTTTCAAGCTCATCCCCATCAGAATGGATTTCTGTTCCATCAAAGCAGGTCTCCTAGATTTCTTCTTCATACATAGTTCTCTGAGTACAAGTAACTGTCGCTGATTCCCAGGGCTACCAGGAACACCATGTGTCAGCACGTTCAGCAGAACCCCAAGCTCCTACAGGGCCAGGACAGCCTGGTCCCTCCTGTACCTTCAGCATCTCATGCTGCAGAGTGATGGAGATGGCCTCTGAGACCAGGAGCTATATCAACAGCACAATAACACACTATTTCTAAAACTGCCTCAAACGCTTCTCTCAGGAAACCCATCGAGGGAGAAACGAGTCCAAAGGGACAATGACGAGATGCCCTCGTTATCTGAGGGCATCTTAAGCTAAGCTCCAGATCAACACATCACCATGTGTGCTGGTGGTGAGCATGCGGCACACACCTACCCCACCTTGCCAACTTTCTGAGGACCTCGACAGGATGAGCACGTGCCTGCTTTACAGAGGGGGAGCCCCGGGCACAGCACAGGAGGATCAGCAAGGTCTTGGAGTGGCCAGGATGTGAACCCTGTCTGCACCAGCAGTGAGCCACATCCTGACCTGCCAGATCCGGATTTGATGATTGGACACTGTGTTCCCAGGGAGCCACGTGGGTCAGTAGACCAGAGGACTAGGGATGCGTTTCCAGCAGGAACACTGTCAGCACTCCAGGATGCCTTAGTGCTCACATGAGCTCAGGCCAAGCCCAACCATGATCCTGCGGGGCCTTCCTAGACCTCCCCCTCCCACAACACACAGAGGGTGTGCGGGCCTGGGGACTGTGCTTCCAGTCTGGGGAGGGGAGGGAGACCCAGGAGGGACAGCCAACCCACTAACAGGCTAGCAGGGGCACAGGGCAAACCCCTTCCCCAAACGCGCCTCCCCACATCTAGAGAGTTGGTGTCATTGGAGTTGCAGCCTGGCGCCGTGCTGATTCTGACACCAAGTGTCGCATCCATTAAAGTTTAATTTGATCTTTTTTAATATCACATTAAAACGTTTCCATCCTGGAATGGAATCGTTATAGCTAACGTAAATCTGCCATACGCACGGTGCTTCATTTATATTAGCTTTTATTTAACTTGGTAAAAGGTAATTTGTTTTTATTAATTGATTCATTTTCCCCCTCCAGTCAGGCAAGCTGAGGCCCCAGTGGTGGGGTGAGGTGGGGGGGGCCTGTGTGCGGAGCTGCTCCCTGCTGAGCCCCAGCTGCCCCTTCACCTCATTGCTGGCCGCTGTCTTCCGTGGAAACTTTAATTGACCGCCCAGGTGCCTGTGTGTCTTGTTATCCGCTCCAGGGCCTCTCCCTTTAATTTTTTATTGTTGGGTTATCCTGTACAACTGATTAGTCAGGCACTTGCTGCTGAGGTGGGCTGCAGCTTTTCAGCATCTTCTCTAAACAAAGTGGAAAGGAATCACACAGAACTGTCAACTCACAAGCCCATCTGGGCCACCATGCTGCATTCAGAGTGTGTCTTTCTTTCAGGCTAGTCAGCTCCATCCACCACTGATGCCTTGAAATGAGATGCTGCATAACAGTTAACCTGGTTTGGCTTCTGTCTGAACTTTGCTGCTTTTCCCTCAGCCCAGATTACGGGTGGGTGACTCCAGCTTCCCCAAGCTGGCTGGCTTTGTCCATGCACCCATCCACCCTCCAGCCATCTCTCTAACCTTGGGTGCCTGGGCCCAGTTTCCTCATTCGCACTGGAAACTTTCAGGCAGCTTGGGAAACACTCTCCAAGGTCACAGCCTGTTGAGTCCTGAGGTGAATTCCTGGTTGGATTGGAGAATGCTCTGAGAACTATAAGGTTAACCCCATGCGAACATGCTTAGTCACTTCGGTCGTGTCTGACTCTTTGGGACCCCATAGACTGTAGCCCACCAGGCTCCTCTGTCCACGGGATTCTCCAGGCAAGAATACTGATGTGGGTTGCCATGCTCTCCTCCAGAGGATCTTCCCAACCCAGGGATCCAATCTGCACATCTTTATCTCTTGTGTTTCCTGCATTGGCAGGCAGGTTCTTTATCACCAGTGCCACCTGGGATGCCCAAGGTTAACCCAGAGCCCACGACAAGTCCACCCCTGCCCATCCTTCTCTTCCATGGCCTTATAGAGAGCACCTTTTGTAAAATATTTCTGCCTCCAGCAGCCTCTCAGTTGAGAGCCATAATTTTCACTAGCATTCATTTATAAACATCTCAGCTGATCACAGGTGTTCTGTGGGGAGTGCCGTAGACAGTGGTCTCAGGGCATCTCAGGGCCACTCGCCTTCGACAGGAACAGCCAGGGCAGAAGTAGGCACTCACATTTCTGCACTCCATCTGGTTAGGACACACCATCCATCCGTCTCCCCCACCATCAGTGCAGACCACATGGCTTTCATCACCTGTAAGCACTGAGCTCTCCTCCTTACGAGAAAGATACGCACCCATTTCCCGTATGGGATCCTAGTGGCAAATGTTGCTTTTCTATAAAGGTAAAACTAACCCTGGTTAATATTTAGGGAACATTGCTTACAATAACCCAGAGCTGCTGGTCAATGTGTGCCAAGACAAGCCAGTCATTTCGCTTGGATTTTCTCACATGAAGGGAACAGATATCAACTCAGCTCAACTCTGTCCACCTATTGAAGGGAAAGGAAGTGATCTTTGGCTTGAATTTCAAGGTGGACTGTCTCTGCAGCACTGACGTCTGCATCTCACTCATGCTTCACTTTCTTTTGATGCAATAGCGCATGCAAGAGGGGTTTGAAAATACCAAAGCAGTACGTGCACACTGCCTGTCATTACTTACCCATGCAAATATCCCATGATTATAGTTGGGACAAATTGTTTCCCAGGTTTCAATATGATATTTTCTATGTGTGTAGTGCTTTAAACCCTCCTCAAAGCTTTTCTCCATATCCATTATGTCATTTAACCAACCAATTGAACTTGAACTGGAACAAACAAAAACACTGATAAATTAATTAAATCCAGAACTTTTATGGGGGAGGAGAAAAGGGGTAGCAAAATACAGCTGTGTTGCAGTTGGTTTGTGGACATCTATTAAAAAGTGATTTTAAGGGGGAAACAAAACGAAATCTACATCCTTCCCTGCTTCAGAGTCTTCAAATGAAAAAAAGAGAAAAAAAAAAAAGAAACCTGATTCCTTATTTTTTGTCTCATTCCTGGGACCCAACTTGGACGCAGTGGGAACCACTGAGTGTCCAGGAATCTGCCTTTATTTATTGTCTGTGCTGTGAGGCTTGTGGGATCTCAGTTCCCTGACCAGGGATCGAACCTATGTCCCCTGAAGTGGATGTGCAGAGTCCTAACCACTGGACCACCAGGAAATTCCTCAGATTCTTATTCTAATTTCATGAAATACTTGTGCATTTTTCTTGTTTTTTCATCTGACCCACCACCCTAAATAATTTTTGAGGACATTTTTATTTTCAAAAATACATATTTCTGAAAGTTTAATGATAATGCATTTTTATAAGAACTTGTGATAAGAAATATTTGCATAAGAAAGCCAGTGTTTCTCAACCTGGACACTATTGACCTCGGGGCTGGGCCAACCTCTGCTGGAGTGAGGAGTGTCCTGCATGCAGTGGAGTGTCCGGCAGCATCCCTTGCTTCCACCCCCCAAGTTGTGACACCCAAGGTGTCTGCAGACGTCGCCCAGTGTCCCTGGGCGGGAGTGGGATGGACCAGTCGCCCCAGTTGATGGGGCTGCAGAGTATCTGATGGGCCTGCAGAGATGGCATCCCAGGCCAAGCTCAGCTCATGCGTGTGGTCTGGCATCAGGCGCACCGTCTGCCAGAAGTGGCTCATCCTTGGACCAGAGCGTCAGGCCATCGCCAGTGCTGTCACATCAGCTCCTGCTCATCATGGCCACCAGTGACTTCCTCTGCCTCCACAGGAAGAGCCTGCTGGGGCTTCCAGGGCAGGGAGGAGGCCAAGGTCCAGGCAAAGCTTAATTTTCCAGAAGTTCACAGCATCTGGGGAAGAAAACCAGAATAATATCACAGGAGCAACAACTGAGAAGACGTCTAGAAATTGCTTCTTGTATCAGATTGAGCCCTGAGGTTCATCTGCCAAGCCTCCCAGCCGCCGCCCGCCGCCCACCTCTCCTGCTTTAATGAAGATGCTGTGTGGGAGCTGTGGGGGTGGCGGGGGCTTCCTTCCCTGGGCTATGAGCCTTGTTGGGGGCTCCCAGGAGGAGGCTCAGCCTTATTGAATCATGTCGCTTCAATAACATGACTCCTGAGAGGGTCTGCCCCACGTGACACCGAGGCTAGTGCTCTCCTTTCACAGGAGGCCGAGGACGGAGAGTCCTCCCCGCAGTGGGGGCTGTAGCCCAGGTGAGGGCGGTTCCCCACACAAGTCCCGGGCAGTTATATGGGTATTTCTCAGGGCTGCAGGAAGAGAGTGATGGGAGCGTAAGTTCAGACACGTGGACACCTCACCTGTGATTCTGCACCTCAAGCAGCTACAACAGGAGACGGAGAATCTGACTTAGAACATGGCCCAGAGGAGGGATATGATGGGTTCTGCTTGCCCTTGATGGGCCCACGTGACAAAATGGGTCAGCTCAGACTTCCCCAGCACCCTGGACACGCACAACACGTATGGACACACATATGCACATGCATATACACACACATATACACACCTACATGTACACAGGTTGCAGACACATGCACACGGGTACACACATAGAGTTCTTTTCCAGTAGGAACTCTCCAGTAAATCCTTCAGAGCTAGGATTCACTTAATTGTGATGATGAAAAGTGATAAGAGGCTTAAGGGCTAGAGCAGCCCAGGGAGGGGCCTGCTGCTTTAGCTTAGCACCCAGAGAGACCCCGGAGCTGCCCCCTAAGCTGCTGAGACCTGAAGGAGGAGAAGGGGAGCAGAGGCAGACCCCTGGGCACAGATGCAGAGCCGTGTTCATATTGTAAATAGCACAATTCTGCTTGTTTTCCAGAACCAGCACCGAGGTTTTTGAAGAGCTCATCTCGAAATAGAGTTATGTAATCAGAAGTCAGCTCTTTGCCTTTTATAGAGAGGTCTGCAGAGTCAAATGGGGAGGCTGGAGGGCTGGGCGTAGGGGGAGGCTCTGCAGGCCATTGCCTTTCTTGAGGGTTCCCATGGCCCTGCCAGTGGGGGAGAGGGGACTCACTCAAGGGGCTGCGAGGTCCACCAGGCTGCTCTGTCCCCCGAGTGACAGAGGAGGGGAAGTGTGCTCTTCAGTTGCACACCTGGGGCTTTTCTGTGCCCAGCAACAGTGTATCAGCCTGTCCCTCAGTCACTCTTAGTAATAATAGTAGTGGTAGGTAGTCACTCAGTCGTGTCTAACTCTCTGCGACCCCATGTACTGTAACTCATCAGGCTCCTCTGTCCATGATATTCTCCAGGCAAAAATACTGCAGTGCGTTGTCTTCTCCAGGGGGTTGTCTCATCATTCTTAGTGCCATTTATTAAAGCTACAAAGAAACAAAGTCACTGAAACCCAGTAGCTGCTGTAATCAGTTATGCTGCTGCTGTTGCTGCTGCTGCTAAGTCGCTTCAGTCGTGTCCAAATCTGTGTGACCCCATAGATGGCAGCCCACCAGGCTCCCCCGTCCCTGGGATTCTCCAGGCAAGAACACTAGAGTGGGTTGCCATTGCCTTCTCCAATGCATCAAAGTGAAAAGTGAAAGTGAAGTTGCTCAGTCCTGTCTGACTCTTAGCGACCCCATGGACTGCAGCCTACCAGGCTCCTCCGCCCGTGGGATTTTCCAGGCAAGAGTACGGGAGTGGGTTGCCACTGACTTTCTGTTTATGCTGGGGGAGCTGGAAGAATATTGCCATGAAACAGCCACGTTCCACTTGGAACACCTCCCTGTTGGAGGAATATGTTTAGAATGGAGCCCATGAACTGCATCCTCTTAAAAATGAGGACACATGGAAACTGGTGAATCTGACCACCGTCTGCCCTGGGGTCCCTCATGCTGACACTGTCCTTGTTCTCCTCCAGGACAAGGACCCACTAAGTCGTGTTATCAGGGAGCTAGGGGAGGTAGACTCGTGAATTCTCTGCACTGAGTTTGCAACTTCTGTGAGTCTTACACTATTCCAGAATTAAAATGTAAAAAGCCCACACTCACCACTTCCAGTTCTCATCAAATGATACCTCTGTAGATAGGTTTCTCGGGTTGCATAAGAAACAAATTCTCCAAACTAGCTTTTAATGAAAAGAAACCAGAATCTCACACACAAAGATGGCTTCTCTCTACCTCCTCTCACCTCCCTGCCATTTAAAAAATAATCCTTCTTTCTAATGTGAACGTTGAAATAAAAATTGCGAGACTGGTTCCAATGCCAGCTTTCTATTCCCAAGTCAGAAATGACTCAGAGAGGTCATTTTCTGAATGATCGCTGTTGTTACTAAGCTCAAATGGCACCTTAGTCAGACGTCTCGTGGGCAAATTCCCTGGTTCATCCCAGTGCCCACTTGCTGGCTCGTCCCCTGTGTAATTTAACACGGTTGGAAGTTTCTGGTGATGGGAGACCAGGCTAGAACAGTGGAGGAGCATGGGGAGGTGAGCTGCTGCAGCTGTGGACTTGGAAGAGCTTTTGTGGTAGTTTTACTGGGAGTGAGGATGTTTGCGGGTTCATTTCTTCTGCCTCACTCTTGGGTTTGCACTGGGCATCCCTGGATTGTTTCCATCATCCGGGGGGCAGGGCACCCACCAGGGAAGGGTGGCCCTGGACACTTCTTGCAGACACCTCTGCAGGGTACTAAGGGTGTTGTGGGGGTATCTGCGGGTTTTTCAGAAATAGCCATGACCCCAGCAAGTGTGTTCTTTGTATCCAAGATAGACTTCAACTGAACCCCCTCCAGAGGCAGGAACCAGCAACTTGCTTAAAGGAAGACAGAGAGAGGAAAGCAGAGATTTGTGGAGCATCAGCTGCGTGCTTCGTGCCACACAACAGCCACACCCGTGCTCTCTGCAGTAGTTGCTGTGGCCTCATTGATAAGCAGCTACAACCAAGAAACCCTAGCTCCCAGGGACTCTGCATGCCCCTTTCTCACTCATGGCTCAGAGCTCTGCTGAGGTACCCCGCCCAACATCACACAGAAACCAAGACTCCACCTGTCTTCAGTGTTTAACTTGCTCTGGGTCCCTGGAGTTCCCTCCATCTAACTGCTGGAGTTGAGAGAGACTAAGGGTGGACAGGCATGCATCTGCAGGATGGAAGAAAGGCATGTCCCTGCGTGGGCACCTGCTCCCATGGAGGGCACACATGCTGGGGGTCAGCCACCTCGCTTTGTACAAAGTTAACACTTGCACTACTTCCATTTTACAGATGAGGAAACGGAAGGTCCAGGAACAGCCATCTTGCCCCAGAGCACATGGCTAAGACAGGGGAGGGGACTAGGACCCAGGCCATCCATTCCCAGGGGTCCCAGAGCATCCCACCACCCACTCCCTCTTGTCTGATGTGTACCGACCATCCAGGGGCTTCTGTTCTAACTCTGCAGAACAGACCAGGACAGGACACAGTCGAGGCAGGAAGAAGGCCACCTTTTCTTCTCTTTGCAGGAAGGAGCATGGTCACTTAGCATTCATGTCACAGGTTACACCTGGGGGCTTAGTGAGGGTTCCCAGGTGGCACTAGTGGTAAAGAGCCTGCTTGCCAATGCAGGAGACTTAAGAGATGCAGGTTAGATCCCTGGCTTGGGAAGATCCCCTGAAGAGGGGCACGGCAACCCAACCCAGTGTTCTTGCCTAGAGAATCCAAGGACAGAGGAGCCTGGTGGGCTACAGTCCGTGGGGTCGTAAAGAGTGGGACGCAACTGCAGTGAGAGCACACGTGCATCGTGAGGAGGGAAGCAGAGATGTCCCTGAGCCACGTCCTGTGGTCCGCACGCCCACCACTCCTCTGCAGAGCAGGCTTGCTGCTCGGGTTCCGAACACATCACCAGAGCCACGCGCTTCATTCCCACGGAGTCTCATTTTTTAAAAAGTTTAAACAAAGACCTCAGCCTCATTTGTTTTTCTTTTTAAATATTATGGAGAAAGATGATTTATTTCATGATTCTTAGATACGAATGATGGAGCGAGTGGTTTCCATTTCATTATTGCAGTTGTCATATTTCAGAACTTCCTAAATATAGCTTTATTATAGGGAAAAAAAAAAGCCTACAGCCCTACATCAAGATAAAAAGGTTTCTGTCAAAATCAAATGACATGTCAATTTTAATGAGCAACTGAAAAATTAACAAATGTAACGTTCTAATCTAATTATGTTCTTCCGGAAAGCTCTTTGAAAATTGACTCAAGTTTTGATTGTCAAGTGCTCTGCCCTCAAGGCAGCAGCGACAGCACGTGGCAGACTGGAGAGAGGCCTCCCGGGTGCTCAGAGGGGCTCTCTGACCATCGCGGTACTTCCAAACCTGGGAATGCTGGCTAACGTTCTCAAACTTTTCATAAACTACAGCACATACAGAAAAATGAGCAAATTGCAGGCAGTGTCCCTCTGAATGTTCACAAGAGAATGACAGTCACGTAAGCAGCACCTCAGATACCCCCTTCCCATGTTTTCTTTTACGTAAATAAAAGCTTCTTTTTTAATTTTTTATTTATTTTTATTTTTTGGCTGCATGGCATGTGGGGTCTTAGTTCCCCATCCAGGGATCAAACTCCAAGCCCCTGCATTGGAAGCGGAGTCTTAGCTAATGGAGCACCAAGGAAGTCCCTAAACGCCAGGGCTCTATGCCCCTCACGCCCACATTCATTGCGTGATTGGTGTACAGAGCACTGTGCATAATGAATACATGCAGTTTAATAACTGTTGACATGTCTACTATTACCATCACCAAATCCAGGTCATGAGCATGTCCATCACCCCCAAAAGCTTCCACGTCCCTTTGCTGTGGTTCTTGATTGTTTGCAGTAAAAACACGTAACATGAGCCCTACCCCCTTAACAAGATTTCAAGTACCTGATTCCTTTCCATTTGTTTGTTGTGTAGTCGCTGAGTCCTGTCCCACTCTTTTTTGACTCCATGGACTGCAGCCTGTTGGGCTCCTCTGTCCATGGGACTCTCCAGGCAAGAATACTGGAGCAGGTTGCCGTTTCCTCCTCCAGGGAGTCTTCCTGATGCAGGGATCCAACCTGCGTCCCTTTTGTCTCCTACACTGACTTTGGCAGGCTCTTCATCACTAGCACCATCTGGGAAGCCCTAGGTGCGGTCCACATACTTGCTAATGTAGGGAGCTAGACATTTTAGAAAGATTTCCACTCAAGGCCCAAGTAAGCAACGTTTTCTGGTGTCAGGTAAAGTCTCCTACTTTTAATCCTACGACTGAATTTCATACCCGTCGGAAGGAATGGCCATTTTCCTGGCAAGACATTCATATTTGATGCCTGAAACCCAAAGCCACATTTTTAACCTTCTCTTGAGATCCTTTCTGACTGTATAAACTTTGGAATTCTGAAGATCTTTGATATCAGGAAGATAAATTTACATAGACATATACCATAATTCTTGTTCCTCATATCTTTCACATTGCTTCATTTACATATGCTTTAAATATCCAATGAATGGCAATAAATGGAAACTCATAATAAAACTGGTAATAAAATGGATTATTCAGGTAATGCTGTTTTATTACAGTCTCATTATGATTATATAATCCTTATTAAAATCTGGATCAAAGATGAATTTCTCACTGGAGGCGCTTCACAAGCACTTTAATAAATTCTATTTATTGCACAATCCCAGGATGGATATTGGTTTTTATAATTTCATACAAATGTGTCATCATATGACATGGAATCCGTCTACAGGAAATCTATAGCCTGATTTCTTGAGAATTTACAGCGTATTTTCCTGTTCTGACTCTAGATTCCTTTATTTGAAGAGACATTTGCTGCATGGAATATGTTCACAGCATTATTTTTCATCTCTGACTGTTGTGGGTGTTGCCCCAAATTGCCCTTCTCTTAGAATCTCTTTCCGACAACATCTGGGGTCCTCTGGTATTGATGAAGCCGCGTAGGGTGGGTGGAGTCAGGCTAAGCCGACGCTGCCTAGTGAGTGATGGAGGGACCCAAGGGTTTTCTCACTGGAGCACACACCACCAGGAACACAATGCCACCCCTGACCTGGCACCTCTAGGTTAACCGGATGAGACACAGAGCAAGGCAGCAAGAATGGTCCCAGGAAAGAGCCAGAGCCTCACAGAAAACAGAGCCGGAAGAAAGATGCTTGGCTGGGAAGGGGCTGCATCAGGAGAGTCCCACGTCACGAAACAGATGGACCTGCTCTGCCGACCATAGTTTGTTGGTCCAGGAGGCAGGCCCAGGAGCATGTATGCTTGACCAGTGAAGGGAGCCTGCCTTCTGCTTGACCTGACAGTGGAAACAATATTACAGTCCATCTGTTGCAGTCACGTCCATCCGTCGGATCCGTGTCTGGGGCGTGGTGCTGTCCACAGAGGCAGTGCTAAAAGATGGAGCTGCTCTTCCTTGTTGTCAGGACGATTAATATTTATGTCTAGAGGTCACGGGAGAAAGTGGACTGGACAACCTTAATATCATTGGAATCACTGCCCAAGGCTGCCATCTGAGAGGGGCAACTCTGGACCCAGCTGCTGTGTCTGAGGTTCAGCTCCAGAACTCCCCACTGGGTGACCACCTCTTGCCTCAGTTTCCCCATCTATAAAATGGGCATCATAGAGGGCTCTTCCTATGTGTTGTTACAGGGACTGAGTGAATGAATATGAAACCACTAGAGGGCCTGGCACATCACAACTTGTGTTGTAAAATGTTTCCTAAATAATATAAATGAAAAGATTGTTTCAAATGGGTGGGCTGGTGGAGGGCAGGGGTTGGTCTCATCCACAAGGAGCCAAGACCCTCCTCCTCATTCTCCCAAGTGGCCCCTGGATGCTGAGGGCACACAGTGGAGGCAGTATTGCCCGGATCCCCACTTGTAGAGACCAGGTGGGTCTGAGACAAGGCTCGGGCAGGGTGTGGAGCCCAGGGGTCACACTGTCCAAATGCAGCCTGGAAATTGGATGTTGAAACGCTTCCACCAGCATCAGACTGGGAAGCCCAATTTTAAAGGCAGGATTTAGATAAAACTGCTTATTAGTAAAGTGAGGATTATCCGGGATTTTAAAGTTTGTTTTCATCTTCTGTGCCACTCAAGTGTGGGGACTTGAGGAGATTTGAGGCCCTGGTCAGAAGCCTGAAGCTAGAAAAAGCACCAGGCAATCCTGCAAAAATGGCCCCTGTACTGACCCTGTGTCTTCCTGCCGCCCTTGGCAGAGATGCTGATGGAAACCAGTGCTGGTGAAGCCAGAACCAACCGCCAGGCCCCACCTCTGTGACTGAAGATTACGCCCTTTCAACCCTGTCATAATCACCCTGAAGAATGGACCCCAGGTGGTCCCACAGGGAACCCAGCTCCACGAGCCCCCAGGTGACAGGTTCCTCTCTCCATCCCCTGACCCCAGGCGGCACGGAGCCCAAACAAAATCTCTGTTCTCACCTTGTCTTAACACATAAAGGGCATCCCAGGTGGTGTCGTGATTAGTCCAGTACCGTGACAAGCACAAGGGGCAGATATCAAAATGGAGACTCGTCATCTGGGCCAAATATTCAGAGTCTCAGCCCCTCACCCCCACCCCTCCAGTCAAGTGCAGCTCGCCAGTAGGAAGTAAAGTGGAGGTGTGGGCAAAAGACATAAACAGAGAAACACTCAAGAAAGTGGTAAACATACAGAAATGGTTTGGCCACTTAAAAACAAACCAGAGTGTCCCAGATGCGAGTCTAATGAGCAGAAATCAGTGCTGAGAAGGCCCTGGGGAGATGGCTCCCCGCCCCCCCGCCGCCGCACAGAGTTCTGTGAGGAAATATGGGCCCAGTCCGGGGGGCAGACAGGTGGACAGGTGGACACGTATCAGTTTTCTGCTCCGAGGTCACTGTTACTGCAAATGTAGCGGCTCCAGATAAGACCCATCAATGCACCCTAACCTGTGGTCACAAGGCCGCTCCACTCTCAGCTCAGGGTCTCATGGTGCTAAAAGCAGGGGTCGGCTGGGACTGCTGTTCCCTTCTCATTAGGGCCGGGGTCCCCCAGGCTCACCAGCTGGGGTGGAACTCACTTCCTTCTGTTTCCCATGTGGTTTCTTCTGCAAGGAAGGCCCCTGATAAGCTGGGAGGGACGAGGGAGAGAGGGCTCCAGGGCTAGGCCCCCAGGAGACTGTGGGGAGGCTGCAAGGAGGAGGTTCAGCCAGGGAGGACGAGCACGGTTGGAACCTTCACCAACCTTCGAGCTCAAAGTAAAAGCACGTTTTCAGGGAAGGGGGATCCACAGCAGCTGATAACATTGGGGCAGGCAATGCAAGGCAGGCCTAGGGCCAACAGGTGAGGGAGGCCGCGTGTGTGCAGACCCCCCAGGGCTGCGGCTCCAAGGTGCCCCAGGCTGAGTGGGTGTGCCTGCCGCTTCCCTCTGTCACCAAGAGCAGGCAGACCCCTCAGCACAGATGGGTCAGAAAACCACGCTGGACTAAGTGCCCCAGGTCCACCCATGCATGGGAAGACCCAGTGCCCCAAGAGGGCAGCTTGGAACTGGGAACCTCAGCCAACATGACCCCTATTAGAGTCTCCCTGGCCACCCTTCCCTACAATTAGAGCTGCTCAGTGTGCAGAGACGTGAACAGGGCCGCCTTCTGCTGCATTATTGAGTGGGTATCCCGGGGGCCAGAGCAGGCCTCCCAGTCTTCAAAGAGAATAAATAGGGTGAGGACGTGACCGGGGGTGTCAATGATGGGAGCCTGAGCACTGCAGACCTCACATGCCTGGCCTAATCACCCCCCTGCACTAGGGGGGAGGCGGGAGCCTCATTCACAGGCACGGTGGGACCAAGGAAGCATCTGGAAAATTAACTCCACGTCTCCTTAAAGGAGAAGAACAAGCCGTACCCAGGTTCGCCTGATCCCCCCATGAGCATCTGGCTTTGCTGTCTTTCCACCCAAAATGTATTTGGGGAGCTTTTTCCTCACCAACCTTTTGCTTTTCAGATAGTAATCCCCACCTCCTTCTGTTTAGGGAGACAAATTGACTGAATACTAACAAATTTGTTCTATTAACATATTCAGCGGTAGGCAGGCATGAGATAATATAACTCAATTTCTATCTTAAATCATTGTTTTAATCTCGCACTTGAATATCATCATTTAATTTGTACATCCAGCTGGAAATATTGATTTTCAGAAGCATTTATTCTGTGCATTATGTAAAATTCTATTTGCACTCTGCTATAGAAATATTACTTTGTGGCTTAAAATATTATTGAGATTGTTCGATTTTTTTTTCCTTCATTTCCCACGTGCTCTTGCATCTCGTGCAGCTGGGGCAGAGAGTGACTCCCCTGGAGCTGAGAGGGGTCCTTGTGGCAGTGGGTAGGGGTCCAACTGTAGACACAAAGGAAAAAACCAATCCCCGCATGCTTGGCTTCCAGGACTTCGTCTGTGCCTGGGCATGTGTGTTCTGTGTTCAGTACAGTTGTTGAGAAGCCGGCAAACAGTGAAAAGCAGGCTCGAGACTTGTCTGGGGCCAGGCACCCACCAAGCCCCCTGAGAAATGCCCACAGGCACCTGCTCTGGGGACCCTGAGGTCGTTCACGGGGCCCCGAGCTGCAGGAGTAGCCTTGGTGTCTGCACTCATCAGATTCTCTTTCTTTTGGGGCTTTCCCCACTTTGTGCCTTGCCTGGTCTCCCCAGACCTCCTGAGCGGGGATACCATAGAGCAAGGATGCCACCCCTTGTGGCAGCCCCCTGTGGGCACGGTGGGAGAGGGGCCTGGGTCCCGATTCACTCAGAAGTCACCAGCCCATCTGCTGGGGCAGTCAGACACCTGAAGCCTGCCTCAACTGGCAGCCTCAGCCTTAGCCATACAGGCAGAGCCCTGGCCTTAACTGAGCCTCTCATCCAAGGGGCATCCATGGCCTCTGTCACCCGAGCCCCCGCTTGCATTGGTATAAGGACCCAGGCTGGCTGGGTATAATGATTCTCATTTCACAGATGAGGAAGGTGAGGCTCAGAAGCATGAGCTAATGATTTACTGACTTCAGTGGCAGATTAGAGTCAGTTAGACAAGGAGCAGCTCCAGTGGTCTCCTCTCGATCTCCAGCAGCCCCACCGAGAGTGTGCTGAGTTACCCGGGGGCTCCTGGCCATGGGGACAACCCCCCAAGGGCCCATTAGGGCTTGACCTTGTATGTGCCGATCCAGTCCACAGGTCTGTTTGTTGAAAATGGCTGCTGATCCAGAGCGGACAGAACTGGATTTAAAATAATGGTCCTAACACCAGGCTTAGGAAGAAAATCAATTTGTAGTCATCCAGAAAACCTTTCAGATATAATGTTTTTAGAAAGAAATTATATGTGAAGAGAGTCAGAGCTGGAGCCATAACTTGTGAGATCCAGCGCAGAATGAGTGAAAACATAGGCCCTCCTTCAAAGGAGGATTCAGACATTCAGGACAGCACAGCTGAGCAGTAAGTGCACCAGGGCCCTTGGAGTTTAGCTGCAGGAGCCAGGAGTGACCAGGGGAGGCGGCAGGGTCTCTGTACTGGCCCTCCCACTTCCCCTCCCCCAGTGAAGCCTTGAAGAGCAATTTCAAGCCTCCCACCCCACTCCCTCCGCATTTCCCTGCAGAAGACTCTAGGCAGAGGCTCCTGGGGAGTAACCAGCTGTGCCTTTCAAAACGGAGATTGAAAGAGACTCACAGGGCGGCTCTGGCTTAGATCTGGAGAAAACGGTCCCCAGAGCGGCAGGCAGCACAGCACCATGAGGGGGCCACCGGGCCAGTCCAGTCCTGTCTGCCCTTCCCAGTCCTTTCGCACCATGTGGGCATCCTGGTGCCACTACCAGCTCCTCCTGGTTCATACCAGCCCTGCCTCATTGCTGTGAAGCCTGGCTGCCCATCCTTGGAGAGCTGTGGCCTCCCCACCCCAACCCTGCCGTTCTCGTGGGGCAGAAGGCAGTACCCGGGGAGCCCGCTGGGGGTCAGGGACAAGGTCAGCACTGGTGTTGCTCAGAGAGTTCAAGTGTCAGAGAGACCCCAACACTGCAGAGCCAGGGAAGTGGCACCTCCAGTTACCCAGGCATCAGCGGGTGCCCGGATTCCCTACAAGTTAGTTTCCTTGGAGTCTCTCCAGGTTCAAGGACATGGGGAGGACAAACTTGCTGGCTCCCTCTGCTGCCTAAAATAGCTTACTGTGTGGGTGCTCAGTTGCTCAGTCGTGTCCAACTCTTTATGAGCCCGTGGACTATAGCCCACTCTGTCCATGGAATTTTCCAGGCAAGAATATTGAAGTAGGGTGCCATTTCCCTCTCCAGAGGATCTTCTGAGATCAGGGATCAAACCTGTGTCTCCTGGATTGGCAGGTGGATTCTTTGCCACTGAGCTACCTGGGAAGCCCCTAAAATAGTGTATCCTCTGCCATTTACCTGTGTGCCCAAAAGATGTCATAAGGGGAACTTAGTGTCTTCTCTGTGCCTTTCCAGAAAATAGTCAAATTCCCCAGTCAACATTCATGCCATAGGTATTTGCTCAGGTTATTAATCAAAGTACAGAACTCTCCAACATCTGCTGTCAAGCGACTGGAGTCCATACCTTATGCTCGTGAGATAATGTATAGAGAACATTCGTGAATGTGAACACATGGGGTGGAGGGAATAAGATGCAGAGAGTTCACACCTTGGAACAGAGAGGAAGCACCAGCCCTGGGTTTAACCTGGCCACCCTTGGGCTCTGCTGTGCCTTCATTTGTGTCACCACGTGGGGTGTGTCTCTCTTTTTCAGTAAGCACACTGCTTAGCTTTGTATCTGTCCAAAGGATCAATACGACCCTGAAAAGTGCAAATGACAGAGCAAACACAGGCAGGGCCACGGTCCAGAATTAATAGATGTGAATAGACACTTTGCAGTAGTCGTGTACGGCAGGGAGAGCTGGACCATAAAGAAGGCTTAGCGCTGAAGAATTGATGCGTTTGAATTGTGGTGCTAGAGAAGACTCTTGAAAGTCCCCTGGACGGCAAGGAAATCAAACCAGTCAATCCTAAAGGAAATCAGTCCTGAATATTCACTGGAAGGACTGATGCTGAAGCTCCAGTACTTTGGCCACCTGATGGGAAGACCTGACTCACTGGAAAAGACCCTGATGCTGGGAAAGACTGAAGGCAGAAGGAGAAGAGGGCAACAGAGGATGAGAGGGTTGGATAGTACTACCGACTCAATGGACACGAGTTTGAGCAAACTCCAGAAGATGGTAAAGGACAGGAAAGCCTGACATGCTGCAGTCCATGGGGTCACAGGGTCGGACACGACTTAGCGACTGAACAACAACAAATAGACCTCTTACAGAAATAAGATCATTGCAGGAAAGGTGACAACCCCTTCCGTCCCCAGAAGCAACACTTCTGAGTGCAGCATCTCTCCATCCATGCTTCTGTACTTTCTCAGTATCGTATGCGTGCAGAGATTATGCTGAATTTTTATGCCGACTTGCTCGGCATGTGTGTATGTGGCATCGCACCCTGTCATTCTGGAACTGGCTTACTTTGTGTGACATAGTTTCTGAGATTCCACAGTGTCCGCCCTCTGCTCCCTCCAGAGCACTGGACACAGTTGCTCCAAGCTGCCCCTTGGAGTCGGATGTGGCCAGGCAGCGTGCTTTGGGAGATGAAAGGTGAGCGGGATCCTGTGTGTCACATGAGTCACCACACCCGTGAGCAGAAGTCCTCCAACTCAGAGTAGCTCAGAACGCTGAGCCAGCATCCACAGGGGCGGTAGGTCTGGAGGGCTGCCTAAGCTGGAGATAAACTCCTTGCGCGGGGCTAAGCTCCTGAGAACTGGGGATTGTCAGCATAGCAGAAGCCGCCCTGTTTGGACTCATCGGCTTCCGGTCCCAGCTCATGTCATCATAAGCAGCCTGGCAGTGAGGAGCCTCGTGCGTCTCCTGATCCAAGTGCTCTCTCTAGAGTAATTACCTCAATTTTCTGGGTCGACAGGCAGTTGCATTTGCAACTCTTCTGGCCTGGCTGACTTGCTGTCTGCAAAGGCTGAAGCAGTTTACCCTCCCCCCATGCACCAGTCCTTGCCGCCGAATGACCCCAGCACATTATAGACACTGCATGTTTGCCAGACTGAAGAGTGTGGAATTTTGCTGTCCCATTGCTTTAATTTTCCCTAGAAGCCCTCTTTACAGATAGTGTATGGTGTCAGTCTCTGAAATATTAGAGATCCCCGTGATCTTGTAAATAACAACCCTGTCATGCGTGAATGCAAGCATGCTCAGTCGCTTCAGTCTTGTCTGACTCTTTGCAACCCTATGGACTGTACCAGACTTCTCTGTCCATGGCATTGTCCAAGCAAGCATACTGGAGTGGGTTGCCATGCCCACCTCCAGCAGGTCTTCCCAACCCAGGGTTCGAACCTACGTCTCTTATATCTTCTGCACTGGAAGGTGGGTTCTTTACCTCTAGTGCTACCTGGGAAGTCCAACAACCCTGTTAATAAACAATAATTCATATTTTTCACAATATTGGGAAATTTTCTATGTTGACATAAGAGAAAAGGAAGCTCTTACCAGCTCAGTGAACTTGTGGTACCACACGAGGGATATTTCATAAGCAGAGCATCTTAAAAGGGTCTTTCTGTTCTTTTTATTAAATGATTCTTGCATTGGAAGGGCCATCATTCAGCTCACAGCTCACATCCTGTCACTCATAATGAGGGCTGCAGCGGCTTCAGCCCTTGGGAAGGTCCAACGTGACTCTGCGAGTGATGTTTCAAGTTCTTGTGGTTTGGAAGAATGACAGTTTCTTGTGTTCGTAGAAGCTTGGAATGCAGGGTTGGGCTGATACTCAGAAGTGTTGCTAAATTCACGGATGTCACAGCTCACTAATTTCACAACCGTAATAGGTTTCGTTTGTCACTTGCTACACTGCCAAACCGAGTGCTGTTTTCTTTCTAACTTCGGTTATAAAAAGTTCTTTAAACCCAAAACGCTAAGGGTACATCTGAACTATGTTGGTGCTGAGACAAGGCAGAGATTGAAGTAAGAAGCTGCTCAGCCAGCAAACACACACAAATCGCACGCTCACAAATCTCAGCTTTAAAACGCCAGCATCCTGAACACCACCTGGTTACCCATGATATGAGGGTGTTAGTGGACCCTTGTTGTGCATCGCAGAATCGGTACCTTCTCTGCCCTAAAGCCACCAAGAGACAGGCAAGCTGAATGCTATTTGTCCCGGTCACATCACCAGGGCTGCAGAAGAGGCTCAGACACGGACGTGGGCTCTCCCTGTTGTCAGCAAGGATGCCCTTTCAACTGGGCTGAAAGAATATGGCAGCATGGCTACCCCTCGCTCACCACTGAGGCCCGAGGACCTCAGGAAGGGCCCACCTCCTCCAAGACCCTCAGCCGGCTTCTAGGGACAGAGACCCAGGATGTGGATCCACCTGTCAGGGGGTCTCCAGATGGGCGGTTCTCACCCAGGGGCAATTCTGCCCCCTCCCCCAGGGGGCATGTCACTTGGCTGAGCAGCCTCGGGTCAGCACGGCATTAACTGTTTTCACATGGGAACAAACACAGCCTTTCTAAAAGGCCAAGTCAACCAACACACTAAAAATTACCTTTAAAATGCTGAAATTGCAGCCATGTCCGGCAAGTGTACATTTGGGAAGTGGTGGGAAACTCATGAAAGAGCAATTAACATCCATCAAGAGGCTGTGGGAAATTTATCCAAACTGCAGAGGCCTGTCAGAGGTAAAAGTCTTTTCCCAGGGGCCGTGGCTATTAGTCTGTCGTGGGCACGGGAGGGATGCTGAACGCCCACTCAGGCTTCCCTGGCCTCCTGGGCCTGCGCCAGAACCAGGCCCTGGTGTCAGATGTTGAGTGGTCCATCTGGATGCTCCCACACCGACCCCATCCTCCCCTCTCTTTTAAATCCAGCTGGTGACATGAGTGCCGCTCCATAGTAGCGGTTCAGGTCCATTTCCTTGGTCCGCCCTTCCATTTCTCCTGGAGCCCTCGCAGATCAGCACCACCCATGCTTCATGCTGCACGGAGTGTGTGCGCTTGTGTGCCATGGTGCATGTGGACGCTGTGCGTGATACAGGGTGTGTGACACACATGGAGCATACGCGCACTCGGCATAAACTTCAGAGGCCTGCACTTTGCATCGTCAGCACACACAAGCTCACGGTACCTCTGGCATGTATAACCTCTGCTGTCTGATGCCTGTTTGAAAAGTCTCACCCCCAGAACTCAGTAACTAAGGTGCTAAGTCCTGCCTGCTTCTCAGGTGAGTCTTCACCTGAAAATCTGGGTAGGTCAGGGTGTGTGCTGGTGTGTGTCTCTTTGTTACAACAGAGCAGAGACTAGCTGAAAGCTGAGCTGGTAGGGCGTTGAGAGTGCTGCCTAGAGGCCCCGGCCTGAGCACCGTCTCGGGGAGGCCGAGGCCCGGGCACCGTCTCGGGGAGGCCCTGGCCTGAACACAGTCTCACAGAGGCTGAGGCCTGAACAAAGTCTCAGAGAGACTGAGGTCTGGAGAGTGGTGCAGGCTGGCAGGGAAGAAAGAGGCTGCGTCCGACTCCAGGCTCGGCCACCTCGGGCCAGAGCCCTGGAACTCTCTCCCCATCCCTCCCGCTGCCGTGTCACCTCCCTCGTAACACAGTCCTGCAAGGGAATGTTACGGGGCTGGATATGTGTGCACACGCACATGTGTAAGCTTCACGTACACACAAATCTGGGTGTGTATACACACATACATGTATGCTTATATACATGCATGTCTGTAACACCTGTTCCTATACACATAACATGATAACCCATGGGGTTGTTTAAAGGATTAAATATGTGTGCGCACCTACATGCGCTTATGTGCACATGTGCATATATGTGTATATACATATGTGTAAAATATGCATCTATCCGCACAACAAGCATACACATTTACTTAAATGTATGTACCTACACCAATCGCATACACATACACTCGTGTGTGTGCACACATACCTCAACATGTGTGTGTGTGTTTTATGCACGTGTGCACAGGTGCTATACTTTCATGTGCCCGTGTGTGTGTGAACGCATGCACATACTTCGCCTTGCGCCTGTGTGTGTTCTTGTGAGACTTGGGGCAGGTGTCTGGCTGCTGGGTGGGGGTGCTCAGCAGGGCTCTGCCGTCCTCTGTGCCAGTGCTGCAAGCCGGGACCCGGTGTTGACAGACGCCGAGTCTCCAGGGACGGCGGTCTACGCCCCTCCCACCAGCCTGTTTAGTAGACGCAAGAGAAGGACTACCCTGGGTGATGCTGGGAGACAGATGCAGGTCAGAGGCAACAGGTGATGGGCCCCGGGGCAGGGGTCCTCCCATTCAGCTGGCTTCTTCGGGGGAGCCTTGCCCTCAGAGCCCAGCCATGAGCCAGGCAGAGCTTGCAGGGTGACCCAGGTGCTGGTTGCCTAGATTAATATTTGAAAAGCCTTCAAACAGCATCCTGGCATAGAGTAAGCTTTGTATAAATATTTGTAAAATAAATAAAAAATAAAACACAACGTGCCATTTGCACTCAGGGAAGGGATGTCTTGCTTCCCCTGATGTGTTCTATCTCCTGGGACTGGGGGTGTCTGCTCTGCGACACAGGGCTTCTGGTCAGTGTGGGGCCCAGTGCACCCCACTGGGGAGCAGGCAGAGGAGGGGGCAGTGAGGTGAGTGCAGGGGCGATGCCGGTGGTGCCGGGAGTCCAGACCCAGGGGGATTTTTCTATTCTGTCTGTTGGATGTCTGTTCTGCTTCTAGTCATTTCCATGACTAGGTGGAGCTGACGCCCCAGGTGACCATTGGACTGACCAGAGCCAGAAGGTAGCCAGCCGCCTGCAGGGAGTGTGGAGTAAGGCCGGCCCCAAAGACGAGGCCTGGGCTTGGGGGGTGTAGGCTACGCCAATCCCTTGCCAGGGACACCAGAGTCCATGAGACACAGTTCTCTGTTGCTGCAAGTGACTGTAAGTGGTGAGGCTTGAGAAGGGGGAGTACAACCGACAGGGCCTCCTTCCAACCCCTACCCCAGCACCTGCTGCCATTTGCTCTGAAAGGGATGAACTTAGCACTATGTTTAGCTCTGGGACCCAGCCTGGCTCGGAGATTTGTTTGAACACACGTTGCAGAGGAGGTGGGTTCCTCCACGCCCTCACCCCCATAACCAACCGCATCGTCATCCCACCTGAAAGGTTCTCAACCCGTCCCCTGGTCCCCTGGGTGCCACGGTCATGTCCGCACACCTGGGGCTCACATGTCATCTTTAAAAATGGTCCATTTGAGTTCCGACCCAGATGGGTCCACACTGTGTAAAGTGCTCTTTGACTGGTGGTTTCCCCTGGCTTCATCCTTCTGGTTTGCGGCGGAGGAGGTGGTAGTCTGCCCTGTAGAGGTCCAACTCTGGGTCTGCATCCTTACCTCCAATGTGGTGTAACAGGCTCCTCTCCCCACACCACATGCCCATCAGCGGGAGTCACACCCAGAGGCCTGAGCAGGTTTGCTGTGATTTGTTTTGAGGAAGGATCCAGCTTGCTGAAGTGGCCAGGTCATCCATCGGGGCACATGAGGTCAGGTCCCCTGTGCACTTCAGAAGTGAGAGATGACGAGAGGTGCAGGGTGATGGAGATGCAGAGGGAGAAACACTCCAGGACCCATAACCAACCACTGCCCTGGGGTGGATGCAGGCCTGGGTTTGGAGGGTCCTGGGGACTCCAGACTCAGGCTTGGGTGGCAGAATGGGGGCAACAGAGGCAGGGGCCAGGGTCAGCCTAAGAGGAGAAGGTGAAGAGAGACTCAAGATCAGGGGACAGGAACAGAGCTGGTGTGTTTGTGTGTGATGTTCACATTAATCCCTCCCTGTTACAACTCCTGAATAGTTTACATTTTAATTTTTGAAACTATTAAGTTCTTGGGGCAACATTTTTATTCAGATGGGTTGTGTTTTCGTGGCTTAAAATGTCTATTAAAAAATTAAAGTGTATTTACAGAAATTTAAATTCTCAGAGTACAGTAAACAAATTGCCTCTAAAAGCACCCGTTTTAAGCAATTCAGAGAGAAAAGGCAGCGATTAGGAGCGTCTGATTGTGTGGCCCAACCTTGTACGATTTTAAAGAACAGTTAACCGTACACCTCGATGCTTATTCTTCTAAAAAGAAATGTCACCGATTAGGAGACGGGAAAAGGGGGAGTTGGGATATTACAGGAATTGGCAAGTGATTGGAATATTATCATCCAACTAATGGATAAAGGTGGCTCGTTCAGGAAATGAATTTGAAAGATTACGGAGCTGAAACCTTCGGCAAGAAAAGCGCTGTGTCTCATTTTGTGAAATTACAAATGGCTCCAGCTTTTCGGGGGTGAGGCAGATGGAAGCCTTGCTGCTGGGTGGAGATAGCAAGGGTCGATTAAGGCCCACAGGAGTCATTTAAGCAGCATTGTCAGTCATGCCAAATCTCCACTTTGCAAACACGTCTCGGCCCAGGAGACAAACAATATCTTCCCCATTTTCTAACGTCACAATGAGAAACCATCCTCCTGTGGTCTTGAAAAACAGAGCTCCTGACCCCAAGGTTGAACCAGTAGCCATTGATGTAACATACATGTCACAGTCGCCGGTCAGAGCACCGTGAGCTCCACACCCAGGCACGATAACAGAGCACGCCGATGCCAGAAAGGAGCATGAGGAAGGCTCCTAGAAACTACAGACACCATCCTGGTATCTATCCAAGAAGCAGACTCAGCTCAGTGAGGCGGACGTTGGTGTCGCTTTTAAAGAACAGTTCGGTGCTTTGAAGGAAGGGGAGGGGGCAGGGCGCGCTCTGAGGCAGAGGCTTGTCCACAGTTGCTTCTTTGTTGACAGACTCACAAATTCAGGGCTTTCCTCATGTGCTTTAAGGGTGTGCAGCCTCCTCCATTCATCCCCTCATCCTGTTCATTGCAAAGGCATCATCCGCATTTGTCCTGAGCATTTTCTCAATGCTGAGAGACAAATAGCCAAGCTTCCAGGATGCAAAGGGCCAACCAGCTATGTGGCTCAGCTTCCAGGCGGCAAGTGCCGAGCCGTCTCCTGCCTCAAGGGGAGAAAGGAAAGTGAGGAGGGGAGTGGACTCCATGGTCAGACAGGGCAGGAATCCAGGCTCTGCTGCCACGCATGTGATGTGGGGTTGATGGCTTCACTTCAGATCAGATTCCTCACTTATATATATACACTGTATGTGTGTATGTTTGCTCAGTCGCCCAGTTCTGTCCGACTCTTTGCAGCCTCGTGGACTGTAGGCCACCAGGCTCCTCTGTCTATGGGATTCTCCAGGCAAGAATACTGGAGTGGGTTGCCATTTCCTCCTCCAGGGGATCTTCCCGACTCAGAGATCAAACCCTCATCTCTTAGGTCTCCTGCACTGGTAGGTGGATTCTTTATCACTGAGCCACCTGGGAAGCCCACGTGTATACACTACTTATGTGCAAAATAGATAGCTAGTGGGAGCCTACTATAAAACACAGGGAGTTCAACTCAGTGCTCTGTAATGACCTACAGGGGTGGGGTGGGGGAGATAGCAGGGAGGTTCAAGAGGGAGGGGATATATATATACATATAGCTGATTCGCTTTGCTGTACAGCAGAAATTAACACAACACTGTTAAACAATTATACTCCAATAAAACAAAATAACATAATAAATTGGATTCCTCAGTTACAAATGCAGGTAATAGTAGTTCCCTCCTCCTTGTTGTTGTTATTCAGTCGCTAAGTCGTACCTGACCCTGCGACCCCATGGACTGCTGCATGTCAGGCTTCCCTGTCCTTCACCGTCTCCTGGAGCTTGCTCAAACTCATGTCCATTGAGTCGGTGATGCCATCCAACCATCTCATCCTCTGTCCCCCTCTTCTCTTCCTTCTTTCCGTCTTTCCCAGCATCAGAGTCTTTTTTAATGAGTTGGCTCTTCGCATCAGGTGGCCTTTAGGAATGACCCTCCCACCAAGGGTTTGTAAAGACGTAATGAATGGAGGTGTGTCAACATGGTGGCACTGGAGGGCTGTTAGCTGATAAACATGATAATTACTTTGTGTATTTCAGGGCACGGCATACACTAGGTGCTTAGTCAGTGTGCTGGAGGAGGGAGCACCTCTCCTCCTTGTGTTGTCTGAGCCTTCGTCACATCAACTCGGTCCTTTATTTTATCTGGCAAGTTCCACAGGGTACAGAATAGTTCAGAACAGTGCACAGATCACGGGATTGCCACAAAGTAAGTCTGCACATATGACCAGCAAGTGGATCAAGGGGCAGGCAGGACCTTTCCTGCATCCCTGAAAGCCCCTCTGGTTCAGTGAGTCCCGGCCTAGGAGGCAGCCACTGCCTAACCCCTCTCAGCACAAGTGACCCATGTTGTTGGCAAGTCTTGTGTGTGGGGAGCACCCAGCATGGTCCATGTCAAGGCTGCTTCCTTCATTCACCCTGATGTTTGTGAGGCTCACCCAGCCTGCTGAGAGGGGTAGCCTGTCTACCCTCCTTGCAGCACCGTGTCCTGTCGTGGACAGCCCTGCCTGCCCCACCCAGCTCCCCCTCTGCATGGAGCACCAGGCCCCACACTCAAGGACAAGCTGCTTTCCATCTTTCTGATTACATTCGCCTCTGGAGCCATTTGTGCAGAGACTGAAACAGATTTGATGTGATGAATCACAGAATCGCACCCTTTACTCAAAAACGCCACATAAACAGCAGTTCCGTTTGGGATGAATTGGACCCACACGATGAGTTACGGGCTCATTAGACTGGCAGAGTGCCTTCCTTTATCATATTAAGTTTACCTAAATCACACAGAGCGTTCATTTTTAGAAACAATTCCCGCCCACCTCAAGGAATCTTCAACATTGCTACATGAGGTACGACAAAGTCCTGTTTTTAGCGGGAGGCACATGGTTTGCAGTTGTGTGACAGCTCGGTTCTGTGATGCCTTCTCCATGGGGACAGCGCATAGAGATTGATGACCCATCAAAAATGGTGTTAAAGAAAGAGACAGCCTGTGTCTGCTCCTGCCTGCAGCTCCCAGCAAGGCCCACACCCTTCTTGCTCGGACACCCTCCCAACATGTGGTGGGATGGCCCGCGGCACCCCTGCCTCCCAGGGAAGCACACACATCCCTCTGCCTCTCTCAGAAGAGCTCTTGGAACCCCAGCATGCGCTCTGGTGATGAGAGTGTGCATGAGGGCGTCACCGAGTCCTCAAAGCTTGGCTCTCTTCTAGAAAATAAACCCAGGATGATGTGGGCAGACGCGGGCTTGGTTCTCTCACAGTGTGTGTGCCCTTAGGATTCAGAAAGGAGTGGGTAGCCACTCAGACCTCTTTGTGATTGAGAAGAAAGAAATCGCAGAGGCTCTGGGGTTGGGGTGGGGGCCATCTGTCCTCTGTGCAGAGACTGTGTTCTCAGAACAGCCAGGACCCCTGGGTGCTCTTCCCACTTGTGTTAAATGCAAAGAGTCCTTCAAGTGAAATGGCCAGAGTCCACATGTGAACTGGAATGTTTCTTAACTGAGAAATGGTTGAGAACAAATGGACCCAAGGACCCCTCCCCTTATCCATCACAGGGAACTGCTGTGAATTCAGATTCCCACTTCAGGTAGCATGCCTTCTGAACACATGAAGTCTGCAGCTTGCTCACCAAGCATCTCTGTTCCCAGAGGTCACATGTGTAGATCCTTGAAATGCCGAAGCCTCAGGTCACACAACCCTGGTGTCTGCCCTGAACAGGTGTGCAGGGGCTCGGTTCTGCTCAGCGGTGTCAGAAAAAAGGCAGGGCACAGGGCACCCTAGTCCTCCTCTTGGGGCACTGGTTCCTGCCTCGATTTGGGTCCTGATGAATAGAAATGTCACTGGAAATTGATTTTCCATTTTATCAAAAGAAAAATTTATTTCTGGGCCTTTCCAAATGTAAGGTCAGCTGTTGATGAGTCAGTGAAAATTTTATTAAGTTTTCTCCTTGCTGTTGGGTGTTTCTGGGTATTGCGTTCATGGGTGAGCAGGTACCCTACGAGCCATGAGCTGATCACTACAAAGGTCAGAACTGGCCCGGTGGGGACAGAGGACAGAGAATTGGACTGGCAAAGGCACCCTCATTTCCCTGGCTCCTCCTTCTCCAGGCAGCTCACTCTGGTTTAGAAGTTTCTGTGGTCTAAGCAGCAGTCGAGATATGTTTTCCACAAAAGGGCCAAAATGGCAAATATTATAGGCTTTGCAGCCATGGAGCTTCTATCATGTCAACTCCACTTTGAGACCCAAAGCAGCCACAGACAGTAAATATACGCATGGGGTGGCCACCTTCCCACAGAGCCACTCACAGGACCCAGTGGCAGATCCCATTTAACTATGGTGGCGGGCCATAATTACTGACTTTTGGTCCAAGAGACCTCTCATTCCATGTAACTTGACCAAGACAACACTGGTTGTGCAAAAGCAATTCAATTCCAAGGTTGCCTGCAAGTGAAAGTAAATTTTATGTACAGCAAGACCTGGATCTACTTACAATAGATTCTGCTTATATATTAATTGAGTTTCTTAATGTGATGGCTGTTATCCAATAGCTTAGAGGGAAAAAGGGAGATAAAATTCATGAGCAAAATTGCCCCTCATCTATAGTCCTATTCTGAATTGAGCCTTTGTTCTAACGGAATCGCTGCACTATTTGAATGCACTTTAATTTCCAGGGTGGGGGCAACCATAGAGAGCGCAAGTATTGTTTGTGAACTTCTCGGATGGATGGCCCTGCTGGAATCCAAAAAGTCTTGTTAACAACATTAATGTGTAACTACCTGCGTTTTAATCATGTAAAGACAAACTCAGGCCACTTTGTTCTGGTGGAGCATCACTAATTCTAGTTATACGATAACTCTGCAACACTGGATTTTAGAAATTAGGCCTCCGAGATCCATTAGCGGTGTGGTACGCCTTGCTGAATGGATGTCTATATTATTATCAAGGTAATTCAGAACAAATTTCAAGCTGTGACAATAAAATGGTTCTTGTAGTAGGTTGGGGTTTATACAGAAATTGCCAGTTAGGAGAATGGTTATGTTTTCAAGTTGGAATTCCGATGGACTAGTTTTACTTTTACTCACTTTCATTAAATTCTGAATTTTTTTTTTAACCAATGATAACAGCATACTAGGGCAAACTGTGATTACTGGATAATAATGAAATGGTATCTTTTTCACCCCTTTCAGCCCGTGGTGGGTTTTGGTATAAGATTGTGAAGTTCTCTTCTATGTCCAGGACAAAGAGGAATTCTCAGTCATTCACACCAGGAATGCTGTCCCAGGAAGGAGTTGGTCCTGAACCCTAGGACCATCCTTTTGAGAACCTCACACTGGCTGTGCCTGGTTCTCAAAGCCCTCTCTCTGATCTTGTCACCCATTTTCAATGCAGACAGCACAGACGGAGAAGTTAAGTTCTGGAGCAGCACCGTGAGCAGTTAGGTTCCTCTCCAAGCCTTTCTCTTGCTTCAGTGCTGGAGGGGTTGGAGAAGAGTATGCTTTGGTCGTCTGTGATTGTGGGACCATCCTCTGTCCCCCATACTTCACTGTACCCTCACCATCCACCGTCCCTTCCCCCTCACAGAGCCTCTCACAATGTGTTAAATGTGAACAAATGTGAAATGAATGAGGGTCACGGTCGGACCATGTGTTGGGACCCCTGAGGATGCCTTGATGAAAGCACAGAGGCTGAAGAGCCAGGGATCAGGTACCACCCACTCTCCATGTGCCCTCTGTCAACACATCGTCTTCATCGTGTCATCAATCATTGATCTAATGTCTCCCATGACTCTACTTATCGTAATTCATCAAATCCTCATCACAGCCTGTGGGGCAGATACTATTACTGTCCCTTTTCACAAGTGAGTAAGCTGAGGCACAAAGGGGGCAAACCCATAGAGAGAAAGTCAGAGTCAGTATCAATCATGTCGAAGTGGTGGGAAAACTTAATGCTGACCCACATGCCCACGACACAGGGAACGTCCTCTGACAGGCACAGCAGCGTCCTTGCCTCTGGACCCGCCAGAGAGCAATGGTCCCGGTGGAGACCACTGCTGGGCTTCCAAATGGGCTGTTGGCTACCAATTGGTGCCAGTCTCACGTTCCCCCCACTGATGAGTCACCAGCTGTGCTAAGTGGCTTTAAAGACTAATCCTCATTCTCCCTGTTGGGCAGGCCTGGGGGAAGTTCAACAAGGAAAGAGCATCTTTGCTCGTTGGAACATATGGTTTGTTCAGAGAAGGGAGGATCCATGTGTCACCAGTGAGAGCCAGCATACTGGTCAGAGAGGCAAAGTGATCCTTTGCCTTCTGATCCTGCAGTTAAAGATCACCCACAGTCTTCTTGGGGGCTTCTCCATCCTTTTTCTCTGTCCCAGGGGCTGTGCAACTGGCTTCCCAGGGTCCCCTCACTTGCCAAGACTCATAAGCAGATGCTGGCCCTCTGGGAGCACTGAGATCCTCAGCTGCACACACTTCAAATACAAACACCACACATCTGAAACTTTCATCCATTGACACCAACTCATTTATTTTCTCAAACACCTACTCACTCCCTCTCCTGCCATCAACTATTAAGTGTCCTGAGTCCCCTGCAGTGTCTGCAGAGAAGAGATGAACTGAGCCGTATGAGGACATTGGCTTTGATTATCTGGTTACTGGGTGAAGCAAGACTGGGTGGCTGACAACCTTGGGAGCCCTCTTGGCATCAGCACCACGGACAGCGGCTTCTTGCCCATGAACTGGTTACTTTTGTCAAGACCAGGGTAACAGATTCTAAAATTATGCATCTTTTAAAGATATATATATTATATATATATAATGTTTCAGGAGCAACTCAGTTGATTCAGGTTTATAAGTGCATGTAACCATCATGGTAAAAGTTGTTCCATGGACATTTCCAGGTGTCATTATATCCAAGGAGTTACGAGTGACAGCTTCCCTTCCCTGGGTCCAGGCTGCCAAGTGCCGTTCCTGGCAGGTTGTTTGACCCTCATGTGGAGCATGAAGGTGACAGCACCTCCTATCCTGCAGGGCCTGTAGGGACTGTGCATACCCTCCCCCAGGTCCCAGCCAGATAAGTCGTTGGAAGTACTTGCCTTTGCTTCTGGACACAACTGCCCCTCCAGCCACCTCCACCCCTTGGGTGCACACAGACTCATAAATAAATAATTATTTCTTTTCTGAATGATAGTAAAGGTAGGAAATCAGATATCAGTTTTCTTTCCATCCTTTGGATCCGGCAACTGTACATAAACCACACCCAACTGGTGGGAATTGAAGAGGTGGCTGTGTTAGGGGCTTCTATGCACTTAGCTCACTTTACTCCTCTCTGCACCCCTAAGAGGAACCACACTGTTACCCCATTTTACAGATGAGAAGCTGAAACATAGGGCAGGTAAGTAACTGCTCTGGGCCACACAGCTAGTGGGACCCAAAGCCAGCACAGCCTCATGCCTGCCTCAGCCAGCACCTGGCCAGTGGAATTAGGAAAGGGATCCTGTTCCTTAGGAGTGTCCCATGAAAAGTAATGGGAGTGGGACTTCCCTGGTTGTCCACTTTTCCAAGGCAGGGGCTGTAATCCCTGGTCAAGGATGAACCCACATGCTGCATGAGTCCAGCCTAAAAGTAAAAAAATAAAACAAAATAAAAAGCATTACTAAGGGTGGGCCACCATCTTTATTCTGATGGGCTCTGGCAGGGACTGACCATGGCCTGTGAGCCCAGACTGGCCTGCTTCCTCCTCTTACAACATTGTCTTGGAAGACACACTGTCTGACCATTTTATTATTATTATTATTTATTATCTCTGCTCCTTTCCTGCACCCACAGGAGAGCTGAGTCATTGTAAACAGTTCTTGGTGCCCACGGAGCAAAAACTGGTTACTCTCTGTCCCTGCGCAGAAAACATCTGCAACCCCTGCTCCACTAACCTGGGCAGAAAAAGAATAATCACACACACACACACACACACACACACACACACACACACACACCACACACACACACACACACACACACACACACACCACACACACACACCACACACACACACACACACCACACACACACACACACCCCACACACACACACCACACACACACACCCCACACACACACACACACCCCCCACACACACACCCACCACACACACCCACACCACACACCCCCCCACCACCCACACACCCCCCACACACACACACACCACACACACACCACACACACACACACACACACCACACACACACACACCACACACACACACACCACACACACACACACACACCACACACACACACACCACACACACACACACACACACCACACACACACACCACACACACACACACCACACACACACACACCACACACACACACACACACACACACACACACACCACACACACACACACACACACACACACACACACACACACACACACACACACACACACACACACACACACACACACACACACACACACACACACACACACACACACACACACACACACACACACACACACACACACACACACACACACACCACACACACACACACCACACACACACACACACACACACACACACACACCACACACACACACACACACACACACCACACACACACACACACCTTTAAGCTTTCATCCTCTGGCTTAAGAATCAGCTCTCCTCCAGGTCTGGCTGATGATATTGCCTCTTTCTGGGCAAAGTCCAGGCTCAGGATGGTGGCAATGCCATCCCCATCCCACTTCAGGGAATTTCAAGATTCCCTGGAATCTTGACCCACTCAGCTGCTGGGGCCTCAGTGTGGGGGTGCCCAGTCCTTCCCTGGTTTCCAGGGCTATCACCTGAGAACTGGGGGTGTCTGGTGGGGGCCAGCCATGTGTACCCCACCCTACAGAGTCTGGCAGGATCAGAGCCTAGGACATCCCTCGCAGTTGGGCTGGCAGAGCAGCAAGAGTCGCCGTGTACCACGGCCACTCAGACCTCAAGCAGCGTATAAGGGAGGGATCCAGAGTCCATCTGGCCCCTTTCGCCCTCCCACAGGAATGGCTCTGATTTATTGGTTTAATTAGGGGCTTTAAAGCTTTAATTCGAAAAGTTAAATAAGCTGTCTTTCTGTGTAAACTGTGGCTGAGCAAATTTTCCCAGGATAAGAGAGGAAGGGTCTCATCAACCTGAGATCGTGGCCCTGCCAGGACCGCAGGCCCTAGTGGGATCCCCCACCCCTGGGCAGCTCAGCTCCAGTGACAAGGCCAGCTCCTCTCCCTTGGTTAGGCTTGTTCCCACCGGCTGCAGGCATAGCCTGTGTCAGCCCGTGCACATGGGCACGAGCTTGTGGGAGCCTCAGCTTGGCCATGCATGACAGCAGATCTGTTTTACTCCTGCCATCCTTTTGTGGCTCCAGGAGAGAATGTACAAATAGCCATCTTCAAAGGCAAACACTCACTGTGTTATGATATGGCTCCTGATTCTGCTCTGGGAAGCACCTGGGAAGAAGGTCCCTGTGGACCCGCAGAGCCAAGGCTGGGGTTCTGAGCACACCTGGTATCCCCCTGCCTCTGCGCATTGCATCTGAGATCTCACTGTTGGCCTCAAGGAAATGTTTGCTCCTGACAGTTTGCTGCCCTTTGGGTCGTGTTCACTCTCTTGCACACAGGCCTAGCCGCAGACATGGGTGGTGGGCCCTGGCAGCCCAGTGCTGTTGCGGCCTTGATCTGTGCTGCATCTCCCCAGGAACAGGGTCTTCTGGGGCCACCCTGAGGATGGCAATGAAAAGGTGGGTGACAAGAGGTAGTCTGTTTTTGGTCTGGGCATTGAGTCCTGTGCTTCCTGAGCACGGGTGCCATGGGAGTAGGGGGAGTGGTACGGACTACTGTGTTTGCAGTGCGTCGTTGGGCTATTGATCTGGAACTCCAATTCCAGGGAAGTGATGCCAAATAAAGTGGGTGCTTGACTAGGGGAATCAGATGTGGGAGAGGAGCTTCTTGACCTCAATATGTGATGATGCTCCTGTGATAAATGCTAATCGCCTTTCCACCACGCCCTGGGGCTGCTGGTGTTTCTCCCTCCTCCAAGAGAATTGTATGCATGTGTAATGGCTATTGAGAAGTTTGAGGTCTTCTAAAAAAATGTGGAGCCCAGGTGCATAAGTGTGTCTGTGCTAACGCAGGAGGCAGGGAGACTGCATTGAGACTGGAAGATTCTCGTGTGTTTTGAGGCTTCAAATTGAGGGACCCTCCCCCCGACCGCACTTGCTACCTCGTGCTTCTCTGAGCAAACAGGGCTCTGTATCCCTGACCTGAAGCTGCAGGGTGGCTCAATACCCAGCCTGCAGGCTGCTTTCTGAGGTGTGGACTTTGACTCTGAGACAACAGCTCCCAAGGAGGGCGTGTCAGCTCTCTTCTACCAACAAGCGTTATGTGTGGTCTGAAGAGGAATTTCGACCCCCGTCTTAACAGGACTCCAGGGCTTGCTATCTGTGGCCACAGCAGGTATGCAGCCTCTGTCAGTTCTGAGATATTTATCCTGAGCTAAGGCCAGTGAGACTGGCATGCATCCATCTTTCATCATGGTCCCCCAGATGCCCAGGAAAGAGCGGGACTTACCCAGGGCAGAAGGGCTGGAGGCTCTGGGGCTGCTGGAGCAGAGGGTAGGTAAGCATAGGACCAGCAGGGAGCAGGTCCCCCCACCGTCAGCAACCTTAGGACTGGGGGTTTTCCCAGGTTCCTATGAGAGCCAGAAATGCAGGTGGGGATCCCCACTTGGCAGGGAGGCCCCTTTGAGACCCTCTGCAAGGCAGTTGCAATGCAGTGCCTACCCATCTTTCTATAGGAGTCAGGCCTAGCTGACCTAGCCTGGGGTCTGGGCCAGTTCACAGGCATTCAAGAGCTGCAGCTGCAGCTGAGGCTTTAGGAGCTGAAACGAGGCAGTTTCACTGCTGCAAGGAACAGGAAGGCCTTTCCCGTTCTCCTGAGCACCCCCACCCCCCACGCCCTGAGGATCTTTCAGAGTGACACCTCGTACCAAGCACCATGCTGTGGCTACTGGGGAGAAGACTGAGGCTCAGACTCACAGGGTCCCACCGTTGGAAGATGACAGAGCAAGATTCAGGTGTAGCTTTCCCTGGAGCCAAGCCCTAAGCGAGTGAAACAGGCTGGAACTGATAGCATTTCTCATTCTAGGGCCATGGCTTCCAGGAAGCAGGCTTGATCAAAGAAGGAAACGGACATTCCGGTGGATACCTTGCCTGAGCTTGGGATCAGTCACATGAGCTCCGAGCTGAGCTGACTTTGCTTAAAAATGGGCTTTTCCTATGTCTTTGATGCTTGTGTGTCCCATAGATTAATTGTGTATATATGACACATGATAGTGTATATAATACACATTCATGTGTTTCATTCTCCGCAGTGAAGGTCAGGGGTTCCCCCAGGTGTTCCTGCAGGGGGTGGAAAGGCAGGACACAGGTCAAGGGAGGGAGGGGTGTTCACTTAGATGGGATCCGGGGCCAGCCTGGGTGCAGTCATCCGAGCTGTGAGGCGAGGGGGCCCGGGTGTGGTGTGAGCCTGAGAGGAGGGTGGGAGGCTCCAGGGCATCAGCAGAGGCACACAGATCCTGCCGGCCATCCTCAGGCAGCCTTGCTCATCCACGCAGGAAGCTCAGACCGTACACTGGGATAGCCCCTGGGCCCTGGGATGCCGCCCCACCTCCGGGTAGAAGGCCCTTCCCCACGTCCTTGTGTGGTTACCGTTTCCTTGCCTCGGTTTGCACCACTCAACTACAGAAGCATCATTTCTGTGCACAACACTGCAGGTGGCCACTCAACTACAGAAGCATCATTTCTGTGCACAACACTGCAGGTAGCCACAAGGAAGGAAACCTTAGACACCTGGGAACCAGAGCTGGAGTTTTCTTCCTCTTCCAAGTGTGTTGTGTTTGACTGTGTAGTGTTTGTTGAGAAGTTCCCTCTTCTTGTAAGATCCCACTTAGAATGTATACCCTATAGTGCTCCACGGACAGAGAAGTGGCCAGACTGCGCTGGCCACACAGCGGAATATTAGTCAGCCTTTTAAAGGGAGGGGATCTGACATCTGCCAACACGGATGAACCGTGACGACAGGATGCTGCCTGAAACGAGCAGTCACAGGGGGAAAAATGCTATAGGATCCCACTTATCTGAGGTCCCCAGAAGTAGGAGCATGGGTGCCCTGGGCTAGGGGTTGCGGGGGAAGTCAGGTCATAGTCCAGTGGGAACCATTTCTGTTTTGTAGGATCAGAAGATTCTGCTTGATGATGGGTGTGTGGAGATAACACTGCTGTTCACTGGAACACAGTGAAGATGCACAATTTTATGCCATGAATTTTCAACCACAATTGTTTTTTAAAGTCCCTGTTGCAGACAAATAGCTGGGGACAGGAGAGCCCTTCCTGCCTGGGCCATGGGGGCTCTACCTGCAGTCCCACCTGCGCATAAAATTTGCCTTTAGGGAGAGCGAGCTGACTGGGGAGGGGGTTCCCATTTCAGCTGAGCTCCAAACCTGGGAAATGAGACCCCCATCAGAGAGGGACCCCATCATGGTGGGACCCCCATCATGAAGGGAGGTGGAGGAAATGCCATCCTAGTAACTGCAGGGAGGGAAACTCCTATTACTGGACAACTCATGAGCCCCGCCCAGTGCTCAGGACTCACTTTGGCATTTACCTTGAGATTCATTTCAGAAACAAATCAAAAAAAGTGGAGGATTTGGAGATTTCTGGGGAACTGTCCTTGGTTTGGCATTTGGGGAGACAGGCTGGATGCTGTTGACAGTGAAACTGAAGTCCCAAGAGTACATCATGACCCTGGAACCTGGCTTCGACCCTGTGGGGTCCCCCTGGTGTGTGATCACCCATCACAGATCAGGAGACAAGGCTGGTGGAGGGAGTTGTGAGCATGCCTAGGGTCACATGGGCAGCCTGTGTCTTCCGGCCACACAGAGCTACCGGCACATGCCATTCAGGGGGCCCCAGGCCCTGGTGCCCACTGAGCCCTGAGTCAGCCCTCCCACATGCCCTCTTGCTAATACCACCCTTTCATTAGGAGCAGAAGAGAGAGTGGCAACAGCCTCTGTGCTCTGGGTCCTCATCTGGAAGAAATTCCCTCCTATCACAACTGTGATTGTGTCCGTAAACTGCACACAGACACAATCGTGATACACTCAAACCAGGACAGATGGAAGGGAAAGCTGTGTGCCGATAACATCTCAAGCGCAGCCAGGAACTCCATGCCCCTCCCTGCGCCATCTCTTCCTGCATCCTCGCACCCTCACCCCCACCCCAACCCCACCTTGGAGGAACAGCAGGCACAGGTTTTAATTGCTATAGCTCCTGAGTCCCACTCAGCCTCAGGCTGATTGATTGGGGGCACTTGTGGGGGCACAGTGAAGCCAGTGGTCTGCAGGTGGGCATTCCAGCCAATTAGTCTCCCACCCTGGGCGGTGCCCCAGGAATTCACTTCTCACCAGCAGCCCCAGCTGACCCCTGTGGCCTGGGTCCTCTCCCTCACTGACCCCTAAGGCTCCTGCTCTCCTGATTGTGGCAGTAAAATGCCCTCCTCTCCCTTCATCTCAGTAGCCCAGCCCATATGTCAGACTCAAAAGAGCATCTCCTCGCTTGCAACCACGCCAAGATTAATATTTTCACTGGGGATCTCACACTATCGCCATCCGAGCAGACAGCTGCATGCGTGTTCCACCAAGCAAGGCTGTGCTTGCGTGAGGTGCATGAGCCCCAACGAGGAAAATGAAATGAATACAGAAGCAGGTATTTTGTGTAATGGGGGCACCGTGGAGCACACCAGGAGTGGTGCCCACTGCCTTCACATCACTGTGGGGTGATATATGTCACACAGAGTTGCATCCTCTGGTCCTAGCCAGCTACTGCCCTACCCACTTCCATCTCCAGGTGTGAATGCCACTGGAACCTTGTGGATCTTATTTAACTTATTAACTTAACAGAGAAAATGTAATTTTCAGTTTGAGTTTTAAAAACATAACTCAGAGCCTCGGCAAATGACCCAAATAAGAGAAGCAGGGGTTTCTGGTCAGATGAGCAGATTCTGACCCGGCAGTCAGAGCGTGAGACACCGGCAGTGGGAGCCCCGGCTCTTCCATGGAGGGGCGCATTCGCAGCTCTGCTGCAGGAGCTGGTTGTGCATCCTCGTCTGCAGGGTCTGTCCTCACCCGTAAGGGCGTGGGGCCAAGTCCAAGATTCTCGTAGCTGTGCCAACTGCCATATGCCCCATCGGTGGCTAAACACCTGGGCATTGTTCCAGTGAGGGGAAAACTAATATGGCAGAGCCTCAGGATGGATCAGGAATAGCCACAGCGCAGCTCAGATGCCTATTAATGAACTCATGGAGTGTTCCACCACATTAAAAACTGAGGCACTAGAAAAGTGTCAAAATGGGATCAGAGCTCCATATTTCCTTAATCAAATTCTTCATTTAGGACTCTTCCAACTGTAGGTGGCCACACTGAACTCAAAGTAACTAGTATAAAAAAGTATCAGAGAAATCCAGCCAATGCCTTCAGTGATGGCCTGATCCAGGGGCGGAAGATGTTATCATCTGGGCCTGGTGTCTCTTATTTCTGCCTCCTCCAGTTTGGCCCCTTTCAATGAAGGCTCTGCCCTCAGTGAGACAAGCTGGCAATGATAGAGCCAAACCTACCCGTTCTCCAGTTTAAGGAGAGGGGGAAAGAGGTTTTTCATACAGCTCTCAGGATGCGTGCTTATGGCTTACACACAGCTCCAGTGCCAGCTCAGTGCCACATTTCACAAGCATTTATCAGATGAGCTATCATAGTGGTAAAAATTTTAAAAAAACACACCACTTTGTACTCATAGAGTTTGAATTTGTTCATGAAAGACAGACAACTGAAACTTGGAATGAAAAAAAGAGCAGTGAGAAGAAAGGAACATGACTCTATAGAGCAGGGGTCTGCAAGCTATGACCTCCTGCCTGTTTTTGCAGATAAAGTTTTATTGAACACAGCCATGTCCATCATTTATGTATTGTCTATGGCTGCTTTCATGCTACTACATCAATATTGAACAACTGCAAAGTGCCCATATGCCCTGCCAGAGAAGGCACTGGCACCCCACTCCAGTACTCTTGCCTGGAGAGTCCCAGGGACGGAGGAGCCTGGTGGGCTGCTGTTTATGGGGTCGCACAGAGATGGACATGACTGATGCGACTTGACAGCAGCAGCAGCAGCAGCATATGCCCTGCAAAGCCTAAAATAGTGACTCTCTCAGCCCTTTACAAAAAAAAAAAAAAATGTTTGCTGACTCCTACAGAGCAAGGAATAAAGGAGCATGGCCTTTAGATGGCCTGATGGATGCAAGCTTCCCCAGGGACATGTGAACTGGGATCTCGGGAATAAACAGGATTTAATTCAGCGAAGAGGTCGGAGTAAGGAAAGAAGCTATGGGAGGGGCTGGGGAGATGGTCAGGGGCTTTGGCTGTAAGACGCTGCTCCTCCTGGGATCAGCCTTTATGAGTGGGATGGTTGGGGGGTGGGGAGGGACACGTGGAGGAGGAGGTGAAGGATGGACCCAGAGGGTGTGTGCTTCCCTTCTGAAGCAGCGGACATGGCAGTGAGCTAAAGCGGAGAAGGATCTGGAGCACAGCTCCTGGGAGCTCAGCTTCTCAGCGCGGGTTGCATCTTGACATTTATTACATTTGTGCGTGTGAACATAAAACAAAGCTTCTTCCTCCAGCGAGACGACACTTCAGATCCATTCTCGCTGGGTTAAGCGCCAGTGGTGCTGTTAACCCCCTCCACCTCCATCCTTCTTCCAGACGGTAGTTTTTGTAGATGGCACGCCAGGGTTGTGAGAGAATAAAGAACCTCTTGGTGCTGAGAACACCAAGCTTGGATGGATTAGCCTTGTTCTCTAACCCACGTTCTTGGCTTCACTGGTGCCTGTCTGACCAGCCACTTGGCTTAGCCATCTCCTCAGCACCTGGGCAGCACCATGCATGGATGTCAGCTGGCAAATAATGGCATCTGTGCAAACCCTTCCTCCCTCACCTAAGGCAGACATCACTAATCAATCCCAGCTGGGGTAGATGGAGACTTGTGAACCTACTCAGCTCAGAGCTCTTGGCAGCCACTGCTGTCACTTGGCACCCAGAGAAACCCACGTGTCACCCTTGTCCTGGGTGCTTGAAATGGTGAGAAAGAAAGAGGGCTTGTCTGAAGCACATTAATTTATCTGTGCCCCTAAGCAGTTCGTCTGTAAGACTGAAAACGCAAATCCACAATTAGCCCCATTAAGCCTTGGGACTCTAGGGTCTTGGGAGATTTATTTATTTTTAATGCCAGACAAAAAAGTCATTGCAAGAGCCATAAAGTGCAGTAGAAAATTAAAAAGCAGCCTTGAAAACTCAGCTGATGGCTGCAAGAAGCTCAAGGAGATATTTACCTTTGTTGCCAGGCAAGTTTCTTGCCTGTTGATGGTCTGTGTGATGGAAGGACCCCATCACGGTCCACCACAGCCCAGCCGAGTCTCTCTTCTCCCCACACCTGCTGTGGGCTGGGGTCTGGGTCTCAGGGAGGACAAGTGGGGCTGGTGGGCTGGGCGTGTCGGCCACATGTTGGGAAGAGGCCACTGTTCTCACCATTCTGGACGCTGCCTTTGTGGGAGGAGGTGGCTCCACCTTGCTGATTAAATCTTCCTGGTGGTGGCCCTGGGCAGCCCCAGGAGGATGTGGGGAGAGGTGTGTGTCTTGACACAATTAACATTTCTGATCACTGTCTTCCCTACTCCTACTGTCTTAGGAGCAAACTAGCCTGAGGCAAAGCTGTGAACAGGCAAAGCTTGTCTTCATTTCTCTCCCATCTTATCCTTTAAAAAAAAAAAAAAACACGGCATGCTTAGTTCCCCAACCAGGGATCAAACCGAGCCCTCTGTAGTGGAAGCACAACCTTAACCACTTCCCTCCTTCCCAGCCCCTGTGCCTATGTAGCCTCCCCACCAGGCTGAGCCTGACTCCCGGCATGGCTGTGACACTTAGGATCCACTGCCTGGAGAGCAGAGGCCAGTCCCCAGCCAGACAGAATGCCATGCTCACAGTCCACTGGCAGCAGGCAGGCAGGCAAGTTTGGGGCCGAAGCTATGTATGAGCGCCATGTGGGCCTCAGCAGACTCAGCTTTCTTGAAATGGTGTCACTTTTTGGGTTTGTCAGAAGGTTCTATACCACTATGTTCTGCGACTTCACTGGATGTAGCTGCCGATTTCCTCTTCAAATTAATGCAAAGGAGCTGGGGATGTGCTGGTTTCCCCTCCCAGCCTGGGCTTAGAGCCATGAGCGACAGGTCCAGAGAGACCGTTCACAGCTCAGCAGTCAGAAACAAGGTCTGCAGCTCAGCATTCACACTCTGACCTCACGGGATGGTCCTTGGAGGTGGCAGCTCGAGGTGTCCCTTTGCCAGGAGCCTGCTGCCTGTCGGGCCACCTCCTCACGAGTCATCCTCTTCCTTGCTGTGCAATGTCTGGGTTATGAGGGACTCAAAGCCAAACCCAGCATTCATCTGATGAGAGCTCATGTCATCACAACATCATTTCTTCCTCATCCTCCCATCCGTTTCCAGTCCTCCATGTACCCTGCCTCCGCACACCTGCAGTGAGGTGGTGCCTGCACCCCACCCAGTGGAAGAGAGGACAGCGTCCACCTGTCAGGTCTGTGAAGAAGAGGGGACACTTTCTCTCCCATGTCCCTTGGCAGGACTGGGTTCCACCCCAGAACCACTGTGCCCAAGGGGCAGGCAACATGGGTCATCTCTTTGGGGCCCAAATATGGCACCAGGGGAGAGGGCCTGTCCTGCTCAAAACCACCTGAAATGGAGGTGAGGGGCTTCCCAAAAGAGATGGTGGGTTCCAACTGGCAAATATGCATTGCACTTGCTCCTCCCAAGACTCCTCAGACTCCTGTCCACAGGACCACACCCTGTCCACAAGAGAGAATGGGAGGACCAGGAGCAGCCAGGTGACCAGGGAGTACGTCCCTGTGAATCCCTCCTGCCTTGGCACGAGGTCCCGATTTGGATTCCATGAAAACAGAGCCTTGGTCTGGCTCACTTCCCTGTCCTCTGCCTCCACGCCCAGTGCAGAGCACGGGGGGTGCCTGTCGTTGCCGGCACGTCTCCACGCAAAGCCAGATGACATCTGCCTTCACGATGAAGGTCCAGTCAAATCGAGGTGAGCGACTTTGCTGCTCAACGGGAAGGTCCCTCCCCCTCTACTGCAGTCATTCAGAAGCTCTTGGAGTCAAAATGTACCTTTTTTTATAAAATAAAGTAGCTAATTAAATTGCACACACTTTCTGAATAAAAATAAAACTGTAGAGTAAACATCTGCGCACCTGAGGTTCATCCAGCCCCTCCCGTGCATGTTGCATCTTTATCAGCTGGAGAGCAGCCCGCTTGCGGAGTGAAACCTTTCTGTTTATAACGCAACCTGGGGCAAAGGCCTTGATTTACAGACTCGTGTTGGTGTAAAAAGGGGAGAAATCTGCATAAAGTCAAGGCAAATTCTTTTTTTTTTTTTTTTTTAATGTTCGAGTGTGTTTAGTTACCACTTCATGCCTGCCTGGTTGGTGCCTATGCAGCTCAGACCTCTCGTGCCTTAATTAGCAGAGTACACAGCTCATTTTGGCTGCGTTGCCCACACAGTGAAGGCAATTCATTGATTTTGAGCTGAAACTCAAGAAGGGAAGCCAGTCTGTTGTGTGTCTTCTGCAGGCTGAAGCCGAGATGACTTGTGTAGATGACTGCGTCTCTGTCTGCAAACCATGTCTGTGAAAGTGCAGGAACATAGAGTGAGGTCATCCTGGCCAATGTACAGTGGGGTGCAGCCTCCCCACTGCCCCCCTTTGTTCATGTCAATGGTTTAGCACTAGGACTGTGACTCTCCCAAAAGTCGAGGTGACCCTGAGCCTCAGAGACCCCCTGAGCCCTGAGCCACAATCAGTGACAGGAGGCAGCCTGTCTGGGACCCGAGGGCCTGGCGAAGTCATGGTCACCAAACGGAGTCTGTCCAGGGCCTGGATCCCAGCCTCTTGTCCATGAGGGCTTATCTGCAAACCAACAGCCAGTGAACACAACCCAAAGTCAACCGTGACCCAGAGAGCAGCTTCTCTGCTAGAATTAGGGAAGGGGAGGCAGGTGAGTCTTCCTCCAGGGTTGTCTTGCTCTTTTCTGGTCTGGTTCTCAGAAGAGACAGGAAGCATGAGAGAGAAATGGGGCATGGATAAGGGAGACCTAGGAGCTGTCTGTGTAGCCTGGCTGCAAATATCCGACAGTGGGCATGCCATGTGTATTCACTTCCTCTTGCTACTGTAACAAATGAACAGAGAGGGTCTTAAAATAACAGATTTATGATCTCACGGTTCCGGAGATTGGAAGTCCAGATATCAGCAGGTGGTTCCTCCTAATGACTTCATGATAGGATCTGGATCCTGGCATTTTCCAGCCTCTGGAGGCATCCAGGCTCCTGGACCCCCGGCCCGTCCTCCATGGTCAGGGAGCAGCAAAAATCTTCAGTCATCACATCCCTTCTCTGACTGTCCCACCTCCCTCTTATGAGGACCTGTGACAACACTGGGCCCCCAGGGAATCCGGGGTCACCTCCCATCTCAGAGTCCTTAATTGATCCCATATGCAAAGTCCCCTTTGCCTTGGAAGGTGACATCTTCACAGCATCCATGGGTTTGAACATGGACATTTGTGGGTGCTGTTACTCAGCCCCCACAGTATGACTCTCTCCAATACCTGAAATCTCTCTCTGAGTCTGATGGCCATGGGCAGCGTCAGGCCCCTTCTGTCACCCTCCCCAGTGAGGCCATCTCAGAGTCCTAGGGTCTCACCAGCGTGCAGACCAGCCTGTCCTTGGGTTGTCTTGTCATCATCGTGGGACAACACCCTGAAAGTCCTCCAGCATTTGTCATTCAAATCTCAGCACAAACATATGTACCTAAGCTCCCTCCTCAAGGAGGCCTTCCCAGCTGCCTCATGGCAAAAGCCAGGCCCCCACCTTGTGTGGGCACATCTGGGAGAGGAGGAAGAACAGGTGGGCCTGCAGGGGGGTGGACGAGGCGCCCCCTCCTCTCCGGGCAGCCCGGCCTCTCTTCTCACTGAAGTCATGTCAGCATCACCACTTCCCCTTCTTTCCACATTTAAGTGTCTTGTCTGTGACATCACATTGCTCAGGCTTTGTGTTTGCTGCTGTATTACTCAGGCTTTAGAAGCACCTCCCCTTGCCGACTTCTCCCTCCTTACACCCAGGTTAAGACAGCACGTCACGTATGTAAGCCTTCCAGGCAATAGAGGGACCTCTAATAAGCACAAGGTCAGGATTCTTTCTGCTAAGCTCCTCCACTGGCTTCACCCCTGCTCCAGGAATAAAATCCCTATGCCTCTAGATAGCCGAGCCTCAGTCCCCCTGCTCCTGGGCCTGGGGTGTCCTGTCCTGGTCCCTGGGTGCCCACAGCAGTGTCCACTCCTTCTTAGCAGATCTGAGAAGCTCCTTCCACCCAAAGAGGCCTCTCTGACCCCCTTTCAAGTCAGAGTGCCTGCTCTGCCCGCTACCAGATCACTCAGTTTTCTTCCACGCTCTTCAACTCTGTGATTGCCTGTCTTTAGTGGATCAAATCAGTCTATTTCTCCCCCTAAAAGCTCCAATCTTGCCAGCTGCTCTGTCTCCAGGGGCCGCACATTGCCTGGCCACAGCGAAGTGAAGGTTTTCAGGGTATCCCAGTAGATTTTCACTCAGTCCTGTCCAACTCTTTGCAACCCTATGGGTGGTAGCTGCCAGGCTCCTCTGTCCATGGAATTCTCCAGGCAAGAATACTAGAGTAGGTTGCCATTTCCTTCTCCAGGGGATCTTCCCAACCCAGGGATCGAACCTGCATCTCTTGAGTCTCCTGCATTGGCAGGCGGATTCCTTACCACTAGTGCCACCTGCGTAATGTGGTTTTCACTCAGACAATGGCAAAATAGAATGAGTTGAGGTAAGAAGATCCCCCAGGTGACAGAAGCAGTAACCCAGAACCCACAGAGGCTACCAGCTCCAGGGCGGTCCATGCCATGGCTGCCCAAGGGAGGTGAAGAGCGCAGGGCACCCACCCTGGCCACCGGCTCTCCCACCCACAGGACACTTGCCTACCATCGGGTCACTGTGAAGCGTGAGGGGACGAGCCTGTCGGGAGGAGCCTGTCAGGGGGAGCCTGATGAGCAGCTTCCCCATGAGGGGTGATGGCATTTTCCTGGAAGGTCACCTTCGAGGGCTTCAGCCGGTCACTGCTGTGTGCAGAGCCTGCCATGCCCCACCCCCTCCCCACACCAGGCTCCCTGCTCCTCCTCCTGCACAACACAGATAAGGAAAATGGGACCTGAAGCTCAGGAATCTTGGCTCAGGGTGGCCAGCGTGGTAAGTGGCAGTACTGGCACCCAGCCACAGGTCTGCTCTGAAACATTCCAGCAAAGCGATTCTGCTGGGAAACGCCATCTGCACAGCTGAGTGCTACGTGGAGCGGCATAGGCTCAAAACATGGGCTCCTGTTCATTTCCAGCCAGCTCCCCTCTGACTGGCAGAAGTCCTCCTCACCCTGGGTCTTCCCCGCCCTGTCATGCATGGGCCGTTTCCTCCTCCTGTCCTGTCAGTTTTAAACCCACCAGCAAATCACTTCTATTTATTAGGCTTGTTTAGATGCAGATCACTTCTTCATATGTTATTTATGCATCCTTTCCCCCTTAATTTTCAGTCTTCATATTCAATGGACGTTTTCTCTTTCTGATTATTTGCCCAAATTCAGCTCAATAGGATTTCACTGAATATGTGTTGTGGGACCCTCCTGAAATATGGTGGAGCTTTAGAGATGGTGATGATAATGATGGTCATCATGATGATGGTGACCGTGATAGTGATGGTAACGAAGATGATAGTGATGGTCATGATGGCCGTGATCATGATGATGATGGTGATAATTGTGATGATGGTGATGCTGGTCATGATGATGGTGATGATGGTCATGGTGATGGTGACGGTGATAGTGATGGTAATGAAGATGGTAGTGATGGTCATGATGGCCGTGATAATGATAATGATGGTGATAATTGTGATGATGGTGATGCTGGTCATGATGATGGTGATGATGGTCATGGTGATGGTGATGGTCATGGTGACAGCGGTTATGATGATGCTGGTGTGATGACAATCATAGTGATAGTCATGATGATGATGGTGACGTTAGTGGTGATGATGGTGAAGATTGCAGCCAACACTCTTCTGCACGGATGGATTCTTTGGCACAGTCCTAAGACCTTCACACACATTAGCTCATTTGATGCTCTCAATAACCTTATGAAGCACCTTCCTTCTGCAGACAAGGAATACGAGGCACAGGAAACTGGCATGACCTCCAGAGTTGCTCGGGCAGTGAGTGGCAGAGGTGCAGTCTGAACCCAGGCTGGTGGGACCACAGGTCCTGCTCTTAGCCTCCATCTTTGGAGAAGGCACCAGTTTCTGGGAGACAAGACACACACACACACACACATATACACATGCGCACATGTGCGTGAACACAACATGCGCACCTACATCCTCAAAGCAATCAAATAATAGTTCAAAAATTGTCCACTGTGGTTCAATCATTAATTTATTCATTGAAAAGACATCTGAGTGCCTATTGTGTGCTAATAGCCTGAGGATAGAAGTGTGGATGAAGCGGGTGTGGTTTATGGAGCTTGAGGCGGGAGGGGGAAGCTGTCCTCCTCACTGCTGTCCCGGGTGCCCCACGACTGCAAAAGAAGGTATGGAGAAGGATGCTGTGGGATTCAAGGTGCAGAGGTGATGCAGGGACTGGAGAAGGTGCCTCAGCTTCCCAGCATCAGGGTCTTCATCTGATTGCTGTAGAGAGACTGAGAACCAGAGTGGGCACAGGGGAAGATGAGGGGGAGAGGAGGAGTGGGGAAGGGTCCCTGTGGAGACCTGGCCTCTGGGCTCCTGGGTGGCAGGAGGGAGAAACCCCTGAGGAGGGTGAGGAGTGCTGCAGCTTGAAGTGGGGCAGAGAAGGTGGGGCATGGACAGTACAATGAAGCATCATTTCCCCCTCCAACTTGGCCCTTGTCTTCCTGCTCACTTCATCATCCTTGGAGACCCTCACTGGGGAAAGGGGCACAGCATCTCCTCCACTGGACTTTTACACTGATTTCCAAGTCAGTTTAACCAAAAAAACACTGACTCTGAGACTGGGAAGAAGGCTTTCATCTTCCTATTACAGTCTTATCTCAGCTCAAAGAATCAGAAGAGAGTCCTGGGCAGAGAGCAAGGGAAGTGGGGTGGGGGGTATGGCAGTGGAGGTGCTGGTGGAAGAGGCCCACATCCCCCTCCTTCCCCAACCGACCCACCAGCAGCCGGGCCACCAGCACCTTCCACAGCACTTTGTTTCTGGTGCACCAGCTAGCCCTGCCTGGGGAGATGAGTGTGGAAGACCCCAGCCTGGATGGGGGGAGGAGGAGGAAACAGGTAACCTGAAGACTGACAGCCTCCTGGTAGCCCACTTAGTTCTCAGCGTCTTTCCTGAAGGAAAACTAAGCAGCAGAAAGCAGCCACTTTCTTTGGCATCTTCTGTTTTAAATTCACTTTTAACTGCATGAGTTATCACATGAGTGATTCCCTATCGTTGGAAAGTCACGTCGTGCCACTTGAGTAGCACCAGCCCCACATTCAATCAATTCTCCCCTGGAGAAACCGTGTTTCCTGCCTCGTGTGTTTACTTCCCTGCACAGTTAAAAACATACATAAGCGTGCACAGATTTGCCTTCCATTTTAGAGACATAAGTGATGTTACCGTGCTGCTATGAGAACTTGCTTTTCTAGCTTCGGGAGTCCTTCCGAGGTGCGGGGCCTAAGAAGTACTCACCCAGACGCCAGGATCATGGCTCTTCTGCCTCATCACCTGTTACTTGCAGCAAGCCAGAGTTGGGAAAGAGACGGAACCGGGGCTTGCAAACTGGGAAAGCTCTAGATTTTTAAGTTCCTTTCCAAAGTGGTTTAACAGAGTTAACACTGAACCCCAGGACCCAAGAGAAGACCGACTCCTGCCTGTAGCCGTCAGTCCGAGGTTCTGTGGTCTGAGGTGTCAGCCTGATCCAGAAGCAGAGTCTGGGCAGGAAACCAGGGCAGGGAGGGCTCTGTTCTCTTCACCTCACACGGGGGACCAGCCCTGCTCTCGGGCAGTTCCAGGCCCCTGGCAGGAAGAGACGTGCAGAGCGAGGACCCTGAATGCTACATGGAGGGACCAGTCCCAGATGCCAGTGGTCACCTGAGCAATGGCACTTCACCCCCCCCCCCCCGCCCCCGCTGAGGTGAAACCGAGTCATCCGTTTAGACCGGAGGCACAGGTCCCTGGCCTTCTTACCTGGGGGCTCTGCTCCTGGGGGCCTGCTCTTCCCGCCCGCGGCCGGCCCCCACACAGACCCGTGCCCATTCTTTCTCTCTCCCAGTGCAGGGCACTTGTATCTCTTATTCAACTTTCCTCCTGACACTCGCCCACGGTGGTTCTCAGTAAGCTGGCCCCCCTCTCGGTTCTGCCTTTCCTGGAAAAGCCAACAAACCTTGCACCTCATAAATTTTAACAGCCTTCTCAACTGATGTATTTCATGTCTGAATTGTTTTATCTGCCCTACTTTGATTGTAGGCCCTGAGGGCTGAGACCTCGTCCTGTTTCATCTTTTGTGCAGCTCCGAGCACACTCTTGGCATCCCGCTCGTACAAACACACAAGAAGATAAATATATGCAAACATCTCTAATTGTTTTATTTAGAGCCGTCTGACAGTAGATCAGAGATGTGTGTGTCCCTACACATCTGAGACTGGAACGCAACTTCTCCACATGTCTTTATCTGTTCCTTGGGTATTAGTAATTCATAAAGCGTGATTTATTTACTTAGAATTTCTCTTCATAACTTTAAATGTGGGCATACTATAAAGGAAAAATTTAATCTCCAATGTCTGATTAACTTTTGCCAAACAAGCTTCTTAGAATTATCTGTGCTATGTGGAGACTTAAAAATAAGACTCAAATCATTTGTCTTTAAAAACACAAGTCTTCCTCTGCCTCAGCATTAAGTGATGTTAAAACAAAAAGGCTCCGTTTGGATTTAAGACAGATGCAAATTAATCAGGAGTGATTTCTTCTTCATCTGAGTTTTTCAGTATTTGCGGAAGGGAAATAATTAAGCTGGGCTTGTTTTAACCTTTCCATTTAACTTTGTTTCTAATGTGTAAATTTTCAGGTTCTTTTTTTTATGCTGGAAAATTTCTGTTGGTGAATATAATATGCCTGTAGCTTATATAATTCAGCAAATGACATACAGAAACAGGTGAGTCCACAAGAGAAGTCAAAGCTCTCCTGAGTCTTCCTTTCAAAATGCACTTGTAGAATAACTACTGTGTGCCAAGTAAAGTGCTAAATGATGAGAATTCAGGGGTGAAACAGAAAGACAGGATTCCAGCCTCAGGGACCCCCAGACTTCTGGGGAGAGGCAATTAAAAGCAGGTGAACCAACACCGTACACAGAAACTGTAATCAGCAGCACCGAGGGGTCCCCCAGTGCTGAGAGTGGGTCTTCCTGAGAAGGGCCAGCCGGGGGGCAGCTGAGGTTCCTCCTGCAGGAAGGACGGCTGGGAGGGAGCCTTGGGCAGGGGAGGAGCAGGTGCAAGGGCCCTGGGGTGGGAGAGAACCCGGTGGCCCCACAGACAGAGGTGCTGGAGGATTTTATACCAAGAACACAAGTAATTGATGAAATGTGTTCACTCAACTGCTGTGGACAGACTCGTGTGAAGGGATCAGAGGGAGAGAGGTCAGCCCTATGCAAGATTTACAGACAGGGAGTGGCGAGGGGGACTGCAATGGGGCCGGTATCCAGACTGAACTGGCCAGAATGCTGCCCTGAGCCAGGAACCCTGGAGGCAGGTTTAGGTTTGGTTTACATGTGATTCCAGGAGCCTCGGTGCCCACTGGGCAAGAGAGGACCTTCCTTACCTGCAGGGCCTCAGCACCGCATGGGCAGGGAGATGCGGGTGTCCACCATACCCCGGGGACAGGGTGACCCTCTCCCACCATGTCTCAACCGTAGACCCACACTGACTCTCTGGCAAAAAAAAAAACCATTTCTCTTTATAGAAAATGAATAGTCTCTTTGGACATTTTAAGAACAGAGCATTTGGAATCAGTAGATTTCTGAAATGCTTCACCTGGAGGGGTTTCAGGCAGGACATAGGGGTTTCTGCCAGGTTCTGATCATGGGGCAGCCTCCTGGCCTGAGGGGCCTCCGACTCTGTGGGCCCCAGGTCAGAGGCAGGATGGCAGTCAACACACTGTCCACCGTCCTGATGTCACTCTGGGTGTTGAGCTACAATCCAGACACTTGTGGCTGACCGCTGGGGGTCCCTGCATCTCCAGGCTCCACTCTGAGGAATAAGGCCCAGCCTCGCTCTGTGTATGATGCTCTGTCTGTGATCGGGTCTGCACGCTCCCATGGGACACGGCAGTGGTCCAACAGAGCGTCTGCCAGGGTCTCGAGGACATGGCTCCCCAGGCCTCAAGGCTGCCTCTGGCCCGCACCACCTGCCCTGCCCCACTGGCCCCTTGCTCTGCCTGAGTTCTCTCTATGCCGCCCATCTGTCTGCCACCCGCCTCCCCGCTCTGGTACATAGCTCTGCTAATGCGTTAACACTGCCTGTTTGTCAGTCACGTCTCCAGAGAGGTGCCCAGCACACAGGAGCCACTCACTGAAGACCTGGTCAAGGTGTGAGTGGCCCTGGTGGGTCCTCTGGGATCCTGCTGGTGGTTCCCTGTGAACAGCCCTTGCGCCCTGCGCACCCCAACCCCCCACCACCAGCCTGCATTCTGTGGTGAGTGTTGAGATAGCCCCACTCTGACTGCAAACTGCAAGGTTGTCAGTGCACGAGGGCTACAGAGGTGCTGACTGGCCTGGGGAGGCACTCATGGGAAGAAGCGTTTCCTCTGTACTCAGAAGGAAGAGGAGGCTTTATTCCATGTCAAGAAACAGCCTGTGGGGAGGATTGGGATGGGCTGGGGTGGGGGGCACGTACAGGAGGTTGCCCATTCCCACAGGCCCTGTGGGTGTCAGCGGGAAGCTGGCTGAGCCCCGGAGAAATGGGCACCTCCCTAGGGCAGGAGGTGGGGTGGGACAGGGCATGCGGGGGAGAGGGCTTCATGGGGAGCTGAGCCTGAGCCAACCCTTGCCACCCAGGGAGCTGGTCATGCAGGACTGGCGAGGACCCCGAGCTGCCAGGACCTGGGGCCAGGACGCGAGAGTGGAGGGCGACAGTCACCTCCTCCTGTCGGCAGCACAATGGTGCCATCAGGGAATGTTCTAGCAGGACGATTCTGGCACCTACGAGACCAAATTCCTGAGATGAACACGTTAAACCCGATCTCCTCTCACTGCTTCTCACGCATCCAGACAGCGCGGCAGCTCTGATAACGTGGGTGTAGCAGCTCTCTGGAAAGGAGGGACCACCCGTCTTTCAAAGTAACGGTCCCTAGAAGACGTGAAGGGTCTGCCGGCAGGCTCTGGCAGGGTTGCCGCTCTTCTGCCAGCGTTTCTAGTTGCTGGTTACAGGGTGCTCAGATTTTTATTCATTTTTTCGTGACTTGGTTTTGGTAGGTCAGAGGTCTCTAGCAATATAGCCACTTCTCCCAGGTCATCCAGTTTGTTAGCTCATCATTGTTCATGGTGTTTTCTTATAATCCCATGTATTTCTGCTGGCATTGGTGGTAATGCCCTCTCTCTCCTTTCTAATTTTAGTTATTTGAATCTTTTCTCAGTCTAGCCAAGGATTCGTTACTGCAAAAAAAAAAAAAAAAAGAAGTCTCAAAACATAAAATAAGGCTGTAGGAGAGGGAAGGAGAGACAAAGAGGGAAAAAACATACAGAAAACAGTTAAAATGGCAATAATAAGTCCTCCCCTATTGGTAATCACTCTAAGTGTAAGTGGATTAAACCCCCCAATTAGAAGACACACAGTGACCGAATGGATCAAAAAAGACAAAGAAATCCAACAATATGCTGTCTGCAAGAGATTCACTTTAGACGCTAGGACACCCAGAGGCTGATGATAATGTATGTTGATTGCCTTCTTATCCCCCTTTGTGTCTATTCTGTTGATGTTTTCTTTGTGGTTACTGTTGAAATTACATAAAACACGTTAAAGTTGTAACACTCTCACTTAAACTGATACAAACTTAGCTTCAACCACATACGGAAACTATCCTTTACATGCCTGCAGCCCATTTATCTTACTGTGACGCACATTGTGTCTTTTTATACTGCATGTTCATTCACAAAGATTTATAATTACTTTCAATGCTTTTTTTTAAAAAAAAGTTCTACACTATAATTAAAAGCGATTTATACTCCAATATTATGATCAGGCATTTTATTTGTCTATATAGACACCTCCACCAGAAGGTTTGATATTTCATATTATTTTGTGTTGCTGTTGAGCATCTTTTCATTTCAATTTGAAAGTCTCCGTTTAGTGTTTCTTGCAGGGCAGGTCTAGTGATGAACTTACTCAGCTTTTGTCTATCTAAGAAAGTCTTAATTTACCTTTAAAAGAAATTTATTTATTTGACTGTGCCAGGTCTTAGTTGCAACATGCAGGATCTCTTACTTGCAGCGTGAGAACTCTTAGTTACAGCACATGGGATCCAGCTCTTTGACCAGGGATCAAATCTGGGCCCCCTGCATTGGGAGCGCAGAGTCTTAGCCCCTGGACCACCAGGGAAGTCCCTTATGTTTCATTTCTGAAGGCAATTCTGCCAGATGCTGCTTTCTTGGTTGACAGCTTTTTCTTTAGCACTTGGAAGCAGCACCCACTCCCCGCTAGTGAGCAAGGTTTCTACTGGGGATCCAGTGATAGTCTTACCAGAGCCCCTATGTGAAATGGTGCTTTTCTCCTGCTGCTTTCAAGATTCTCTCTTTGTGATTTTTAATAGTTTGATGTCAGTATAGGTCTCTTTAGATGTAACAGAGTTGGGGGTCTGTGTGTGTGTGTGTTCTCAGCCGTGTCTGACTCTTTTGTGACCCCATGGACCCACCAGCCTCCTCTGTCCACGCATTTTCCAGGCAAAAATACTGGAGTGGGCTGCCATTTCCTCCTTCAGGTGACCTTCCTGATCTAGGGATCAAGCCTGCGTCTGCTGCATTGGCAGGCTGATTCTATACCACTGAGCCACCTTCAAGCTTTTTGAATTAATGTATTTGTTTCTGTCCTCAGATTTGGGATATGTTCACTGACTGTTTCTTCAAATAGGCTCTCTGCCGCTTTCTCTTCTCCTGCTTGCTGCTGCTACTGCTAAGTCACTTCAGTCGTGTCCGACTCTGTGCAACCCCATTGACGGCAGCCCACCAGGCTCCCCCGTCCCTGGGATTCTCCAGGCAAGAATGCTGGAGTGGGTTGCCATTGCCTTCTCCAGTGCATGAAAGTGAAAAGTGAAAGTGAAGTCGCTCAGTCGTGTCTGACTCTTAGCGACCCCATGGACTTCAGCCCACCAGGCTCCTCCGTCCATGGGATTTTCCAGGCAAGAGTACTGGAGTGGGGTGCCATTGCCTTCTCCTGCTTAGGGTCCCATAAAGTCTAAGTATTTCCACTTGATACTGTCCTGTAAATCCCTCACGCCCTCTTCACTTTTCCTCATTCTGTTTTCTTCTTGCTCCTCTGACCTGATTATTTTGAATACCCTGTCTTTAAGTTCTCCAGGCTCTCCCCTGCCTGGTCAGGTTCAAAGTTGAACTCCTCTAGTGAATTTCTCAGTTCCGTCATTGTGTTCTTCAGCTCCAGAGTTTCTGCTTCTTTCTCCCTCATAGTTTCTCTTTGTTGATACATTATTCTGTTCATGCGTCATTTCCTCAATTTCATTTAGTTGTCTTTCTGATATTTTTACTTCCTTGACCAAGCTTATGATGGTTATTTGGGATTCTTTATCTGGTAAATCATTTATTTCCATTCCTTTAAAGTTGATTTTTGAAGATATAATTTGTTCTTTCTTCCTTGGGGCATAGTTGCTTTATGATGTTGTATTAGTTTCTGCTGTACAAAAAAATGAATCAGCTATATGTATACACGCATCCCCAGCCCCTTGGACCTCCCTCCCGCCCACACCCATCCCACCCCTCTAGGTCATCACAGAGCATCGAGCTGAGCTCCCTGGGCTGCACAGCAGCTTCCTACTAGTTGTCTGTTTTACACACACGTCAATCCCAATGTCCCCGTTTGCCCCACCACCACCATCCCACCACCCCTGCCATCCATTGCTTACATCTGCATCTCTAATCCTACCCAGCAAAAAGGTTCATCTGTATTTCCATGTTTCTTTGCTGGGACTTACATATTTGGAGAAAAAATGACTGCCTTTCTCAGTCTCTATAATCTGGCTTATAGAGACAGACCTTCACCAATCCACCAGTTAAAGATTCTGGAGACTTCTCGAGACTTTTTCTGGTGATGGGATTCTCTCTGCTGGTCCATGTAACCTCCTATCTGAGGACCGCCTGTTTCTACTGAGGACTTCCCCCTAGCTTCTGTCTGTGGCACTTCAGCCTCTCTGGCGCTGGACTGCCATGGAATTCCTTTTGTTCTCAGTGGCCCCCAACCCAGCTCCCTTCCCTGTCAACATTTAGGTTCAGCCAAGGCAGAGTATTGGCCAGTGTTTCATGCTTTTCTTTCCCTCCCAAGGGAGCAGCCAAGTGTTAGGAGTTGTTGATCAGTCATATTCTTCTGTGCTGGGGGCAGGGTGAGCATGAGCAAATGTCACACCTTTTCTTGTCCATTTTGATAAGGTTCTTCTTGGTCCATCTCAGATGCCGGACTCACTTCACTGGTTTCTGGATTCTTCTCAAAGGCAATTGATCTATGTACCGTTATTACACGATTGTTCCCTTGGAAGAAGGATTTGGGGCTTCCTACCCTGTCACCTTGCTGATATCACTCTCAGTTTTGAAAACTCCGAGCTTGAGGGACAGAATCGTCTTCTGATCCACACTCACCCCCACCATCAACGCGGGGGGCCTGCACTCTTGTCCTCTCAGGGGCAGAGTGTGAATACTTTTAGCTTTGCTTCCTGTACTCAGCTACTCAGCACTGTAGCCTGGAACGCACTCGTAGACAGTATGCAAAAGAACGGCCGTGGCTGCATTCCAACCTAACTATTTTCAAAATCAGCTGGTGGTGGGCAGGCTGTAGTTTGCTGACCCCGATCCTTGTCCAACGCAGCTAAGGGACCAAGCCAAAGCCCAGGCCAGGTCCCATCACTGATCAGCCCCCAGGACTCCAGAGTCCACTTTTCGCTCAAAGCGGAGTAAGGGCTTTGCAGCAACCACCCTTGTCACCACTCACCCTCTTCCTTTAAAAAAAAAAAAAAAATTTCTTGGCCACACAGCATGTGAGATCTTAGTTCCCTGACCAGGGATTGAACCTGCACCCCATACACTGGCAGCATGGGGCCCTAATGACTGGACCACTGGGGAAGTCCCCACCCACCCTCTTCCCACTCTTGCCTTCATTCAGTCCCAGTCACCAGTGGGGCTGTTACTTAGGCACTTGCACTGTTGCTCCCTGTTCCAACAGCCCAGAATGCCCTTTCTCCTTAGGCCCACCCGCTTCACAGCTCCACAGCTTTTGTACGACTCTCCCAGACCTGCTTAGGCTGCCACGCCGAGATACTGCCATCTGGGTGGCTTAAACACAGAAACGTATCGGCTCATAGCTCTGGAGGTTGGACGTCCAAGGTCAAGGCTTGGTCTTCCCAGGCCTCTCTCCTTGGCTGGCAGATGCCGTCTTCTCCCTGTGTTCTCACACCCATCAGCTCTCTTCTGTGCGTTCAGTTCAGTCACTCAGTCATGTCAGACTCTTTGCGACCTCATGGACTGCAGCATGTCAGGCTTCCCTGTCCATCACCAACTCCCGGAGCTTGCTCAAACTCATGTCCATCAAGTCAGTGATGCCATCCAACCATCTCATCCTCTGTCATCCCCTTCTCCTGCCTTCAATCTTTCCCAGCATCCGGGTCTTTTCCAGTGAGTCAGTTCTTTGCATCAGGTGGCCAAAGTATTGGAGCTTCAGCTTCATTATCAGTCCTTCTGTGTGAATGTCATAATCTTCTCCAAGGACACCAGTCATATTGGATTAGGGCCAACCCATACAACTTTCTTTAGCCTTAATCACCTCTCTAAAGACCGTGGCTGCAAATACAGTCACATCCTGTGGTGCTTGGGGGATTCAGGCTTCAATGTATGCATGTGAAGGACATAGCTCACCCCAGACACTCCCTCTGAGGCCTGCCCTGACCAGCCTGTCTGGTCAGCAGCCTGTCTCCTTGCCTCAGTGCTCTGAATTTCCTCATCCTGCTCTCTCCCCACTTGGCACCGCCCCTGCCTGCATCCAGCAGGATCTCCCAGCACTTCTACGGTGTTCTGTTCTCCGGGCTTTTTTGTATTCTGAAAAATTATTCAAGACCCAAAGCGTGTTTGTGCATACAGGTGAAATCTTTCCATGTTTACCACAGTAAACGTTGGAACGGACATATCTGAAACTAGTTGTTGATGAATTCATTTAAAAATAAGAAAAATAAACCCATTACATTGCTAACATAACACATTTTATGAAAAGTAACCATATTTTACAAAAACAAAACCAAATTAGTGACAAGAGCGGCAGTGTTTTACATTTTTGCAAAACCCTTTTAATGTCTGGGAAAAGACTGCTATATCTGCTTTTGCATTCCCTATGTGATGTGTTGTTTGGGTTGAAAAATATATGGAAAAATTTAGCCTCACTCAGATTTGTGGAGTGTATTTTAATCATCTTTTCAGATAATACTGGACACTCTTCTTTGATATTATACCAGAAGTTGATGTGTTTGCTTCCTAAAGGTTAGTTGCAACGTGGGAAGCTGAGACCATCTCATTGAACTTCTCATACTCCATTAAATTAAAATCCATGGACCCATCTGTGTTTAGAATGAGTCTCCAACCGATGAGTAGTCTTGTAACATCACGGATTCGTCTTTTGAATTGGTTGTTTTTCTGTATTATGTGTAGCTTCAGTCATACAATATTTTAAAACTCACGTTCATCAATACCGCCAAGAGTCTCATCTGAAAAGGCTTTCATTGTTGGGACACTTTCAATCTCACAATAACAGACACAAATTTCCTGAAATCTAATTTTCGCTGGGAAAAAAAGCTCTAATTTTATCACTGGCAACAAATGTTGTCAGTTGTTTTCCTCAAAGTGACAGACTCACTTTGTTCATCTTCAGGCAAATGTCTGCCAAGCACTGGGACATGACAAACTATTCCCCTGTCAGTTGTTCTTTTAAAAAGTAATAATTTTCCATGAAAAAAAGAGTGGCTAGTTCAGCTGGCAACTCAGACAGCCACACAAGTGCTTCACCTCAAGGCACATGCTTCCCTTTGGTATTTATCTGAACTTTCCCTTTCATCACACTGAATAATAAAAAGAAATATATTCAGGTTTAATAAAATTAATTCTGCTTCTGCTTAAACAAGGACATTCCTTAATGAAACAATGTTTTTCCCACAGTGAAGGCTTGGTGATGAAAAACATGATGACTTCATGACCCCGGTTTTGGCCAAGGCACTCACCATTTTACCATTTTATTATGATAAAGTTTATATACCAAAAAATTCAGTCTTTCAAAATGTAAAATTCAGAATCTTTAGTATATTCACGGAGTTGTGCCACCATCACCATTAATATAATTTTAGAACCTTTTCATCACCCCAAAATAAACTCCATACACATTAGCAGTTGCTCCCCATTCCCCTCCTAACCTCCCACTCACTGCGTGCGCACGCGCGCGCACACACACACACACACACACACGCACCCTAGACAACCAATCACCAATGTATCTTCTATCTATATACATTTACATATTCTAAATGTTTTATGTAAATGGGATCATAAAAGATGTGGTTTTCTGTGACTGGTTTCTTTCAATAGCATGCTGTTTTCAAGGTTCATGGATTTTGAAGTTTTATCAGTGCTTCTTTCTTTTCTATTGATGCATAGGTTTTCATAATATGATATCATAAACAGAACAATGGCCCCCCCAAAGAGGTCTACTCCTGACTCGGGAACCTGTGACTGTATCACTGCATACGGCACAAGACACTTTGCAGGTTGATTCAATTAAGGACCGTGAGGGGCTTCCCTGGCAGTACAGTGGTTGAGAATCCACACTTCCATTTCTGGGGGTGAGGGTTCAGTCCCTGGTCGGGGTGCTGGGACCCATATGCCACATGGCACAGCCACAAAAAACAAACCCAAAAAGGACCTTGAGATGAGGAAATTACCCCAGATCATCCAGATGGGTGCAGTGTTATCACAAGGGCTCTTATACAAAAAGGAGCCGCAGGTCAGAGCCAGAGAAAGAGATGTGGCAGTGGAAGCAGAAATTGCGGTGATGTGGGGCCAGGAGCTGAGGAACAAAGGTGCCTCTAGACGCCAGAAAAGGCAGGGAAACAGGTTTTCTCCGTGACCTCTAGAAAGAACACAGCTCTGTGATCTTTTCCAGATTCCAGCCTACAAAGCTGTAATGGGTTTGTGTGATCTGAAGCCATTGAATTAGTAGTCACTTGTTAGAGCATCTGCAGGAAAGTAACGCGTGCGGATCTATCACATTCTGTTTATTCATTCTTCCTCGATAGACACTTGGATCACTGCCACCTTTGGGCTCTTAAGAATAAACTATTAGAAATATTTGTGTACACATTTTTGTGTGGGCATATGTTTTCAATTCTTTGGCATATACACCTAGGAGTGAAATTGCTGGGTCCTATGTTGAACATTTTGAAGAACTGCCAAGCTATTATTTTGCAAAGCAACTACATCATTTTCAGTCCATCAGCAAAGTATTAGGGTTCTAATGCATCCACCTGTTCATCAACACTTGTTGTCTTCTGGGTTTTGTTTAAATTATTATTACATCCATTCCTATTCATAGTAGATGTGAAGTGGTAGGTTATCGTGGAAAGGCTGAGGGCCAACGAATAGATGCTTTCAAATCGTGATTCTGGAGAAGACTCTTGAGAGTCCCTTGGACTGCAAGGAGATCGATCATAAAGGAAATCATTCTTGAATATTCTTTGGAAGGACTGATGCTGAAGCTGAAGCTCCAATAGTCTGGCCACCTGATGTGAAGAGCTGACTCACTGGAAAAGACCCTGATGCTTGGAAAGACTGAGGGCAAGAGGAGAAGGGGGTGACAATGGACGAGATGGTTGGACGGCATCACCAACTCAATGGGCATGAATTTGAGCAGATCCTGGGAGGTAATGGAAGACGCAAGAGCCTGGCATGCTGCAGTCCATGGAGTCGCAAAAGCTGGACATGACTTAGCAACTGAACAACAACAACAAACAGCTCATTGTGATTGTGAATCGCTTGGGTTCTGATGGGTCCACAATAATGATATTGCTCATCTTTTCATTCACTTATCTGCCATTTGGGTCTCTGGAGAAATATCTATTCAAGTCTTTTGCCCATTTTAATTGTGTTATCCATCTTTTTGCTATTGAGCTGTAAGAGTTCTTCATGCATTCTGGGTACGAGTTCATTATTAGATATGTCATCTGCACATATTTCCTCCCCAGATGCTCAGGTCTCTGATCTATGAGTGGTGTATGGGGGAAGGGAGCCCCAGCTCTCTCAGCCATGCTGGCCTGGAACAGCCATTCCACACCACAGAGCTTGGGGGAGGTTTGAGAAAGGCTGGAGCCCTACTCCTCCCAGGGAGAACCCGCTGCCCTAAACAGGGAACTGGAAGGAGGGAGCCCTGTCTTCCTGGCCAACCTCACGTGGAGGAGGCTTTTCCTCTGGCCGACCTGGAGGGATGGGGTTAAGGTTAGGGAGCAGGTGGGCTCAAAGACTCAGACTCACACTGCTCCTACTGTGATTTAGGACCTTTGCCTGGATGAGTGTTTCTCCACTTGCTCTATGCTCTTAGGACAATTTTCAAAGATGCTGAATGATTGTTTATTAAATATTTTTAGCAGTTACATTTGTTTCTCTGGGGAAGGAGTCTGTGGGGTCCTCACAACTCCTTCCATTCCAGAACTCTCTAGGTTCAACATCTTATTATTATTGTAAAAATCACTGGACATAGCAGAGCCCCTGAAAGGGTTTTGAGGAAGCTATTTAATCACAGGAAACAGTGTGCCCTGTTGGAGCAGAAGCATCGTGGGAACTTGCATTGTTTGCTGATGTCTCCCAAGCACACAGCAGACCTGCCTGCCTGCTCACTCAGTCATGTCTGATTCTCTGCGACCCCATGGACTGTAGCCCTCCAGGCTCCTCTGTCCATGGGATTCTCCAGGCAAGAATACTGGAGTGGGTTGCCATTTCCTCCTCTAGGGGATCTCCCTACCAAGGCATGGAACCTGTGTGTGCTGCATTGACAGGTGGGTTCTTTACTGCTGAGCCACCAGGGAAGCCCCATGACAGACATTCTGTATTTACTGAAGGAAGGAGCCAAATGGCCAGGTGCAGGCTCAGAGGCGGGGAGAATGGCTGGGGTGGGGGTGGGGTGGAGGTCATCTGCAGCCCTGGGAGGAGCCAGACCCCATGGGCACCTGAGAAGGGACTGAACACGGGGTCATCTGCTCTGAGATTTTTTTTAAATCTCTCTCAGTAACTGCCCCATTGCTGCTCCAGCAGGAAAGAGCCCTCCTCTATGTATCAACTCACCTCCTCCCGCAGCAGGAGTTTCCAGAACGACTGGTTCCCTGAGCTGTAAACAGGCTCAGGGAACAGCCCACTGTAGCTCAATGAGACCCTGAGCCCCTCCCAGCCCTGAGCACCTGCTGCATTGGGGCTCTGGGCCCCAAGGACAGAACACACCCTGGTGTGTGCTTGTGTTTGCTTCCTCCATCCTGCATGGCGCCAAGAAGCCTCATAGAATGCTCTTGAATTGATAAGACACAGCAGGAAGAGTAATGTGCTGCTTTAGGAAAGGACCTCAACACTGATGCCAGGTGTTAAACACAGCCTGTGTCAGCTGAGCCCTGGGCCCCAGGGCTGGCCACATGGGCACAGTTCCTTTTTAAGACCAATAAATAGGATAGAGTTAATAGCTAGTATCTGAGAACTTTACATCCATTATTTCACTAAATCTTCACTGTGGATCCATCCATCCATTCACCCAATATTTATTGAGTACCTGCTTTGTGTCTGCATTGGCCACTCTCTGGGACGCAAAGCATGACCTGCAATTTGGGGACTGTCATTAGGCCTGAGTTGCGTAACAGGAAATAGGTAAAGAGAGGTCAGTAATAGTTTGAGTCGGCTCCCTGTGACCTCCTGGTCCTCTCCTTCACAATTAGGAAACCCAAATGTCATTGTCTTCCTAAAAGCATTCAGGGATTAATCAACCCCCCTGCCAGCGTCCACTATGTCCCCACCCCAACCCGCCGACCTTTCAGGCTCTGGTCACAGGAAGGACTGGGTGCTGGGTGGCCTCTCAGCCCCATCCCGAGTGTCCAGTCTCATCAGAGAACCACAGAAAGTTCTACAGGCAGACTCCCTCACCGGAGTGAGGCACCTTTCTGAGGCCCCATGAGCTGTCTGCGTAAAGTCCAGAGGCCATTCCCCACAGAGAAGCCCGAGAAGGGAAGACGGGGCTTGTGAGGACTCTGTTGAGTCATGGGAACCCCGTTCCTCCTCGATGTCCCATAGAACAAACAAGAAGCACACAGGAGTTAACCATTCTTTCTTTAAGGAAAATGTTTCTATTGATTCAAGAGCATTCTATGATGTCCCTTGGTGCCATGCAGGATGGAGGAAGCAGGAGCTCATTCAGATTTCAGAGCTGTCCCTTCTGTCTAAGCCACATGGTGCATCGTACACCAGACCTGTGCCGTGTGGATTAATTCTCTGGGCTGCTTTTCAGGAGCATGTTGGTGGAAAAGATTGAACTGTTGGGGACCAGGCTCTGCCTCTGACTCAAGGAGACGACCGTGGGCTGGGTTGATGGCAACGTTTTCCATAACTGCTTCCCATAAACCCTCCTGGTATAATGTCTGCCCATAAAAATTCAATCTCTTGGCTCAGGGCAAGGAGAGGCCACTCATTCCCCTCCAGAATGTGTGAGCCTGCAGGGGGAGGGGGTGGTCCTCTGGGAATATGCTGGCTCTCTGTTACAGCAACAGCCTGGAACAAACACATCTCTCAGCGAGAGGGCACGTTTGCCTGAATTGAGCTGAGAAATCTCCAGGGACCAGAGCAGCATTAAGCACTGGGGCAAAGTAACTCCGATCTCAGCCTCTAAAATCTCCTCCCTCCCCGCCAGCGACTTCCCACCACCACAAAACAAAGGAATTCAAGGTGTTTATATTGACAAGCAAAAGAGCCTTCTTACAGGCGCTCCTGATGGGTTATCTTTAGGATTTCCCATGGCCAATGCGCATTCTTGGCTTGCTGAATGGGAGGGGTCGTGATCCAGTAGCCCTGGGGACACCGGCCACACCCCAAGGTTGACAGCTCATTGCCACAGGAAGTGGCAAGTCCCAATGGCTTGAGGGGATGCAGCCAGGTGCTTCTCAAGGGAAGCCCAGTCTTACCAGTCATCCCAGTGCCCCAAGTGTCCACAGGAAACACTAACTGGAGGAGCAGAGGCATCAAGTGTGCTGTTTGCAATAAAACCCATAGCTGCCATTTAGTTAAAGTTGTTTATTATTTGATTTGAAACCATTAAAGTCATAATCCCTTCTTGGGTCATGAGCCCCAGCTCTGGTCTGGGTCTGGGGACACAGTGGTGAGCTCAACAGATGACAGACTGATGTCCCAGGAACTCTCAAGTTTAGTAATAGTGATGACGCATGATGTTACTGACCGGGGGTGGTTAAGTCCCCAGTGGGGCCACCTGGGCTTCCTCTGTGTTCTCCCACCCCCAGCTGCCATGTGTCTGTTTCTGAGGTATTTGTATCCTTGATCTTGTTGCCAGATGAGTGGAGCTGTGCTGTGACCCCCCTTTAACAGAGCAATGTTTCCAAATGCATACGATGAAATCTGTTGGATCACAAAGGCAAGCAATTATATTGGAATGTGGTTATCAAAATATGAAAAACAAGTCTGTGACATAGAAGTGTATGTTTATACACTTGAATTCCTTTGTTTTATGTATGTTTATACATACACCTCTATGTATGTACCATTTATTAACCTGCTAAGTAAGAGTATCCAGCGGTGGCTCTAATACATTCTGAAATTCCCCAGTGGTGCTGACCATCCATAGTCCCTCAGGCCACCCACAGCTGCAGCTTGAGATACAAGCCTAGGACAACATGCAGGGCGCGCTGCTCACAGGCATGAAGGCGGGGCGTGCCGGCCGGGGTGGGGTGGGACTAGCTTGGGCTCCACGTTCATGGATTCCCTGAGGCCAGGCACAGCACATAGGCCCAGAACCCCTGGCCTGGAAGGCCCTTCCATCTGCTCTGCCCACATCTCCATCCACTCCTCTTCTTCTGCTGTCCTTGTGTGTGCATGCTCAGTCGTGTCCATCTCTTTGCAACCCCATGGACTGCAGCCTACCAGGCTCCTCTGTCCATGGGATTCTCCAGGCAAGAATACTGGAGTGGGTTGCCGTTTCTTTCTCCAGGGGATCTTCCCAAGCCAGGAGTGGAACCCACGTCTCCTGCATTGGCAGGCAAGTTCTTTACCACTGAGCCACCGGGAAAGCCTTCTGCTATCCTTACTCCTGGCATTTTCTCAAGCCCTGGCAGCTTCTGGCCTCACTGTGTGGATCTTCTTCAGCCCCAGGCCCTACCTCCCCCTACGAATGCCTAGATTTGTTCTCCCCTGTGTGTGGCCATCTGGTCCTCGGCTGGGGGAAGGGGGTTGTCCAGGCAAGTGGAGCCAACAGTGGACATGAATGGGGTGAGTGTGGGGGCAGGAAGGGCTCTCATAGGACAGAGATGAGGGCTACAGAATAAGTCTTAAGTGGACAAACTGACCTGAGGCTCAGCCCCAATCTGGCAGGGCAGGCATGCAATAGCAAGTGGTGATGGGATTGGGTGGGGGTGGCGTGGATACTGTGACCCCAATTTGGGGGTGTGTTGGAAGGGACTTCCAACCACGTTTTCCCTCCAAGAGGGCAGGCTCCTGTGAAGCAAGCCCTGAGCTAAATGGCAGAGGCAGCAGTGGATGAGCACCTGGAACCTGCTGTGTCCCTCCTCACCTGACATGGCCGCGCCTCCTTCCCTGCATCAGCCGGACCTCCCATCCCTCTTCCTCCTCCTGACACTCTCTCCCATTTCTGCTGAAGCTGAGCCCCACATCCTTGTGCCTCGCATGACACTCTGCTCAGGAGTCCCAGCCACAGGACAGAGCATCAGCCTTTCCAGAGAACCACTGTCGGAGCTGAGCTGAAGTGACAGGCATTCACTCAAGTTTAATGACGGAAGGTGTGAGGCTTTACTGTAATTTAGCAATGCTCTCTGGTCAAGCGGATGGCCTGCCTATCGAGAGATGTTTCTCAAGACCAGCTGGCTCCCAGAATTCTGCTCCAAATATGGGGTAGAGGTGAGGGTCGGGGGGCATGTAAGAGCACAGCTGAGGTGCAGGATGTGCAGTATTGGAGGGTGAGGGGGGCAAGAGTTGCATGAAACCACAAAGGTTATGTTGCATCATTTAATTTTTGGCCAAAAGAACATGAAAGAGGAGGGCAGTGGGGTCGACCCTCAGTTCCTGGATTCATTGCTTTCTGAATGCCAGCACGTGGTACTCCCTGGTGCAGGGAGGATGGGACCTACTCTGCAGCCGTGCTGTCTTCAAGCAGCACATATGCATGTGGGGACTGAGGACACAGACTTCAGTGCCAGGCAGGGTTCCTCCACTTCTCTGCCACAAAGCCCTGGGCTGTGCCTCAGTTTTCCCATCTCTGTGGTGGGAACCCTGATGGTGCCCACGTCACCAGGCTGCTCTGAGAATCTAACACAGAGTAAGCACTCAGCCAGAGACTTCTGCATTAGTTACTTTAATATAACCTCAAGGACAACTTTTACCCTAATCGCCTGCTGGTGAACTCCTACTCATCCTTCAGCACCCTGCTCATTTGTCCTTCCTTGAGGCAGCTCCCCTGACTCCCACTCCTCTCCAGCTCCAAGTTCCTGTGCACTCCTGACCTGTAACCTGACATCTGTCTTGCCCTCCCGACACCCAGGGCACAGTAGGTACTCACTGTTCAGACTCTGGACGACCCTCTCCCTGTGCCTGCCTAGGTGCCACCTCACCGCCTCTGCCCACATCCAGCCACACCCTCTGGAACAGGGGTGGAAACAGAGGTTGGACCTCTTTGGAGCCTCTCTCTGGCAGGGGATCCTGTCTCCCAGCCCCTTCCTGGCCCCTCAGGGCAGAGTTCCCAGTGTGCAACATGCTGGGAACATGAGTGAGACTTCCCGGAGGAGGTGGCATTCGAGCTGCACCAGGAAACCTTCAGAGGAGTTTCCCAGATAGAGAAGTAAAAATTCTGATTCCTGTAATCTTTTTTGAGGGTTACTAAGACAGATAAGACAAGCAAAGCCTTTGGTACAACAGTCTACTTCAGAGATGTTGGTATATGCGTGTGGGTGTGCGGCATACACACTCGTCCACATGTGAGCACACACGCACACACGGCAACTCCTCCGCATCCTGGCAGAGACCGCAGTGTTCACACAGTCCACACTGATGCCACTGCTCTCTTTCCAATTAACTCTTGTGTCGGGAGCCAGGAACACATGTCTTTAAGCCCCAGAGGGAGACTCCTGAAACAGTGACTGTCTGACAGTGAGGCCGAGAACTTCCACGGAGGAGGTGGTGCAAACATAATTGCGGCCCTGCGGCCCTGTGCAGCCCTGTGCCACTAATGAGCCTTCCTGGACAGTAAGGCCAGTCCCCGGTGAGGCCCGGTCCTGGGAGGCAGCTTCAATAACTGCAGGACCCAGAATGGGAACCATCTGGCAGTGTAAGGAAACGCTTCTCTGGCCTCGACCTGAACGTGCTCCTGGGCGGGAGGCTGACCTGCCGACGAGCTGGGAGGACTGCTCCTGGCTCATCCAGGAGTCCAGGTGCCCCACGGTGAGGGACATGGCAGGGGGTGGTGGGGGGAGCCCTCCTTCTGTTTGGCATTTGTTCTTCCTGACGCTCCCCCCACACACGCACACACACATACGTGAGAGCATGTGTGCACACATGCTCCACCCTCCCACACACACATGTGGGCCTTGCGTTTTCATTTCTGGAGCAAGGTGTTTAACAAATGGCTGCTCCCAACCCGGTGGCTCGCGGTAATGGCCTAATTACGGAGCTCTCGGTGGACGTTGCTGTGGGCATCACTTCAGGAGAAAGGGAACTAAGCTGGGATGCCCATGTAATTGGCGGAGATGGCGGGAGGGACTGGCCTGAAAACACAGGTCTCGTGGCCCACGTGGTCAGGGCTGGACTCAGGCTTCCTGCGTCCCTAGCACAATTCCAGGTTGTCTGCTGTGAACACGTGGAAGGCGGGGGCGTTCCCCATCCCTGTGTTCACTTCTGCATGAAATGGGGAAGACTAGCCCATGAGGTCAGGCAAGGGGCCTGGAAGTGACATGTCCTAGAAAGTAAAGGAAATGAACCTCAGATCTGACTCAAGTTAAGTGACTCTGGTGGCCTTATTTGGAGAGGCTGGTGGGGAAGGCACGAGGCTCGTATGCTGCCACCTCCAGCTTGGCCTCAAGGTCCCTGCTGTGATACTTTGTCGAGGGCAGGGGGCCTGGGGTGTCCAGAAGAGATTTTTCTCACTGGCTTTCAGGAAACTGGTCCAGGAGCCTGACAGGCAACTTGAGGCAGGACAGAGAAGGGACAGAGCATGGGGCTGGCCATGGCCAGTGGCGGTAATTTGTCCATTTCCTGGTCTGTTAACCTTTACAATCTTGTTTTAACACCGTCGCTGTTTTAATCTGCCTTCGCCACTCGGCCCCGAAACACAGAGACTCAGCTGAATATACAGACGTGACGGAAAGCAAACAACGCTCGGCTGAGGGCCGTGGGTTTTCAGTGGACACATCCATGGAGGTGGAATTGCCTCCGACCCAGGAGGCACTGGCCAAGATGTTTTCCTTTTTAACATTTGTCTGCTTTTTTCCTTTTGTAAAAGTGCTCAGTAATATCACGATCTTCTGGAATGCAAAAAGACTTTAAAAATTGGAAAAGCTTTTTGATTCCATTTAAGAAGAAATAAAGTCCTGTTTCAAAAACACATTTGGTGACCCACACTCTTTATGATTTTCTCATGAATTATTTTCCTCACCATCTCTTTAAAAATGGGCATAAAACCTAAATAACATGGTCATGCAGAAATGGGGGCGATGACATACAGTATGGTTGGCAGCCATGAAATCTGCGTTGATGTAATAAGATTCAGTAAAATATGTGTGACTTTTTGGGCTTCCCAGGGGGCTCAGCTGGTAAAGAATCTGCCTGCAATGCAGGAGACCTGGGTTCTGTCACTGGGTTGGGAAGATGCCCTGGAGAAAGGAAAGGCTACCCACTCCAGTATTCTGGCCTGGAGAATCCCATGGGCTGTATAGTCTATGGGGTCTTAAAGAGTCGGACAAAACTGAGCAACTTTCATGTGGATACACATGGTAGGTGGCACTAGTGATAAAGAACCCACTTTCCAATGCAGGAGACTTAGAGACATGAGTTTGATCCCTGGGTCGAGAAGATCCACTGGAGCTCAATCCCTAGGTTGGCAAGATTCCCTGGAGGAGGGCATGGCAACCCACTCCAGTATTCTTGCCTGGAGAATCCCATCAACAGAGGATCCCAGCAGGCTACAGTCCCTAGGGTCTCAAAGAGTCGGATACAATTGAGGTGACTTAGCCCACTCACTCATGTGATTTTTTGAAGGAGTTTTTCTGCAAGGGGACTCATGAAAGCCTCTGTGGGAGCCAGAGTTGGGGAGAGACTGGCACCCTGGATCCTTTCTGGGAGAGAGTCCTCCTTACCTGGGCTAGGGCCCTTGAGAGCCTTCTAAATCCTGGCTGAGTTTTCATCTGGGCCACTCAAGGTGCCTCAGAGAGGCTTTCATGAGGAATAAGAAAGGGTTTTCATTGGTGGGTGCCTGGTGCTATGCCTTTGTCTCTAGCCTGGTTTGGAGCACTGGCCCTGGTCTAAGTCTGACATGCTGGGTCGGCCTCCCTCCCGACAGGACCACTCAGTACACACCTGCTCCATCCGGCTTCCCTCCTGCTTTTCCACATTCCGAGAACTCTCCCCTTGTTAGGTTTCAAGCAGTACTGGTGTAAAAATGAGCCTTCTCCCCGCAAGTCTGTCCCTCTCCACCCCTGAGTGGCTGCTATGTCCTGGGCTGGAAGAGAGGGATCCAGCCTTCTTTGTGTAGCCCTCTGTAACAGACACCTGGTCCAGCACACACAACTTGGGGAAGAGTAGGTTTATTTTTAAGCCACACCAATTGGCAGGGAGATGTCTTGATCATGTCTAGAAAGTGCTAACAATAAATTTACCCAATGGCTCCAGTCAGACGGGAAGTTGCAGCTGTCATTTTGAGAACAAAGAATATCACTGGGTCCATTAAGAGTCCTCCCCGCCAATAGGCTGGCCCACTGTTCGTCCAAATGGAACAACCCCAAGTGCCAGCGGGTGGTTGCCAACACAGACCACCGCACCCAGGAGTCATCAGCACCCTGGACAGAGCTCCCCAGCCTGCAGCCAGGGGTCTGTCTCTGCGACTCCTGGCTGGACTGCCACTGTCCCCTCGGCCTGTGGAGCTGTGGCCTGACTCTGGAGCACTGTTGTTTCTCACGTAGCTTTGCTCGGTGAGGTAGGAATGTTTGACATGACCCACTGCGGCTTTCCTCACCTCCTCTTTTTTTATTCTGCTTCCCTGCGGGCTCAGTGATGAAGAATCTGCCTGTAATGCAGAATGCCCGGGTCCAATCCTTGGGTCAGGAAGATCCCCTGGAGAAGGAAATGACAACTCACTCCAGTATTCTTGCCTGGAAAATCCCATGGACAGAGGAGCCTGGCGGGCTACAGTCCACAGGGTCACAAAGAGTCAGACACGACTGAGCGACTAATTTTATTCAAGCGGTGAATCCTGCAGACCTGCATGCAGGACACTCGCTCTTGAGTCACTGGATGAACCACCTGCACTGCATTACCCTCACTCTGGGATTGGCCCTCGTGGCCAGCAGGACACCAGCATCACTGCTGAGGGTCCCTGGAGGCATTTCCCCATGAAGCCATCATATGTTCATCCAGACTGGGGACAAGCAGGACCTCAGGTCAGAGAGTAGACGTTCATGATCCGCGCAGGGCCAGGCCCGGCTGCCAGGCTCAGAGGCCACCGCTGCAGCACTGGCTCTGCAGCAGCTGCCTCAAGACCCGTCCAGCAGGGCCAGCTATGCAACCCCATGCCTAAGCACAACACTGGAGAGCCATGCCCAGTTCCTCCAGCTTTTGCTAAATCCCACGCTACTTTCCCCTCTCAGGCTTCAGAGCTCCATGGACTCCTCAAACGTCAAGTGTCCAGGGCATGCAGTTATGGCTTTTGAAATTAGTCCAGTCAAGCCTTTATAGGCAGAATGTCTCTTTCTGTCTTATTACTTTGGCACCCAACACATATGAGTGTTCTAAAGATTCTCGTTGCCTTCATTAGTACCTACTGACATGTCTACTGACATGACTGCTGCAAAGACTTGGTTTTGCCTACTCTGGAATCACCTCTAGGGTTTTCTCCACTGAGGAACCTTTGCCTGGTGCTTGTATGGGGCTTTGTGCAGGCTCCTGACCTGAGAGATAGAAGGCCACCTCCACCTGGCACCTTGCTCTCTGTTTGGTTTATTTCTTATGTACTTTTTGGCAGTGCCTTCCAAGTTGAAGCAGATGTGAAAAGAAGAGTTTGGTGATGACCCTCCTCTAGGAGATCTATTTTAATGCAGCAGTAGAGGTGGGGCAGGAACTGAAGGGGAAGAGACAGAGAGGGAGACCTCAAGTTCTTGTACCTGATACATAGAAGTCTTGTCCTGTAGAAACCAGATGTGGAACAAGCACGGCAGGGGCCACGCTCAGGCACCTCTTGTGTTCTTGAATCCAGTGGGCACTGGGGGCCTCTTTCTGCTTCGATGCGCATTTCTGTGATTCACATCTTCTCATATACCTAGTTCCCATTTGACTTACACCCCGTCTGTGAATTCTCTATTTGCATCCTTTGTGATTTTAATAATTTAGTTGGTTCTGCCTTTTCCTTGTGGTTTTGCAAAGGTTTCTTAGGTAGCATTCACATTATTGATTTTACAAGGTGGAATGTCTCCAACTGGGTACACATAGGATGACTTTGTCAATTGTGGATGTTACTGAAAGGAAGTCCTTCATTCTGTTGCCATGTGTAGACTCTCGGGTCTTATTTAAAGACTCTCTCCTCGTTCCCAGGTCACAAACAGCCCCCTCCATCTTCGATCATTGATGTTACGGTTTTGTGTGTTGCACAGAGCTCTGTGACCCTTGAAGACTTGGCTTTTGCATTTGCTGCGAGGAAGGGGTCACACACAGACTTCTGTCTCCAGGCTCTCCTTTCTCCTGTCTGGTGCTTGACCATTTCTTCTTCCACCTCACTTTTTCTACAGAGAACTCAGCATTCAGAAGCCTCTACCGCTCCCTCTGTGTTGTGTGTGAAGCAGAAAATGACATGTGAGCAGCCCTCCACACCTCTCAGAGGGCAAGCAAAGTGTGACCAGAGGTCCTGCTTGCCCAGGGAGATGGGTCTTTGAGCTCATGCTTCTCATACACCCGCTTAGAGAAGGTTCATCTGTTCTCCCCTCCAAGTGCTCCCTCTTGAAAAATACAGGGTCTTCCTTCTCTCTCCCCACCCCTCACTTTCTGGCTCCATTTCACTGTCCCAGCCTCATTACCACAGCCCCCAGTCTTTACCCCAGTGCTTCAAAAAGCGAACACACCTTCAGAGGGGTTTAGAAACCAGAGCCAGCTCAGAGAGACACAGCTGCCCTCCGGGCAGAGAGAACCCAAGGCTGCAACTCGAGTGTCCAGAACGGCTCCTCCTGAAGTACAGGGACCCCACCTGCATCACAGACCCGACCAGACAGCCAACGATCAGCAGCAGGACAAGTGCAAGGTGGCAGCGTCCCCCTCCCTGATTCCCCTGGAGACACACCAGCATCGGGGTGAACATGCATCTCCTTTCATCATCTCCACACGGGTGTTCGTAAGAGTCGCTTGTAAACTGTCCATCTCTGAGCAGAATCCGGGATGTGACACTAGAAAAACCAGATGAAAGGCTTCAAAAGAGAAGTGACTCTGGTGAGCTGGATGCCTAAACCCCTAGGGAAATAGTTAATTCCAGGAGATGAAAAGGAGAGGAGCAGCCCAGCTGGGAGGTCCAGCCAAGCGTGGCCCCACCCCTCCTGTCAGCACCTTGGGCTTCCTCGTGGACAGGTGTGTGTGGCCAGCCTGCTCCCAGGGCCCAGGACACACAGTCCATGGGCTCTTTGCAGCTTGTTTCCAACACCCTTGAAAGCTCAGATCGGAGACGGGGCAGTGGGAGAGGGGCGCCTGTTTGTTTCCCTATGGCAGTTGCTGGTACTTGATTTTCCAGATGTGCTGCAGCTTAAATGGGTGCATGTTTCAGGGTCCCTGTGAGCACTGAGCCCATGAGTCTCTGATACAGCTGTCTCGTCCTGTAGAGGCAGAATCTTGGGAAGTGGAAACGGCAGAGAGGAGGTGAGCAGTAGAATAAGAAATACATTTGAGGGCTTCCCAGGTGGTTCAGAGACTAAGATTCCACATTCCCAATGCAGGGGGCCTGGGTTCAATCCCTGGTCACAGAACTAGCTCCTACGTGCCACAAGTAAAGAATTCACTGAGATCCAGCACAGCCAAATAAATAAGTAAATAAAAATAAATGTTTTTTAAAAAAGAGAGCTATGTTTGTTCTTTGTCCCCAAATCCAGGCACAGGGCCCCTGGAAGTCTTGGAACCTCCTGAGTGGGGGGAGTAACTTTAGATCCTCATAAAGACCGTTCTCCATCCCCCACAAGTTTACACCAGTGAGGAGACTCAGTGCAGGTCCCTGGAGAGCCTCAAAGGGGCTGAGAGAGAACAAGCACTCAGAGGGTTTGGACTTTCAGCCCCGCCCCACCACCAACCTCCAAGAGAGGCGGGGTGGGGCTGGAGGTTGAACTCTATTAAAAACTCTGGAACCCTGAGATCCTGAGAGCTTCCCAGCCGTGCGGGAAGGATGGGGAACCCAGAAACAGCGTGGAAGTTCTGCCTCCACCCATACCCTTGCCCTGTGCATTTCTTCCATGTGGCTGAGCCTGACATGTGTCCTTTATAATAAGCCAGCAAATGTATAATAGGTGACGTTCTAGCAAATTATTGAACCTGAGAAGGGGGTCATGGGAACCCCCAGTTGATCAGAAGCAAAGTAGACAACCTAGGACTTATGACTGTGTCTAAAGTAGGGATGGTCTCAGGCGACTGAGCTCTGAACCTGTGCGGTCCACGTTCTCTGTCGGTAACTAGTGTCCAATGGAACTGAGTGGTTGTATATCAGTTCTGTTGCCCGAGAACTGGTTGCTGCTGAAGAAAACACCCCAGAGGGTGTGAGCAAAAAGCTACCGAAAAACTAAACCCTCTTGTTTGGGGAGGTGAGTGGAGGGAGTGCCAGGTTCTCATGTTGTGAGGGGCGCTATTCTTGCAGACCCCAGGGGTGGGCCACCTGCCCAAACCCCACCCGGGGCACTGTCCCTCCTCGCCCTTTCTCAAGTGAGAACTCCTACTGCTGGGCTCTGCCTACTGACCAATTCAGTAAGAAAACGCTGACTTCTGCCTGCCCAGAGTGTGCAAGAGCCAATCGGCACCCAGGTCTTGCTGGAAGAAGCCCTTCCACAGTGCTGGAATTCCATGCTCTGGAAATGGATCCACATATTTTGTGTGTTTTCGTAAGTGAGCAACTTCCCACAATGGAAAACATTTATCATCAGTTAAACCTCAACGTGCTCAAGTGCAGCTGATTTACGAACTTTTAAGTTTCCAGTATTAATATTTCGTAAAGAAAAGTAAGTTAATGAATGGCGGATAGTTGGAAACTTTTCTGCTGAAGACACTGCCTGTCAGCTCCCTGAGGACCCTCCATTTGGCGTTTCCTCCTGTCTCTTTGCAGTGTCTTAAGGAAAAAGCATCTATCTGAGCCCGGCCAGCTCTTCGTTTCCCAACAGACCTTGTAATTATTAATGTAGAGATTCCAGAGACGGCAGAACTAACAGTCTCTTTACAGATCAGTGTGCACGAGAATGAGGGCACTGAAGCTTGCACTTCCACACTCAGGGTGGTGGTGAGGTGTAGCCCATCAAGTCCGGGGACCGTCTCTGTCCTGATCATGGCACCTGTGTCGTCACCCCTCCTCCCAGCTGAGTCGGGGGCCATCTCCTTTCCGAAGTCCAGGAGTGCAGGACCCGAGCATCTCCATCAGGGAGGAGGGGAGGATCCTGAGTTGTCCCCATGGCCACAGCCCCACATGCACGGCCCTGTCTTCCCACGGAGACTGGTCCCTCAGAGAACGGACAAGTAGGGGCAACTGAAAGCCAAGTGCCCAACAGAGGGGCGGGCTGTGTGACTTGGGGGGGACACAAAAGTTTCTGTGTGAAGGAACATCTCAGATGGAACCTTCTCTAGGAAGACACAGGCTGGCGTGGTGCTGGGGCAGAACTGCGGAAGAGCATGGAGTCCCTCAACCACGACTTCCTGGGCATTTCCTGCAGGCTTCCCAGGATGCCTGGTGGAGAGGTGGCTGCGGCTGGTGACGGCTCTAGTCTAGAAGTCAGGAGGCGCCAGGCAGGGAGCCACAGCTGCTGTCAGCGTTTGTCTTCCTGGACATCCTTGTGACTGAACAAGCTCAGAGGAGGAGGGCCTCCTCATGGGTGTGGATGTGTAATGCTCTATGCCGTGATAATGTTAGAGAAGATGGGTGGATGGGTGGATGGATGAATGGACTGACAGAAAAGGAGGAAGGGAAAGGAATGAAGGGGCAAGGGGAAAGATGGATGGATGAGTGATGGATAGATAGGAAGAAGGGAAAAGGAAGAAGGAAAGGGAAAGATGGATGGGCACTTGATATCTAGCAGATGGTACATAAATGATAGAAGCAGATACAGATAGACAGATGATAGGTGTGATGGATAGATGGATGGATGAATGGATAATAGACAGGTAAGGGTCAGTCAGTCAGTTCAGTCACTCAGTCGTGTCCGACTCTTTGCGATCCCATGAATCGCAGCACTCCAGGCCTCCCTGTCCATCACCAACTCCCGAAGTTCACTCAAACTTATGTCCATCAAGTTGGTGATGCCATCCGGCCATCTCATCCTCTGTCATCCCTTTCTCCTCCTGCCCCCAATCCCTCCCAGCATCAGAGTTTTCCAATGAGTCAACTCTTCACATGAGGTAGCCAAAGTACTGGAGTTTCAGCTTCAGCATCAGTCCTTCCAAAGAAACCCCAGGGCTGATCTCCTTTAGAATGGACTGGTTGGACCTCCTTGCAGTCCAAGGGACTCTCAAGAGTCTTCTCCAGCACCACAGATCAAAAGCATCAATTCTTTGGCGCTCAGCCTTCTTCACAGTCCAACTCTCACATCCATACATGACCACAGGAAAAACCATAGCCTTGACTAGACGGACCTTTTTTGGCAAAGTAACGTCTCTGCTTTTGAATATGCTATCTAGGTTGGTCATAACTTTTCCTCCAAGGAGTAAGCGTCTTTTAATTTCATGGCTGCAATCACCATCTGCAGTGATCTTGGAGCCCAAAAAAATAGTCTGACAGTTTCCACTGTTTCCCCATCTATTTGCCATGAAGTGATGGGAGCAGATGCCATGATCTTCGTTTTCTGAATGTTGAGCTTTAAGCCAACTTTTTCACTCTCCTCTTTCACTTTCATCAAGAGGCTTTTTAGTTCCTCTTCACTTTCTGCCATAAGGGCAGTGTCATCTGCGTATCTGAGATGATTGATATTTCTCCCAGCAATCTCGATTCCAGCTTGTGCTTCTTCCAGTCCAGTGTTTCTCATGATGTACTCTGCATAGAAGTTAAATAAGCAGGGTGACAATATGCAGCCTTGACGTACTCCTTTTCCTATTTGGAACCGGTCTGTTGTTCCATGTCCAGTTCTAACTGTTGCTTACTGACCTGCATACAGATTTCTCAAGAGGCAGGTCAGGTGGTCTGGTATTCTCATCTCTTTCAGAATTTTCCACAGTTTATTGTGATCCACACAGTCAAAGGCTTTGACATAGTCAATAAAGCAGAAATAGATGTTTTTCTGGAACTCTCTCACTTTTTCCATGATCCAGCGGATGTTGGCAATTTGATTTCTGGTTCCTCTGCCTTTTCTAAAACCAGCTTGAACATCTGGAATTTCACAGTTCATGTATTGCTGAAGCCTGGCTTGAAGAATTTTGAGCATTACTTTACTAGCATGTGAGATGAGTGCAATTGTGCAGTAGTTAGAGCATTCTTTGGCATTGCCTTTCTTTGGGATTGGAATGAAAACTGACCTTTTCCAGTCCTGTGGCCACTGCTGAGTTTAAGCTAGTGGAGGTGATGGAATTCCAGTTGAGCTATTTCAAATTCTGGAAGATGATGCTGTGAAAGTGCTGCACTCAGTATGCCAGCAAATTTGGAAAACTCAGCAGTGGCCACAGGACTGGAAAAGGTAAGGGTAGATGGATAGATAGATGTGCAAATATAGTCAGAAGAATAGAGGTGGAGGTTACTGTTTGCCAGCATGTTCCATAATTCATTAGCAAAGATATTTAAACTATTTTCATTTCAGCCCATTTAACTGAAACCAGCATCTTCCATTTCCCACTGGACCGCTTGGAAAGAATGTTGTGGTAGAGAGTGGTCTATATGTTGTGACAGATGAGACACAAAACTGCAGCATCCCCTGGGCACCCCAGCAGCTGGGGGGCTTCAAGCCCCTCTTCCCAGCCCTCTCCTAGTGAGGGGCCTTCTTCCAAGGAGCAAGGCTCCACTTCCCTGTGTCTGGGTTGGTCCCCACTCAGTTTGGCCTGTCCATCACATCTGCGGGTTTGTGGGCCTCTCTCTGTTTCCATGTGTTCAGGGAGTCCTTGGCATCTGTTTCTGTTTTCTAGTCACACTGTTAATATTTGCTCTCATGCATTTCTTAAAACGGCACCGCCAACATTTCTTTTGTCAAAGGTCAGCACTGGAACTGGAGTTTCTTTAGGAAAAGTCGGAATGTGAGACAGGAGCCCTCGAATGGACCACGACCCCAGACTGGGTGCTGGCTCCCCAGGGCCCCCCAGACTGCTCTGCCTGCCCCCAAGCACAGAGCATGGCTGTTGAGTGTGTTTGCCGTCCCGTAACTTCCTCAGACAACTGCCCGTCTCCTCTGCTGACAGGGAACATGCCTCGAATGAAAGTTCATTAGTCTATTGAAACATTACAGTTAATTGAGAAGCTAGTCCCCAGAATTGTCAAGTTCGTATTTCCATCTGTGCCTGAGCGCAGCAGTAAAGAATGTTTTTGGACAGGTTAATTTGCCTAAAATACCATGCAGTCAATCAGAATAACAAAGTTGTTGATGCCTGCATCTGTCAAACGGGGCTTTCATCACTGCTGTCCTCTGGTTGCACAAGTTGGCAGAAATACAGTGAGCAAGAATGCCAGAAATGCCGTCCAGCTTGAAACACCCAGCAGCTAGGGGCTGTGCTGGCGAGCAGAGTTCTACCGTTCAGGGTCCTTTTTGGAAGTAGTATGTATTCATTGAGGTTAGAGACAGCTTCAATATTTAATTCAGATTGCTGGTATTATTTACATGTGTTAATTATCTATTTTACTTAATTTGCTGCAGATGAAAACCCTCTTTCAAATGAAGTGTGTGTGCTTCTGTCTCACATAGGTGTTTACTTTAAAAATAAAGATAGTTCATGTGTCTGTGCAACCTAAGTCACTTCAGTCGTGTCTGACTCCTTGCGATCCCATGAACTGTATAGTTCACCAGGCTTCTCTGTCCATGGGATTCTCCAGGCAAGAATATCTGAGTGGGTTGCCATACCCTCATCCTGGGGATCTTCCCAACCCAGGGGTCGAACCTGAGTCTCTTAGGTCTCCTGCTTTGGCAGGCAGATTCTTTACCAACTAGCACCACCTGGGAAGCCCAGATTACATGTATACACTATAATTATTAATATTACAGCAGGGTCTCCAAGTTCTCTGCTGGCATTAGCTTGGGTTAGTCATCTCACAATTGGGTCTTGTCCTCAAGAAAGGACCAGCCCTCCAGGACTTGCAGCAGAAAAGGTGGAAAAAGGAAAGTTTGACTGTGACACTCTTGTCCATAGTTTCACACAGGAGACCTGGGAGGAAGTGATGGATGGGTTTGCCTGTCTCAGTCCTGCTGACCATAACAGATTCCACAGACAGGTGGGTGAACAACAGCATTGATTTCTCAGTCTGGCAGTTGAAGTCCAAGGTCAAGAGGCCAGCAGATTGGGTTCCTGGTGAGGACTCTCTACCTGGCTTCCCACCGTGTCCTCATGGGACAAGGGACAAGAAAGGCAGGAAGCTTCCTCATATCCCTTCTAATGAGGACGCTGATCCCATCGTGGGGGCTCCATCCTCTGACCTCATCACCTCCTGAGGGGCTCTGCCTCCAAACACCATCATGCAGGGGGGTCGGGGTTTCAGCATACGAATTCAGTGGACATACACTCAGTCCATAATATGCTGCATTTAACACAATACTACACTCTGTTAGCCTGTGCTGACAAGAGGGGACACACTGACATGTGTCTCCGGACATTACCACTTGTCCCCTGGGTGGGGCAGAATCACTGCCAGTTGAGAACCTTTGTTCAAGTTAGAAGTGATGAGCAATTTAAGTGGGCTGCAGGCTGAACAGCCAAGTACCTCGGGGGTTCAGTGAGGAGCTGGGCCATGAGGATGGGGGGCCCTCTGTCACCTGGAAGCCACTTGGGGCAGTGGGACGAGTCTAAGCATTCAGTGTGGACAGCAGTAAAGTATCTAATCTAATTTAACTGACTGAGGCGTGCCTTTGGAGCAGGCTGGCATTTAGACTAATGGCACAGGTACTTGGGTTGAGGGGGATGCAGGGTCAGCAGCGTCAAGTGAGAGCTTGGACTCTGGAATGGAATGGGCCTGGCTTCACATTCCGGCCAGGCCCTGGGCCAGTTGGTGGCTGGGAGATTATGGAGCATATTTCTGAGACTCAGTCTCCCCATCTATGAAATGGAGCTGGGTTGATGGGAGGATTAAACAGGATCACGCCCGTGGCAGAGTGTGGAGGACACCTTGTCGCCAGCAGACCTCTTGTCCTCCTATCCTGGGACATGGAACCTTCCTGGGAGAACCTTGGGGTTTACCTTTCTCCACACCAGCTGGAGCCCCCTTCTCAGCTCCCTTTAGAATAAATATTGAAGGTACTGGTTCCACGTTTCTTTCTTATGTCGATTCCGCCCTTTGTCAAAGTGTTTAGGACTCCCACTACGAGAGAAGTGATTTCAAGAAAAAACCAAACACCTAAAAATGCACGATTGCCTGTAATTAAACCACAGAAAGAGAGCCCTATAGGCTAATTGAGAGTCCTATCCGATGGCTGCATTTTCTGTTCTGTACATCAGCACCATTTGTTGAAAGTGTGTCAGAGCTGATCTTTAGGGACATTCTGACCTGTCACTGCACAGCCCCGGGGACCAGCCATCAACAGGAAAAGCTGTTTTAGCAAGTCATTGAGTGTAAAGTGTTTTGTAAACAAAATAAAATCTAATCAGGAAACATGGTTTATCCACTGTCTTCAGGACATCTGACCCTGGCAGGACCTACTCTAAGAGGTCATCCCCACCCCAGTACAGACTTCATTGTAAACAGCTCTGGAACCAAACAGCTTGGGTTCAAATCTGGGCCATGTCCTCACTCTGGGTCTCAGGGCAAGTATTAATAGCGTATTCTTCCTGCCGTTGCAATGGGGCTTCCCAGGTGACATTAGTGGTAAAGAACCCACCTCCCAATGCAAGAGACGTGGGTTCGATCACTGGATCTGGAAGATCCCCTGGAGGAGGGCATAGCAAACCTCTCCAGTATTCTTACCTGAAAAATTTCATGGACAGAGGAGCCTGGCAGCTACAGTCCATGGGCTTGCAAAGAGACACGACTAAGTGACTTAGCATGCACACACACCTGCTGTTGTGTTTCCTTATCTGTGAATTAAGGGTGATCAGAGTCTTATCTTGGAGGATACAGGAGGGATGAAACAAGAAGCCCCAAGCTCCCAGTAAATGTTCCATGAAACCATCCTTCATCACGCTGCTGTCACCTCACGAGCAGGGTCCAAACAAAGGAAGGCTATTATCCATCTTTCCTAAAACTCACCCCTAAAGCCACATCAAGGAGTCGTGGGCCCACAGTGCCCTACCATCCAAGTCTCAGCATCAGGCAATGCTGACTTTGGGCTTCTTGGTCTTCAAGTGCTTCCCTGAGAAGTAGGTGTAGCCCACATCAGGGAACCTTGCACTCTCCCTCCTGACTTCCCAGTAAAGTGGTTCCAGACAAGGTTGAGGGTGTCTGGAAAGGACAGTGTCCATCAGGTGGAATCCAAGGCCAGACGGGTAGACTGTGAGGCCAACCCCCTGTGCCCACACCCGGGGGTGTGAAGATGGGGATTCTCAATGCAAGGATAAGGAATAAGAAATGAAAAGACAGTGTCAACTTCGAGGGACAGAAAATCTCTCAAAAAATTCCCCAGAAAATGACAGGAAATCACCCAGAGGGAGCTGTGGGGGCCTCTCTGATGAGGAGAAAATGAAACCAAGAGCTTAGAGACGTGTTTACAGAATCGGGAGGAGTGGGTGAGGCCCAGGTGAGAGGGAGCGGAATGCTGGCTTCTTCCCAGGACTGGTCTCAGAAGCCCCCACCAATCCAGGTGACCGCATTGAAGCTGTCTGCAGAACCACAGCAAAGGAGGCTGAAAGAGGGTTGACCAGTTGGTCAGGGCCATACACAGTTAATAAGCTGAGCTCAGTTATGCATAATTGTGCCCTGTGAGGTTCCACCTGAGCAGTGGGTGCTTTTGTTTCTAGGTCATGGGGCTGGGGTCTTCCTAGGCCATCAAGTTGCCTTTTGAGGCTCATGCATCACTGATGGGATGTGTAAGCATCTCCAGGACAAGACCCACTGAGTCTTGAGGACCAGTGAGGAGTGCCGCTGCATGGTGCCTGGAGTCCCCACAGGACTCCCCTGGTGGTGCTGAGATCCCCAGAGGCACCCACCCTGGGCACGAAAACACGGGAAGGGCCGCTTTTAACAAATTTGTTTCTCCTCTGGGTGTTTAATTAGTAATTCATTCAACGCACAAATATTTAATAAGAACTTTTCCCTCTTCTGTGACATCAGAAATCTCTGACATTTGCTGAACTGACTTGGCATCTTTATTAAGGATTTGTATTGGAGGCGTCCACAGTTTTGAGCAGTCTGTGTGAGAGTTTGTTCCAAAGAGATTGTGTGGGAGTAGGAAGCAGGGAAAACACAGGGCTATATTAGGGTCAGAAATAATGATCATCTGCTTATCAGGAGAACCAAATATCAGCAGATCAACCAAAACAAATCTGAAAGCAGTGAAAACAACATCATTTTAAAGAGGAAGAAAAAATGGGGATTTTTGTCTGTTTATTTTTCAGGGTCTTTTTTTAGACTCAGCTATCTAGGCAGACACTCAGATACTCAGGGCCTCCATACGTAGAAAGCAGAAGCTGTCACAGACTCCAGAGGGCATCACCAAGTGCTCGTCCTCTACGCACTGTGCTCGCCCTGACAACAGGGCAATTTTGGTCTCATTGCCCCATTTTTCAGATAAGGAAATCAGGGAATGGCTCCTGGGCCACTCAGCTTCTACAGTCCCATCAGGGGTCCCTGACCCACCTCCCCACGCAGCACAAAGGGGGTTTTCACCTCACTTTTGGGCCCCAGTGTTTCTCTGGCCCCTGGAATGGCTGCCTTCCTTCCAGCATCTCTGAAATTCCCCAGCCCACCCCCACCTGCCCTCACTCCCAGAGATCTGTGAGCCTCTCACACATGTTGTGTCCTCTCCCCAGGACCGAGGTCAGGTTGGAAACACTGACAAGTCCTGTGCTCACTGTAGAGAGAGGCACCACTCAAGTCACATTCTGCTCCTTGTCCCCGACACGTATGCAACTGGACACCTTCCCCAGACAGGCCCTCTTCAGTGACAGCGTTGCAGGCTTGCTCATTGGCATCCAGCTTCCCCACTGGTCTCTGAGGTCTCCGGTTCATTTTGTAGTTTACCTGTTTGTCTACGTAACTCAGGCTTCACGAATTCATATTTCATTTGAATTCACTGAAGGCCGAGCATGGATGTGAGTGCTCCTGCCAGGAGCCTGGCTGGTCTTCCAGGTACAGGAGAGAGAATACCATCTATAGACCGGAAGGACCCCCAGCCCCACAATCTGCGTGTCCAGCCTAGGGTGGACTGTTCAGGCCCAGTACTGGGCTTGCACACTCAAGTGTGAGAAGCAGGGACACATCCACACTCACCATGAGCACACTCACCTCTGCATCCAGACCCTCCCGGTGGGGCCACCTGGCCACATCCCCAGACAGATGTGTGAGGTCAGGAGTGGACAACAGACCCCACACGCCCCTCACCTCCCTGTAGGGTGGGATGGTGTCCGGGACACCCTTCATCCTGGTTCTCGGCAGTGCACTGCATGCAGGGGGGCTTAATAAATGCTTCATGAATGTCAGCTTGCGCTTCTCCGCCAAGGCGTTGCAGACATGTCTGGGCTCTCTCTGCGAACACCTCTGCTCCTGAACCAGCGGGCAGCATCTCAGCTCGGAGCCCAAGACTTGTCTGCAGAGCCCAAGGTGCCCACCTTGTTTTCAACCATGTGGGGAGCAGGAGCAAGGGGCTGGATGGGTGGTCACCCTGCTTGCAGTGAGACAGCAGTGGCCACCAGACCTGAGGAGCTCCCTGGCTGCCCGAGTCCCATGGAACAGCCACCAGGGGCTGAGTCAGGATGCTCTGGGCTCTCGGCAGTGCCAGAAATGGAATAAAAAAGATAATTCAGAGCAGGGTCTCGGGAGTAAATCTGCCAAGATGCAAGTTGCAATCAAAGGCTCGGCGGGTCCTTATCTGTCCCCCACATGTGTCGCCGTGGTGCTTGCGGTTGGCTTTAATTATTGATATTTCTTTTTAAGTTAAAGATGAATTTGAGACAGCTGCAAACTTGGAAGGTTTATCTTCCAATTACAGGGAGACCTATTAAGAATGATCACTGGAGTCAGCCATGTTCCCAGAGGTGGCGAGGCCATGGGGAAGATCCGGGAGCGGGGCTTCCCAAAAACCACGGTGCTGTCCACCCTGTGTCCTGCCCACCCTGTGTCCTGCCCACGTGGACGTGCTAGTGCCTCGTGTATCCCCGAGTGCCCTTCCTCGTCGCAGCCAGATAGGCTGAGCCCCTCCGAGCTTCTCTACTAGAAGATCTCAGTCTTTACACAGGACTCTGCTTCTCCTGCTGGAGACGAATACACTTTGGGGTGACTCCAGCACGGAAATTGGGAACACGTGGAGCCCTGGGATAGGAAGCCCTGTCTCACCCCAGTGTCTGCCTTTCTCTGGGCTCCAAGGAGGGTGACAGCCTCTGACAGAGCTCTTGGTGCCCATAGGGGCCTGGAAGGAGACAGACTCAGACCAGGACATCCTGCAGAGTGAACTCTGAGAGCAAATTCACCCCAGACCCTGGAGACCGCAGCCACCATCCCAGGCTTCCTTACCAGCCCAGAACACAAGGATTCCCAATTCAGCTGCAGTCCTGCCTCATCCACCCATCCTCCCAACCATTGACCCATCCATCCACCATCCACCCATCCTCCTCCCAACTGTCCTCCCATCCATCTATCCATCCTCCCATCCACCATCCTTCCATCACCCATCCATCCATCTTCCCATCTATCCACCATCCACCCATCCATCCATCAGTTCTCCCAGTCATCCTCCCATCCACCCAGTCTCCCACCCGCCCTCCCATCTTCCCAACCATTCATCCATCCACACACCATCATCTACTATCTACCAACCATCTATCCATCCATCTACCTATCTATCTATCTATCCCCCCATCCATCCATTCTCCCACCCATCCTCCCATCTTCCCATCCATCCATCCTGGGCCCAGTTGCCCAGGAGGGATATATTGTGGGTCTTCACTGTCATCCCCAGTGAGGCTGAACCCAAGGGAAGCAGTTTTGGAATTCCTGAGGTCAGAACACAAGGAAGAGTTTTCTCCAGGGGCTTCCCACTTTGCGCACACCTGGGACCACCTTCTTCTGAGCACTAGAATTGAGGGTACCGTCTTTCTGGCTCCTGCCCTTCTAACACCCTCCCCATGTCCCCAAAGCTACCAGGCTGTAGGCCACCTCATAGACCTCAGGGCAGGTGGCTGAACAAAGAGAGGCCTCAAAGCTGACACAGAGGTCTATTTCTCTGCTTGGAGATGTGGGGGCTTTGGGAGTTCTGCCAGGGGCAGGGAAGGGACTTCTCCTGAGCCCAGAAACCACATCCTATGACTGCCATGCAGAGCCAGGCCTCCCAGGCACAGACAGCCACACCCACTGCTCTGCTCATCAGAGCTGGCCTCTGCCCCTGGATGTGAACCTTGATGTCACTCTGTTATTTTTTTCTCATCTCATTTCCAGTGTAAAGAGCCACTATCCCTCATTTAGATCCTCGTGCTAAGGGCTACTGCAGAATTCCAGAGGCATTGACCCTCTGCCTGCCCACTAGGAAGGGGCTCCAGGGGACCCTGAGATGGAATGTGGGGAAATCAAAACCTTTGTAAAAAGTCTATTTCTATTCAATCTAGGAGACTTTGGCTCAAACCATTAAAATTGAGAAAGAGAAGAAGTTTCTCTTTTGGAGAGAGATCTGCCAGGGCTCTTATTACATTAATAAGTCAAGTGTGGTTTTTAAACTGGGATTTTCGCTTGAATAATTAGTTTTCTCATTTACCAACTGAAATGGAATCTCCATCTCTATGGAGTTCGTTCGTCTCCTGTGTCTCCTGTTTGACCCTAGTGGCTCCTGATCATCTGAACACATTTTTCTGTCTCTCCCCTCTGAGCCCTGTTTGCAAGTTTTCAGCCCCTGCTGCACTCAGGCTGGAAGGCAGGGGATGGTGGTCACAGGTCCCCACCACTGCCCCCCTCCCTCTCCCTCCACCATCTCCCCCAGGGCCTGATGCCCCCAGCTCCGAGCCCACCCCTGATCCCTTAGACATTTGAGACCCTCAGTCACTGGATGTATTTGGGGGCCAACCGCCTGAACTCATAATGTGATGTGTCCAGCTGCCCAGGAAGCTTCATCCAGGCTTTACCGGAAGAGTCTACAGCCTGAGCCGGAGTAGAAGGGGTGTCAGCCTGGGGGCAGGGACAGGATTCCAGCCGCTCCTCAGCCGGCCAGCTGACCTTCCCTGGGTGACCCCCGCACAACCTGGACTGACCCCCCACCCCACCCCCGGATTGCAGGGAGAGATTCTGGACTCTCGTCCACTGTAGGCTCCCGGATCCACCCCGGAGACCAGGCTGCACTGAGTCTTCCTGTGATTTTGCAGTTTGTCTTGACTTCTTTTGATTTTTGCTTTTCTTTGTTTTTTCTGTAATACTTTTCTAACTTTTTTATTTTGAAATGGTTGTAGATCAGTGGAAAGTTTCAGGGATAGTACTCCCCACCTCCAGCGGCTGCCACCACCCACAGCTGTGATGCACAGTCGCAACCCAGACACTGGCCCAGCTCTCCGCTGTTCATCATACATGTGGATTCATGCAGCCCCCGCAGCAGACACAGAGCTGTAGCAGGGCCACAGCCACCTTCCTCCTTCTGCCCTTACAGTCACACCAGCAAGGCCGGGATCACTCACTTCCCACCCAGTCTCCTCCCATAGCACGTGGGAGGCGGCATTGCACACACGCCCCCACTTTCTGCCTGACCCTGAAGCCTTAGTTCCTCCTAGTAACCACGACTCTCTTCCTCTCTCACTGCCCTGTGTCAACTTGTCTGCTAATTCACCTTCTTCCTTTCCTCTTTTTCATTTTATTTTTCTCCTGTGTACTTTTCCTCACATCTTAACAAGCATCTAAACCTTACAAAATACTAGCTTTGTTCTCTTTCAGTATACAGCATCTCTGTCATTAGAAGAAAAATGACATAAAAATAAAAAGCATATGACTAAATTTGAATGGTTGCAAAACAAGGCTGTCCTGAGCTGGGAGACATCAAGTCCCTTTGGGGGAGTAAAATCGATGATGAATCATGGGTCGTAAAGCCCAGGGGCTGCCTCCTGAGCTCACAGTTTACTTACGTCTTTGTGTCTCTGATGCTTTGAATTGCCCACCATTTCCTTCACAGCCTCTGAATTCCCTGAAACGTGTGCATAACAACATATAGAATCAGGTTTTCAGGCTGAATTGGTTAGGTTTGGGTTTTTTCCCTATTTGAATTGTGGATAACTCTTTTCACTTAGACTTGATCTCTCTCGATCTGGTTGGCACACTCCCTTCCCAGCACCTAGACTCAGGATCTCAGTAAGAATCAGGACAGTCACTCAGCCCTTTCCTTACCCTCGGGTCACCTGTCCTCTCTCAATCGATGTCCTCAGATGACTTTGTCTGAAATGGACCAGGTTGCTCTCCACAGCTCTGAATGGTCCGTAAGAGTCATTCTCTGCTTTACCCTCGTGTGAGTTCTCAGGCCACACTGGTAGCCCATAGGATGGATCCTTTCTTTGGTCTTTGTCAGCTGTCAGCTGCGCGTAGAGGTGGTGGGTCCTCTGGGCTTTGGGACACACCCTCCGCTCACCATGGAGACCTGGTCCAGCCTGGTGCCCAGGCCAGGGCAGCAGAGGCGCCTCACATTCCGTTGAAGTGCACTGCCTGTGCAGACTCCCGTCTCCCCTCTCTGCCCTCTTGAGCTCTGTGCTTCCAGAAAGGGTTGGTTTAGGGTGTTGCTTTGACATTCGGAATGATGCAGTGCAGAACAGAGGCATACTGTGGATGTGGAAGCAGGGGGGACCCTGAGAGCTGAACCCCCCTAGAAACTTTCAGAGATCCCAGAGAGGCTCTGAACTTGCACAAGTGTGTGATGGGGGTTGGAGCCAATTCAGGTCCCAGGTGACAGGATGATGGGAATTACAAGCATCTCATGGTGTCCTCAGGGGAGTGATGTGAGCTGTCTTGTGTAGAGCACAGAAGGGGCATGTGAGCATGTCCAGGTGTGGCTGCTGCTGGAACGAGTGAGCGGGTGCGGGAATGAATGCCCGGAGGAGACCATCCCCCTGGATCCTGCTTCTGCGCAGGACATTCTACAGCATTTGGCAGCCCATCTGAAGCTCAAGCAGGGCAATGGACTGAAAATGCGAGAGGGGCAGGAATTTATAATACAGGTATCTGACCCCGCTTCAGTGGTAGTAATCAGTGCAATTATGGTCTGTGCCGTTAAGTGCCCACGGATCACACGGGCCTCCCAGAGTGCTCTCCATCCCATCCTCCTCCCAAGGGAGCCAACGTGGGCCAACCGCTGGCTCCCTCTGCCAGTGCTGCAATCCAGCCCGGCAAGTACCATCAGATTAATTGATTCCTTCCCCCAATTGTGTCAGATTGCTGCTCTGTCATTTCCTTTGTGTGCTCACTAACTATCCAACGCTCACAGTTCCCAACCTGAAATAAAGCCATTGATGATATTAATTTAAGCACATGGCCTCTTCAAAGACATGATAAAGAAGTCGGGTGGTAGGTCATCATGATTAAAACTGGAGTATAACATGACGATTGGGGGTCAAGGATAAATTGAGCTTGTACTTGTCCAACACGGGCCATAATCCTGCAAAATTCTAAAGGAGAAGAGTTCATTTTTCCTTAAAGATCCATCTCGGTCTCCACTGGCAATTTATATTCTCAGCGCAGAGCTGAAGGCGTGAGCTTCTCAGGACCTCTCGGAGCTGTGAGCAGCATCTTTATTTCTTGGTGGACTGGGGGTTAGCTGGCCAATTATTTTATGTCCTTTTTTTTGTATTAAGAATACCACTGTGAACAAAAAACGAGCTGGTTATCTGGCAATGAAAATGCCCATCTTTGTCATCTCAGAGCCGCTTTGTCAGATGCTGAACCCAAACGCAGCTCTGTTTAGTCATAATTGCCTTCTGTTCGGTTTTGAAGTAATTACTTTCTTATAGGAGTTTTTGCTATTTTATCTTCGTGGATGGTTCACTTGGGAGAGCTGATGGGAAAAAGAAAGCCATAGATCTGGCGTCCCCAAGAAACGCCGCAGCTTTTGATGTTCAGTGTAGATTTTGATAGAAAATCCCAGAGAAAATAGCAAGATCTCTCTTTAGCTGGAGGAAAGCATGTGCTCAAAATCGTTTACTTTTCTCGCTCTTTGTGACATCTGAACAGGAAAGCCAGGCCGGCTTTCCTGCACAGAGAGATTTAAAGCCAGCTCATCAGAGCACAAATAATGATTTCAGTTGTGTCTCTGTGGCCAAGCTCACCGTGACCCCCTAAACGGCGCCTCTGCATCCCTGGTTGCACCAGGCCAGCCTCCAGAGGGGAAGGCAAGCCTGCACTGGGCAAATGCAGACACAACACCGAAGGCAGTGTGCTTCCAATGGTGGACCAGCCACCCGGCCTCATGCTGGCTGCTAGGGCCAACGCCATGGCTGCCACTGCCCAAGGGGATTGTCGGTGAGCTTAGACAAGTGTACAAGCCGTACCACCATGAGAAAGGTGAAAGTAATCTCTCGATGTGAGTCCTCGTCACAACCCAGGGGAAGATGAGGGTTGCCTTGAGGGTGAGGGATCTGAACAGCTTTGTCAGACTTGGCAGGGATCTGCCGGCAGAGTCATACAAGAGCCTGGAGTCCATACGTGTGTTTTCTACTGATAGAAAATTCTGCTTTCATCACCCAGCAAACTCAGTGCAGATTAATTAAACATGAGATGGTGATTAATGTTTGAAGAGGAGCGGGAGTTTGGGCTATGCTGTTGGTCTGTCTCCGGGTGAGTCTTGGTTCTGCTCGTACTGACTCCTTACGCTGCAGGTTTCAGCTCCCGGTTCAGGGACAGGGGTAAGAGTCCTTGCTGGACCCCGGGCGAAGCAACCACTCAGGGGATGTTTCTTGTGTGTGTCTGTCTCCACGAGGAGCTCGGCGGGCAGCCTTGAGTCTGCTCCCCCGAGGCTCACAGGCCGCACCAGGAGGCCAGTGTAAGCGGGTGTTCAGGTCTGACTTGCCTCTTGCTGGAGCTGCATTTTCAGGCCGCTCTCCTTGCTTCATGCCATGCCTCTGAGGCTGGTGATATGCTCTGGCAGCTGTGATGGAGGGGGTCCTGGGAGCAGGTCCTGAGGCATCAGAGGGGAGCCTGACAAGGAAGCAGCTTGACAGGGGAAGGTGCCAAGAGCAGGGCTTGCTGGGGCCTTGCACCCATGGATAAATCTGGAGACACTCTCAGGCTTTTCCCCATTTCATAATTGGTGATTTGGGTTGTTATTATTGGCAATAGTGGCCCTTCTCTCCTACCAAGCAAGCGGCAAACGTCTGGTTGTGAGCCCACCACTGCAGATTTTCTGACCATGTTCTCTGACTTTGAACCTGCCCTTTCCTGATCCCTCTGCGTCTTTCTCCCTCATTTATGCTGTTCGCCGATATTGTAACACTGTCAGTATATTGAGCCCCTGCTATGTTGCAGAAGTTAAAGAGAAAACGTTATTCTGACACTCGTTAAAGAAAGCAAAGAAGACTCTGCTGGATTCAATTGCAGAAGGGGAGGCAGACGGACCTGACCTCCAAATGCAGCAGGGAGAGCTGGGGATGCACGGCCGGCAGGCAGAGTAGGGGATGATCACAGAGAGGAGCTTGATGAGATGACAAGGGTGGGGGTTCTTGCTAAAGGCAGGCCAAGGAGTCAGATACCAAGGGCGAGGAGAATTGTCCATAAACCACCCAGTGGGGTTCTCTGATAAAACCTGGGTTTGGCAGGCCAAGGTCCAGGCCAAGTAGAGAAGAGGGCTCAGAGGACCCTGATGAAATTTTGACCGGTCAGAGAGGAGCCCCGGCCTCAGGTGTGCATTTGAGTCCTGAGAACAGACCCTGTCATCGCCCCTGCAGATGTGGAGGCTCGTACAGAGCCATGGGGGTTGGGGAGCAAGTGTTCAGAGCCGGCCGTGGTGACCCCAACTCCCAAACCTGGCCACTGACCATCTTGCCCTTGAAGTGCTGGTCCCAGATCTTGGTAAGGAGTCACTTACCAAGCCTGTCCCCTCCCCCAGATTGCATGAGAGCTCTGTTGATGAAGGGGAACTGGCTGGGCTGGCATGAGTTCCAACAGAAGCAGAAAGGAGAGATCGTCACCCAAGCAGCTTCAGCAGGTGAGGAGGTCCCACCAAGACTCCACTGAAAGCCAGGGAAGCCCTAAGTAGGGCAGAAGGAACTGTGTTCCTCGCCTCTTCCTGTGGCCCGGATTACTTGCCAGTTTCTGAGATGCTCTACACGTGAACAGGCAGCCTCCCACCTTCCAGGAGCAGCAGAGCTGACAAGCCAAGGTGAAAAACCAGCCTCCCCTGTCCTGCAAACACTCCAGAAAACTGTCACTTAAAGCTGGATCCCAAAGACAGAGGAGCGGGGAGGACTGCTATGGCTCGGACACTGCAGAAGGGACTCCCATCAGCCAACTCGAGACTGGCGAACCTAAGGTGCACACTGTTCCTTCAACCTCCCTCTGGCTTAGGAACCCCCCTCCACCCCCTGAAGAGCACCTTCAGAACAGCTGAGGATTGCTAGATGCCATAAAAGAATGTGCAGCAGGAGGCGAATGCCTTCCAAGTCGATGGACAGCAGCTCAAGACAGCCACAGTCTTCACTAAGCCCAGAGAGAGGTGGTGTCAGACAGGAAGTGTCATGTGTCAGAGCAAAGTGGAGGCCTTAAGAGTGACTTAACCAATTGCCTTGTCATGAGGAAACATGACTGTCCCACCAGCAATGAGAACAGCCTGGGGAGGTTCTGCTTCAGTGGTGCAGAAGGAAGGACAACACTTGTTCCTCAAAGAGCCCTGAATCCCAGGAAGGGCCCCTTGCACGGAACACCCACCCGCACGGCAGCTCCACCCCCTCAGCAGCTCCACCCCCTCAGCAGCTCCCCCCCATCAGCAGCTCCCCCCCACCAGCAGCTCCCCACCCCCAGCAGCTTCCCCCCCTCAGCAGCTCCCCCCTTCAGCAGCTCCCCCCCTCAGCAGCTCCCCCCCCTCAGCAGCTCCCACCCCCAGCAGCTCCCCGCCCCTCAGCAGCTCCACCCCCCTCAGCAGCTCCACCCCCCTCAGCAGCTCCACCCCCTCAGCAGCTCCACCCCCTCAGCTCACATCACTGATTCATTCCCAGAGGCAGGGAGAACTCTGTGAGCTCAACAGGTGTGCTTCTGCCAGGCGTGCCCCCGACCTTGGAAAGCTCTGCTGTGTATCACAGCCACATGCCAGCTTTGATGAGCATTTTGATGTTATTCAAAGCATATTATTTTTTAAATATAAATAAACCTAAATTTAAAAAAAGAAAACAATAGATACGTTGATTCAAGTTTGTGTGTGCGTATTCAGTCATTCAGTTATGTCTGATTCTTTGTGACCCCATAGACTGTAACCCGGCAGGCTCCTCTGTTCATTTACTTTTCCAAGCAAGGATACTGAAGCGGGTTGCCATTTTCTTCTCCAGTGATTCAGATACACTTGTCTTTAAGAACACTCAATACAAAAAATATATGAATTTATACAGGGGATACACTGCAGGATTTTTCCCTATTTATTTTACAAACAGAGCTTTCCCTGCATTAGTCTGCTCAGGTTGTCATGGCAAAACACATGGACTGGGCAGCTTAAACACAGAAATTCACTTCTCATCGTCCAGAGGCTGGGAAGTCTGAGATCAAGGTTCCAACATGGTCGGTTTCATGGTGCAGCCTCTCCTCCTGGCAGGGTAGTAGCTACCATCCTGCTGTGTGCTCGCATGACCTCTCTGAATGCAGGGAGAGAGAGAAAGACAGAGATCACAAGAGCTCTGGCATCTCCTCTGATATGGAGACAAATCCCATAGGTCCAGGGCCCTACTCTTGTGACCTTATGTAACCTTAAATACATCCTTAGAAGAACCATCTCCAAACACCGTGACACTCAATTTACACCCGACATTTCTATCCCTTCAACCCAATTAGAGTCTTTGTGCCCTGGTGTTTCTCTTCTTCCATGTTTTCTACAATTTCCGTTGCCAGTCACATAATGTTGTAACCATGTGATCGGGGTCCACTCTTCATTGCATTACTGTTGCAAGGCATTTCTAGAGGGAGCTTACCGTGAAGAGTACTGCCTGCCTCCCTCTGAGGATGGTCCAAGTATAACTGTGGTCACCATCGTGCTGACTCACCCTGGTCACACCAGCCCAGTCACTGGGATCCACCCTTCTCTGTGGCTGCCACCAGATCTGGCAAAGCCCACAGAACATGGGGACTTGCCTTTTGCATTCAACCACCATCCTCTGGCTGGAGCCCAAAGTCACGGGGTGGGAGGTAAGGTCAAAGACATAGGCCAGGCTCAGTGCTTCTGGGGCCTCGTGTGCCAAGAATGCAGCCTGGATCTTGTCCTAAATCCTTTAGCTCTCTTTCTCACTTCTTTTTTTTTTTTTTTTAAGAAAAGCCTTCATCTTGCTATTTCATTGAACTGAATTTTGAGATTCTATAAGTTGTACATCCAGGTCACAGTTTATAAGTTGTCAAAAAACTCCAGTTGAGAAGTGAAGAATTGATATTCTTGCCTGCAACGGAGACAGGGAATCAAGAAACTCTGCATTCATTACAATACCTCGCTTCCTGCAGGGAGAGTCTTGCAGGCTTGGCACCTGCCAGGAATGGCTCAGGCTTCAGCTCCTGCTGAAGCAGCTGAACAGGGGCTCCATGTCGGTGTGGGGAGACAGAGCAGCAGGAAGTGTGGGAGAACTTGAAGGAAGCGTCTGAGCTTGCAACTGCTGTTTTGTTGAATGTCACTAAATCGTGTCCGACTCTTTGCGACTCCATAGACTATAGCCCACCAATCTCCTCTATCCATGGGATTTCTCAGGCAAGAATACTGCAGTGGGTTGCCATTTCCTCCTCCAGGGGATCTTCCCAACCCAGGGATCAAACCTGCATTGGCAGGCAGATTCTTTACCCCTTAGTCACCTGGGAAGCCTTATAATATAGGCCTTTAGTGCAGCTAATTCAGGGATAAGTGTCCTAGCTGTGTCCTCCTGGGAGGCTTGTACCTTTCCTGGTATTGTGGTCTCATGTATCACCTATGCTTGCCTCTTTACCTTCATTCTCCACACAGTTGCCGACCAATATTTTTATACTAAAAATTAGGTCAATCACCGCTTTGCTCAGAATCCATCGATTACTTGGCATCACACTAGTGAAGTGGGCCCTGGGCTCTTCGGCATGGACTCCAGGCCCTCCATGATCTGGTGGCTGCACTCAGGCCTGTTTTCCAACATGGTCACAGTGTCTCCGATTTCTCTGAGCAGGCCAAATGCCTCCTAACCTCAGAGTCTATGGCTCCTTGCTACCAGAATGCCATTTCTCCTGCATTTCACCTGGTAGGCACTTCTCCCTTCAGGATGGCCACCCCCTCCAAGAAGCCTGCCCTGACCACCTCAGTGTATGTTAAACCCTCCCCTGCCCCACTGTGCAGTTTTCTCTTACAGTCCTGTCCTTTGCTCTGTGCATTTCCCCATTCGGTAATTATATATATTATAATTGTATATTTATCATTCACAATGAATCTCTTCACCAGGCCATAAGCTCCATGAGGACCAGTACTGGGTTTCATTTACAACTGAATTCCTAATGTTTAAGATGATGCCTGAAACATAGTAGGCAATCAGTATTTTGGGAAGATCCCCTGAAGTAGGAAATGGCAGCCCACTCCAATATTTTTCCCAGGCAAATCCCGTGGACAGAGGAGCCTGGCAGACTACCATCCATGAGATCGTCAAGAGTTGGACACAACTCTGCAGCTGAGCATGAATGTTATACAGAAAAACTATATGAATCAGTATATACTTGTTGAATGAACGCTGTGTTTGCTATCTGTGCTGTGACATGTGTGTATAGATTTGAGTGTCTATGTACTGGATATCTGGACACATGGACAAATGCTGACTGACATTGTCATTAACTAGTTCATTTAATATTAGCCAGGAAGCTTTATTATTAACTATGTCATCCTTTTTCCCCAAAAAAGTATTTATCAGGCATCTACTGTATGTCAGCCACTACTCCAGGCAATGGGATGTAGTCTTGATAAGAGAGAATAGTTCTCACCTTTAAAAAAAACTATCCTTCTGTATCAATCTATGATCATCCACATGCTATGTTTTTTAAGAGGTTTATTTCCATATTTAAAGGTAATAGCAAGCTTTAGTGCTGCTAATTCAGAAATAAGTAGTATTGTGTTAGTTTTTCCAAAAGCTAACAATTAACTTAGGCTGTATAGCTGGTGTAAAAATTATTTCATTTATATATCAGCAAGAGTTTGATCACCATATCCATATATAGACTGTCTGCATAATTATGTTCTTGAGTGAGTGAGTGAGTGAAAGTCGCTCAGTCGTGTCCGACTCTCTGCGACCCTGTAGACTACACAGTCCATGGAATTCTCCAGGCCAGAGTTCTGGAGTGGGTAGCCTTTCCCTTCTCCAGGGGATCTTCCCAACCCAGGGATCGAACCTAGGTCTCCCATATTGCAGGCGGATTCTTTACCAGCTGAGCTATCAGGAAAGCCCAATTATGTTCTTAAAGGGTCCTTATATTTATTTCCACCCAGGACTAACATCAGACCCTTACTGAAGGAGGTGTTAAAACCAGTAACATTCCAGACAGGACATTTGGGTTCTCTTGCAAGTTAGAATTGTGATTTGCCAAGGCAGTGACTTCTGACTGTGTCTTCATATTTGGAGAATGACAGTTGCATTTTGGTGGGTGTTTCCCAGACTCATGGATGTTGATCTTGCTTGGATCTCCCAGCCCTGTGTGCAGAGCCTCCCAAGAACAGGTGGATGCACTTGTTACTGCCCTGGTTTCTTAACTGCAGCTTCCTTACCTTGTCACTTAAGACCAGCAACTTATCAACAGGAGCCCTCGGTCCAGTCAGCCCTTCACCTGGTCAGTGCGTGGGTGTGGACTCAAGCCTCTGGTGTTTTGGTGAAGCCAGAACTCAGGCTTCACCTCATAAGAGCCCTGTGACCTAGGAGAGGTTGCCCTACCCACCGATGAACTAAGGGCCCTCTGGTCAACCCCACTCTAGGGGCCTTCCACCAATCTCCTCTTCTCTAATTTAGAGAATCCCAAAATTGTATCTATGTTCATTCATTTTCCAATGACTTAGTGATTTTAGTACCTCTCTCAGGCTTCTCTCTGTTCCCTTAGTCTTAAACACAATTGTGAAAAAGGGTATTTCTCTTTTAGTTCATTTACCTTTGCAATTGTGGATGGCAGGTGTTAAGAGAAGAGACATCAGCTCTGGGGTGAGAGGCAGATCCCAGTATCTGCTGTCCAGATGATGCTCAGAGGAGAGGAGAGTCCCACAGCAAGGGGTGACGGGTGCTGGGTAGAGAATAGCAACTGACCTTCCACATATTTACTTAGAGGATGTCCTTAGGACTACAGCCTCCAATCACAGAGAAGAGAAAAAGCGAACTGAATAATATGAAGTTTGAGTCAATGTCAACATTTTTTAATGTCACCATTTCTTTAACCTTTTTAAAGTACATAATAGACATTCATGGTAGAAAAAGTGAAAAATACAGGAAAAAATCACCCGTAACCTCAGGATCCATGCAAAACTACTTTTCCATAGTTTCTTTTATGTGTGTTCTTATTCCCATAAATTACATATGTATATATGTTCACTTATTGCAGTGGGATAATACTTTCTATGCTAACTAGTAAGGTGCTTGGTTTCTCAATAAACCACGAGCAGCTACTCATGTTATAAATTTACATCATCATTTTAAATGACTGGACACACAACTATGAGGAAACTGTAATATGACCAGTCCTGTAGGACTGATGTTTATATTACTTTTTATTTTTCAATATTATAAACAATGTAATAATACTCAGTCATTTTTGCATTTGTCTGTTATTTCCTTGGGATAAATTCTGAAAAATAGAATTTTGGAGTCATAATAATGAACATTTATAGTGTTTTTTAAGTTCTGTCATATTGTCCTTTAGAAAAAAACTGACTATCTGCATTCCCGTCATTAGTGTTTGAGAAAAATTCCTTCAAATCCACAGAATCTTGAAATTTAATTTTACCTGATGAATGTTCCCAGGCTAATGCTTGGGATATTAATTCATGGTGATTTTTCATTTGAAAAAAATGTGTTTTCGTTTCCTATAATTATGCCAAAGGAAGTTCAAGAATTCTATAGAAGCTTTCGCTGTTAATTAGTTGTGAATTTATGTTGTGTGAAAAGCAATGTAATCTTTTTTTTAAAGTCATATGCATAATTATTTGATTTTCATCTGGCTCTTTTGTAATTTATTACACAACTGTATTTATCAGATGTGTGTTAATCCATTATTGAGTTTCATTTGGCATCTCTAACACTTACCAAAAATGTTTACCAAAAATGACATAAAGCAGTTATAGAATCAGGTTGAATAATAAAATCAGGAGCTAAAGTTTTATAGGGAGTGTGACCTCACCCACAAAAACCTTGACTAGAAAGGTCTTCAGACCAGAGGACTAGGTGTACCAGATGGATCCCCCAAGTGGAGCAGCGGTCACCCTGGCCGGCAGCTCCCAGGCACCTGGGGAGGCAGGCAGGAACCAGGGGCTCCAAGAAGGGCTTTTCTTTTTGTTACATTTATTGAAACTTTGATCCTTTCCTTGATAAGAATAGTACATTTGTAATTGTATAAGGCAGTGTGCATATGTGCACTGTGTACTTGTGTGCATCTCAACTTAGGCAGTCGGCCGGGAGCCAGCATGGAAACTCAGGCAAGGCTCCTTGCTGGTGAGAGCCTTGGGGCTGTGTCCCATCTGCTTTGTAACCATGTGTGCCCTCCAGTTTTTAATAGATAGGTTGCTGTATAAGTGTGACCATTATTACAGCACACACACACACATGCACACACATACACACACACAAACTCTTTCCTTTTGGCCTCTGCACCTAGCACTGGCACTAGGGACCCAGCTCAAAGAAGTGACCTATATCCCAGGCACTGCCTGGCCTCTCTGACCACAGGTGTGTCCCCCCTCTCTGGAGTAGAGCCCCTTCCCTGGGCCCAGCCTCAGCAGAAGGTCTCAGCCAAGCAGGGAATCACATCCTTTGTCATCCCACAGGTTTGTGCATCCCATGAGCACGTTGGCTCTGGAAGCGGGCTTGTTTGCTCACCTGCTCAGTCCTTCCTTCACTCGCTCATGTGCTGACTCTGTTCTAGGCATGGGCTCAAGAGGGCACAGGGAACAGCCAGAACAGGTCCCTGGCATCCCATCGCAGGGTCCCCGTGAGCAGTGGGTGCCCAGCACAGCACAGATAAAGGCGGGCAGCTGATAAGAGGAACCAGGGGCCAAGAATGCACCTGCCTGGACCAGGTGACCCTGTTCCTGTTTGAAATGACTCTGTTCCAAATATCCAAATGTGTGGGGCCTGAAAGGTGTGGCATCAGCCCTCGTGATGGTCACGGGCAATGGGACAGCCTATCATGAGGGGGCCGGGGAGGCTGCACGGGCTGCCCTCTAAGCATGGTCCTCTGTCAGTAGAGGGATGGGCCCACTGGGAAGTGAGGACTTTGGAGAGTCAGACTCCCACAGGCCCTCTCCTGGGCAACGCACCAACGGCAGGGTTTGCAGATTTGGAGACAAGGCCCTGGCAGGCAGACAGGGAGGTGGACCAGGGCTGGGGTTGCCTGTGCTGGCCAGGTTCTCCCTCCATGCTCTCCAAAGGGCCACAGCGTAAGAATGCAGTGAGTTAACATAGCCACTGATTTCCAGTGCCTCTTGTTGTTTCCACCCCAGAAACACTCACTGGAGACCTGCCAGGCACGGCTGACAACAGCCGAGTCCCACTGAGGCTGCCACGGAGACCCCCAGCATCTAGAACATTCTTGGACCAGAGGAGGGCCTGACAGATGTGTGATTGAATCCATCTACAGGACAAGTGTCTCAGGGACACGTGGTCAACCATGGATCCTTCCGAGGGCCGCACTCCCTGCGGCCAGGCCTGGTGGACACCCCTTTTTCTCCATCCCACACCATGACTCATGAGCACGCAAACCTAACTGTTGACACCAGAGCCAGCTCCTCTCCATGCTCTGAGTCACAAAGGAGGAGGTTGGTCTCCACAAACAGGCTGCTTCAGCAGGCTCTCACATGGCTACTGGTGCACTTTTTCATGAGTGTGTTTCTGAGTGATTCGAGGGATTGGGGGTTGTAAAGATAAACCCACAAGATGACTTTCAAAGCAGCTTACAAACGCCTATCTGATGCTATTAGTTTTATGTCCTTTTCTCTCGCTTATCAAAACCCATTCTGAAGCACCTCTGATGAGGCAGATAAGTTGTTCTCTAGTTTCCCAGATTAGGAAAATGTAGGACAGGGTTGTCTGTGACTTCTTCAAGGTCACAGTAAAGGGAAAAGCAAACCAGTGCTGTGGAGATCGTTCCAGAAGGCTCAGAAGTCTGGTCTCTGCGTGTGTGCATCCAGGTTCTGTGTGTTGCTGGAGGGACATTGAGCAGAGGGTCTTGAGATGAAGATGTTTGCAGAATACTTAGTAATATAAACGCGGCCTTCGCCTCAGAGTGAAATGTAGTGTGATGTGGGATTTGTGATGGACCGAAACCCGTAGTGTTAAATCCACGCTGGTGAAAGAAGCTAATCCTTTAAAAGCACACTGATGTGCCCTCCTGCGGTGACGGTAGGTGCCCAGCTGTGTGCAGGATGCATGGACAGGATAGGTGGGCAGTCCACCCACCACTGAGTTTCTGAGCCAGTAGGTTTGGGGGGCCCAAAACCGTGCATCTGTCAATTCCCCGGGGCTGGTGGTCTTGAAGTCACTTCAAGAAGCACCATCTCAGTCCACAGCCGCTCTGTCAGTTGCTGCGCAGAATTGTGAGAGAGTGCATGTGAGAGTTCTGAGCACAGGACCCAGCCCCAGGGAAGGGCTCTCAGATCCTACTGGATGAGTCCCTGGAGACACCTGTCTTTAAAAGCTTGCAGAGGGGCTTCCTCAGTGGTCCTGTGGCTAAGACCCTACTCTCCCAGTGCAGGGGGCTCGGGCTCAATCCCTGGTCAGGGAATTAGATCACACATGCCTCAGTTAAAGAGTTCACATGCTGGGCCTGCAAGAGTTCACAGCTAAGACCTGGCACAGCCAAACCAATAAATATTTTTAAAATTAAAAAAAAATTTTTTTTTAACTTTCAGAGATCATGGCCACCTGCCTTCCAAGGAGCATGTCCCTTGCAGGCAGCTGAGCAGTGGGGTTGCTCACCCCCAGGGAGGTTGGTTTCCACAGGCACAGTCCTGGGGGCCCCGGGTAAGGGTCAGCTCTCTACACAGAGCCCCAGGGATGGGGTAGCTGCTGGGGATGGTATTTGCCAAACCCACCATCAGGGGGACGTCCCAGGGAGGCTGGACATGAAGAAGGCTGGGGACCCAGGGAGCTGAGGCTACAAGGGGAGCTACGAGGAAGACCACAAAGCCAGAGAAACAGCATCTTCCCATGAGAGGAACCAGAATGAGCTACAGTGGCTGTCTCCTTGGAAACCTCATAGTGACATGCTTAAATTGTGGAAAGGTTGACCACAGCCACGTACCTGGGTTTGCCACAGGTAGGCACACACGTGAGTTTTTAAAGCCAGATTCTCCTGGGACTTACCTCCAAGGAGTTGCTTCCATGAATGACCCCTCCCCCAGCATACACACAAGTACAGAACCCCCTCAGGGTCTCTCCAGTCCCCCGAGGTCCCTATCTCCCCATGCAGAGCCGTGCCCACCTGCCCCTTCCTTGTCTCTTCTACCATGAGCCCCCAAGGAGACCCCCAGCCACTGTCTTCCTTTATATCAAAGACCACCCTGGGCCTCGGTGGTCCAGGCTTGCAGATGGTCATTGATGGAATCTGCAGACATGTCAGTGGCCGGGCTAGGGCCAGGTGTCTGGAGGGAAGGACAGTCACCCTCGGAGCCCCATGAAGCAGAAGCCTGGCCTGAGTGAGACAGGGCAGATGGGGACCATTTGGAGAAAAGTGTGACTCTTCTTTGGTAACTCCTGGAAGACAGGGTAAGACTCCAGGCTTTGAACCACCCCCAGAGGGGAAGTGGGATCTCACAGGGTGGCTAACTGCCTGTGCACCTCACAGAGGCACCCAATATTGAGCACTTAACAGAAGTGTCCAGTACAAAGTGCTTAGATGTCCTGAGTACTTAATAAGGGTGTCCAGTACTGAGTACTTAGCAGAGTTAGCCGGTACAGAGTACCTTGGGGTCCCTGAGTACTTAGCAAAAGTGCCCAGTACTGAGTACTTAGGAGTACTTGAATACTTAGCAGAGGGCCCCAGTACTCAGTACTTTGGGGTCCCTGAGTACTTAGCAGAGGTGCTCAGCATTCACATCACCCCGTTCCCTCCCAAGCCCACCCCTCCCGTGACTGCCCTTCTGCAGGGGGCTGGAGGTAAGTCCAGACAGGGAGCCTGCGTCACTCTAGGTAGATGTGAAGACACCAGCAGGCTCCGTGCAAGGTGTGGCGAGCACACACACTGGGAGAACCCTCATGGCCCAGGGGCCATGGTGATGAATAACTCAGGCTCTCAGAATCTGTAAATAGCCTCCCACCTGGGGCTGCCTTTGATGTTTCATTCAGGAAACTCTCGCTTGGTCCAGGCCTGTTTTAATTTGTCTCATTCCCCTGCTCTGCTACCACTTCCCGTGAACACGGGCTGGAAAAGCTGCTCATTATCTAGCTTGAAAAGTTATGTCTGGCAGTGTCTTTGGTGCTCTTCTTGGAAAAATCGTTTTCTGGCCAGGCAGCCTCTAGCTCCAGGCTCTGGCAAGTCTGGGCCTCCTGGGTCAGGGGTGTGGGTGTGGGGCTCCCTCATCAGCAAACCCGCTTCCTGGAAGCAATCAGAGGACAGCAGGTGGTAGGACTTCCTACCTGCATGACCATGGTCTCAGGAGTTTAATTACATGTGACAGCAAATGGGCTCCTGCATCTGGCACCCCGGCCTCTCCAGGAATTAGCGTTTGCTGGCAAAACCCCCTTCTCCTTCCTCCTGGTCTTCCAGGATGGCCCTGGAATACCTGCCACAGGCGGCAGAGGGAGGAGCTAGGACAGGTTCCTGAACACCTGTGCCCCCAGGCCACTGGGCACTGCGTGTGGCCCCAGCCTCTTCCCACTGCCCTGCCCTCTACCATGTTTGGGGAACATCCGGAGAGGATGAACTGTGGGGAGTACAGGAAGGGCAGGACTTCCAGGACCCCCCCACCCTGCCAGGACACACGCCAAGGTCCAGACTCCAGGATGGCCCTTGCTCCCTGAGGTGGACGAGGACCCAGGGGTGGCACACAGAGGGCAGGAGCGCAGATGGAAGAGCCTTAAAAAGAAAGAATCTGCTTTCTAATGCCAAGGCCCACCCATCTGTTCTGACCACCTCAAGGAGAAAATGCCAGTTCTCAACAAATGTGTCTTTGATTCTTCTAATCTCTTTCAAAGAGCAGAATAGACCTCGGGCACAGAACTTCAGCCAGGAAGGAACCATCACAGCCCCACTAGCGACCGCAAGAACAGTGACAGGACCAGGAACACTGTTCTTTAGCAGACACTGCGCGCAGCCCTTTGGGGACAAACCCTTTAGTTCGCAAGACCCAGTGAGATGGGTTATTTTATTACCCTCATTTCGTAGACGATGAAACTGAGACAGAGAGGTGAAGGCACTTGTCCAGGGTCATACAGGGAAAAAAAAAAATTTCCAGAGCGGAATTTCAGCCAGGCAATCCCGTCCCAGAGCTCCTGTTTGTGATCATCAGGCACCCTGCCTCCAAGCACTGTGTACTATCGGCCAGTACATAGTAACGTTCTTTTATTTCTTACAATGACCCGTTCTTTATAGCAAGTGATGCCGGTTTTCTACCAAAGAGAGATTCAAGGCCTCTGCGGAAAGGATATCTGCATATGCACGTATATGTGCACATACTTGTGTGTGCGTGTGGACACACCTAAATGTATACGAGTGTGCGTCTGTGTATGTAATGCATGAGTGTGCATGCACGTGTGTGCATACACACTTACCTGTGTGGGGGTGTTTATCTGTATGGACAGTGATGAACTGACCGAGTGCAAAGAAAAACAACATCATGCTGATGGTGTGGACGCTGCAACACAATGAGGTGCCGGGGATGATAAGAGAAAGCAGGGGCTTCTGGTGGGTAGAGACCTTTCCAGAGATTTCCATGGCCACCTCTGTTCTCTGTGCACTTGGCAGGCGGGCCATCAGGAAGTAAGGGACACGTCTAGTGAGTCTCTCTCCTGCCATTCCCCACCCCTACCCCCACAGGGCCCTGACCCCTCTGCCCCTCCCTCCTCTACAAGGCCAGCTCCCATGCAACACCACTGCTGGTCTGCATGGGCCCCCCACACCCAAAGGTCTGGACAGATGGGCCTGAGGCCCCAGGTTCTGTAGGTGACCCAGGAAGCCCTCTGGGCCTTCAGCTATGAACCCGTCAGAGTGCACGTGTCAGACTGCAGACCTCAGAGCTAGTGTGAGCGGAAGAGGCAGGATGGTGGATGAGTAGTGACCTGCCTGGCGGGCACCATGCTGGTGGGCATGGTGACTGAGGTCTGCAAATGCTAGACCACTGCTGCCCCGGATGAGTAGTCCTGGACCCCCCAGGGCCACCTCGGCCTCTGCCCAACTGAGATGCCGTCCGCACACGAAAGCACATTGACTCCCCCAGAACCAGAACCAACACACTGGGAGAGCAAGGCCCAGGGAGGGACCCTCGTTGCTGCCCCCCCATCCCGGGCTGCAGTCACACTTGCCTCTGGACATTTTGGCGGTGGCTTCAGCTGCTGAAGTGAGCCTGGCCTCTTTTCCTGTCTGCTGTGAGCCGAAAGCCAGATCAGAACAGCCTGGGAGGAGATAGAGGCCACAGCTCGGGCTGGAGGGTGAGCTGGTGCCTCCCTTCCCCCACCACCCCCCTGCTGTGCCAGCCACGCACCACATGCCCCTGACAAGCTTGTTAAAATGTCACCACCTGCCTGAGCTGGGAGCTGGCCCAGGCGGCCCCTAAACCCATGTTCTGAGACAGGGAAAGGCAGGGCCCAGCCTCCTCAAGTCGGGGACCCAGGACATAGGTCTTCCATCCGAGACCCAAGCGCCCCATCCCTGAGATGAACCCTACTGCGCAGACAGAAAAGGGTTTCCTTCTTGAGACCCTTTCCTAAAGCCCGCAGATGCCTCTGCTCGTCCACCTCATTTCCAATCCTCTGTTCCTTTACTTCCGGGAAGTCAGCAGACACCCCCAAATGGCGACATCATACTGGATTCCACAACAATGTCTCATCTTTTCCATGTTTGTTTGGAGGGATAAGGCAGCGGGAATCAAAGGAAGTTTCTTGAAATTAACAAGTCATCAAATCAGAACAAAAACAGAAAAGAGTCCTCCTAATTGAAATTATTTCTACCAACCCATTCAGCTGGGGTTGAGTAAATAAAAATCTTTAGTTGCTAAGAAATGGAGATCTCCAGGCAAAGAAGTCGCTGGCGGCGGTGGCGGGTGGCCGACAGTCAGGAGGTGGGACGTGTGGGACAGTCCTACCTGTGTATGAAGGCCAGGGCACACATGCTCTGCTGAGCTGATGAAAAGTCTCGGTCGCACACCATAAGCCAGAAGGCAGTAGCATCCCCTGGGGGCTTGTGGGGTCTTGGCTTCCAGATCCAAGTAGCTGCCGTCAAGGCGTCACTCGCTGTAATCTGGACATGGTTTGTGCTGGGCACTGGTCATGCCGGACAGCGCACTCCTGAAAGGGACCCGGAACTCTCTGATCTTCAATCAGTTTGTCCTCATCGTTCAGTCGCTCAGCTGGGTCCGACTCTTTGCAACCCCATGGACTGCAGCACGCCAGGCTTCCCTGCTCTTCACCATCTCCCAGACTTAGCTCAAACTCATGTTCATCGAGCAAGTAATGCCATCCAACCAACTCATCCTCTGTCATCCCTTTCTCCTCCTGCCTTCCATCAGTTACATGACATTAAAAACAAATTGGTCTGGGTTTTCAGCCGTGAGTTTGAGAGAAAAGCCTGTTTACAAGCGGACCAGATGGGGATGACTTCACATTTGGGATTCGCTTTGATATGTGGTGAGTCCCTTCTGCAGATTCTGCCTCCACTGAGGTGCAAGAGCCCTGTTGGCTCCTCCGAGTGAGTCATAAACACCTCCCGTGAAGTGTGCCAAGCAGGGCTCATGGGATCTGGAAAGAGCGCTAGAAGAGCTCTGGGATGATGGGGAAGCAAGTAGGTGATCCCAGGCAAACTCCTGTTTGTTCATTTTTGATGAGGTGCACGTAGCCAAGGGCAGCCAAACTGGCTTATGATACATGGGGGTCACATAGCATCAGATTTATCTCTGACCTTTGAGTGTCTGACGAGCAGGCTGGCGGCTTGTACATGCAAAGTTTATACAGTGCTCTGACACAGAGCGGGCGAGTTCCTCAGACTGTCTGCATCTCAGAGTGATCTTGACTGATGACAGGGAGCAGAGAAAACAGCAGCAGGAGTGAGGGGTTCCCAGCGGCTGAATGTTAAGGTCACATGCTGGGAGGTTTGTTCAGGGCAGACAGGGCAGAGGCCAAGGAGGGGAGGGTCTGAGACCCACATCCAGCCCAGTTGAGGTGGACGCTGTGGCCCGGGTACCTTAGCATGCAGACAGGAACCGGAAGCCGTGTCCCAGGCTTGGCTGGCCAGCTAGGTTGCAGGCAAGGTGACTGTCCCCTACCCTCCTAGTCAAGCTCTTGGTTCCCACCTCCATGAAGAGGGGAGATCTTTCCTGCGTGTGGTCAGAGAGCCACTGTACCTCCCCAGAGGAGGCTGCACAGATGGGAACCATGGGCTGGGCCAGGAGTTGGGGGTCTGCCTCGTGGACCAATCTGGAGCCAGTCTCCTCCCAGGAGTACTGAGAGTTGTGTTTCTGCCCTCAGTTGTGGACTCAATCCTATTTATAGCGACAAGCCTGGTGATGTGACCTCCCCTAGAGCGGCACAGAGATGGGCCAACAAGGCACCTGGTGTGCACAAGGCTCTTGGTGACGTGGTCTGGGGTAATAAGTGAGACTTGGGACACCTAGCTTTATGTCCCTATATCCCCTGCTCTCAGCCCTCGACCTCAAACCTCCCCTGCTCCAGGTCCTCAGCACACTCACTGGCCAAACAGGTGTTTGAAAGAGTGAATGATAGAGAGAGTGAGAGGTCACAGGTCACAGGAGGGAGGCCATGGGGCAAACGTCATGCTTATTCTGAGCACACTGGGAGCCACTGAGAGTTCTATCAGGAGGGTGGGGTCTGTATTCAATTGCACTTGAGTGGCCTCTGCTCTGGCTCCTATTCTCAAGCCCAGAGGAGCTAGAGAGTAGCAAGAAAGTGAGAAAGGATGGCCCATCAGAAGGTTACCGCAGGTGAAATGTTCCCAGAGAAAGACCCTTTCCTGAAATTCAAATCTACCTCTGTGCTGAAGGGATGCTTCTCCCACTAATACCCTTCCTTCTCCACAAAAGGAGGGTCCGCACCCCCCTCCCCTCAGCCACTAAAGGCTCTAGTGAAAATAACGTGCCAGCCGTATTTATAGACGAACACTGATGTGGAGTGGGGCGGCCCCTACCCAGGTCATCCAGAGAGACCAGCACCTCTCGGCTCTGGACAGCACCCTTCCTAGCAGGAGTTGCTCTCACCACAGGAGGGACACAAGGCCCCAGAAGGTGGCACTGGCGGCAAGTGGGCATCAGTAGGCTCTTCTGCTGAGGCAACCAGAGCGCGGCCCAGAGCAGCCTAGCGAGCAGGGTGGCCCTCCTGGCGACTCCCCTGCAGGCCTGGCTGAAGAGGAACTGCAGGACCCGGCACTCGGGGGGTGCCCAAGACACTTTTCCCCTCGGTTACTCCATCCTTGGCCTCAGGCAGGCCCTGCCTCAGGTGGGTCCCACCCTCCTGAAACTTCCATCCTTGTGTTCCAGCCACCCCAGCGTCAGGACAGGAAGACGCAATCGCCCTGGAGAGCCAGGGCTGCCCACTCCTGGTTCACCCAGCATCACCCATTCTTGCTGAGGAGCAAGTCAGCCAGGAATCCGAACCACAGCTGTGGCTTTTAAATGACACTGGGGAGACGCCCTGTGGAGCCAGAGGCGGTGACTCACCAAGTCAGAAGCACCCTCCCCAGCCACCATGTGAAGTAGCGGGAGAAGATGTGAGCTGACCTGATCAGAGGCTCGAAGGAAAAGAGCCTCAGAGTTCGGATGCCCACCAGGACTCTGAGAATCACCACGAGGAATGGTTCTAAGGTTCTAAGACTTGGAATCCTTCCCGTGTGAGAATCCACCAGCTACTCGCCAGCCTGCACTGTCCTTCTGAGGTCATCACGCGGATCTCTCCCACCTACTGAGCCAGGAGTTGAGACAGAATTCACCATTGTGTGTGCTCAATCAGTCATGTCCGACTCTGCCACCCCAAAGACTGTAGCCCACAAGGCTCCTCCGTCCATGGAATTTCCCAGGGAACAAAACTGGAGTGGGTTGCCGTGCCCTCCTCCGGGAGATCTTCTCAACTCAGGGTTTGAACGCACGTCTCCTGCGTCTCCTGCATTGGCAGGTGGATTCTTTACCACTGAGTCATCCTGGGGAGCCCAGAAAGTCACCACTGCAGATGCTTAAATCAGCCTTTTCAATAAATGGATAATCAGCTGTTTAAAGACAGAGAGACTTCTTGCTCTCCCCGTGGCTCCAGGGAAGTACTGGGAATGATGTCATCCATCAGCCTCAGGAGGGTGTCATCCCTGCCTGGGCAGTGGACACTCAGACCCTGGGGTGGCTGGATCGTCCAAACAAGGGTCTTGTGTCCCCAGTGGGGCTGCATGTGGAGTTTCCCTCCCAAGGAGCTCCACCAAGACAGGGAACAGGTTCTGTCAGCAGGAGAGGGGGAGCCATCGAGAATAGTGTTTATCCAGGAAAAGGTGCAAAGCGCTTGCCTGTGTGCGTGGAGGCCAATGGAGCTGCCGAGGAAGAGTCAGGCTGTGCCCGTGTCCCTGCCGAGCTGGGCTGTCTTCTCAGTGGGGTGCGTGGGAGGTGAGGGGCCGAGGAGTGAGCGTGCAGCCCGAGGAGGAGAGGGTTCGCTGTAGGGGTGGAGGCTGCAAGGATGTGCGGGACGAGGCAGCTGACAGCGTGGTGGTCAGGACAGCAGGGAGTGGAGTAGGTGCAAGTCACCCACCTTGTAGGGCAGGGAGCTTCTCAGTAGTTATTTCCCTCAGGTTATTTCTAGTCTTCTTGGAACTAGAAATAACCCAGATGGCACCTCGGTGTTGTGTCCAGACTCAAGCTCAATGCAGTACTTGTGGTGGACAGAAGAAGGGCCCTCCAGGAGGTAAATCTTCTGATCCCCAGAACCCGTGATGATGTCACCTGACGTGGCAAAGGAGACTCTGCAGGTGGGAGTAAATTCAGGAGATGATCCTGGATTATCCGAAAGTGCAAGTGTTCCTCACTCAGGTGTGTCCGACTCTCTGAGACCCCATGGACTGTAGCCCGCCAGGCTCCTCCGTCCATGGGATCATCCAGGCAAGAATACTGAAGTGCGTTGCCATTTCCTTTTCCAGGGGATCTTCCCAACCCAGCGATCCAAACCGTGTTCCCTGCATTGGCAGGCAGGTTCTCTACCACTGAGCCACCTGGGAAGCCCAAGTAATTACCTTCAAAGTCACAAACAATGTAGATAAGCATTATACACCATATATTGTGGTGGACGTCTCAACATCTAGTAGCCAGTTCAGTCGAGCCGTTCAGTCGAGCAGTTTGGGGTCTGTATGAGTTTTTCCTGGGCTGACACGTGGAGCGTTCTCTCCTCGCCACTCAGCCTGACCACTGGTCTCCCGGGGGACAGTTCCTCTCATGGAGCCTCAGCAAATGCTTCTGAAAGACCATGGCCTCTGGGAGTTGGGGAAGGAGCAGCCTGCCTCCGGTGTCCCCCTTCCTGCCCCACTTCTATTGGAAAACCAGTAGGCCACATTTTAGGGGGGAAAATGTGCTTGATGTGAAGCGGCCTCTGAGACCCATTCAACCCGAGCATTTATTAACCAATTGCTTGGTCATGAGACTGAAGGGAGAGAACTCAGACCCCTAATGTGGTTTAAGGAGACTTCACAGGGTGGGAAAACACCCACCCTCACATCCTCACTGCTTTTCCTCTCTTTGAGCCACACACAGCCAAATCTGAGACATAATTGGGTGTGAATTACCTACACATTATACATAGTACTTCACCACTAAGTAGCTTTCTGCAGGGCTCAGGATGCATTTTCCCTTTTGTCCAAATCATACAAAATACTCTTTCTGAATTGTTAAGATTTTCTGCCACACGTAAAAACGAGGCTTAAATCACCCAAAAGGCAGCCAAAATGCAATAGATAATTCTGAGAACTTTACACCTGTGCATATGATTCGAGGACTCTGTTAGTCTCCCGCCCCTAAGGGGATAACAGGGTACTGACCTGGGCGTGGAGGAAAGTCATGATCTAAGCGTCCTTGCCCAGAGGTTCAGGGCTGTGCCTGCCCCTACAGAGCCCCCTAAAAGAGCCTCGCGGGCATAAAGAAAGTCAGAGCCCTTTGCAGCCTTGAATGGGTGCAATTGGTGTGACTACACCAGGGAGCTCTCTGTCTGCTTCTGGAAATGATTTCCTCCTTAATGATTCTGTTTTCCTTCCCGAGGAGAAGGCAGAGAGAGATTTGAAGTTGGCATTTTGCAGGTGTGGGTGACATTGTGATGTTGAAGCCTGATCATATGAGCCTGTGTGAGCCGCCAGTGGTGACAGAACTGTACATCTGTGTCCCCGACACAGGTGAGTCTCTGTCCCCAGTTCTGCCTGGCTGGTGGGGCCGAAGACCAGGCCCCCAAATCTCCATCAGCACCCACCCCCTCATACACAAGGGGTTCAAAAAATAGGCAAACAGAAGACAAAGAAGCCAAGTTGAGGTTTAAATTCATAGACACCACAGTTCGGGGAGATGAAGCAACCAAGTGAACGTCACCCAATGCTGGGGAGCGAGGACCCCAGCCCCGACTCCACTGGGCAGCAGGGCCACCTGGAGGCTGTTGACACAGACCTGCGGCTCCATCCCTGGGGTTTCTGACTCAGTAGGTCTGAGGTAAAGCATGAGGATTCTCATTTTAAACAAGTCCCAAGGACTTCCCTGGTGGTCCTGTGATTGAGAATCCATCTACCAGTGCAGGGATGTGGGTTCAATCCGTGGTCCGGGAAGATTCCTCATGCCACGGGGCTACTAAGCCAACATGCCGCAGCTCCTGCAGCCCACCCACCCACAACAAGAGAAGCCCCCCCAAATTAAAAATCCATGCACCGCAACCAGAGAGTAGCCCCCTTGGAAATCTCTGGTTGATTCTAATCTGTGTAACTGTTTTACTCTCAAATTTGTAGGGCTTATGGCCTTTGTCATCAGAACTTCTTTTTTAATTGTGGGACAATATGTCCATAAACAAATATACTGAAAGTGGGTGTTAGCTGCTCACCCAACCAGCTTCACCCTTTCTTTGAAAAAAATGCACTGTGTGAAAAGATGCATAAGAACAAATTGTGAATGGCTCTCTCTTGGCTGGTTTTCTAAAACTCCAGCATGTTTTTCTATAGCTGGAAATGACAGATGGGAGTCTATTAAAATAAATACCGAGTCACCATGCCATTCAGGGCTGGCAGCAGGACTCACCTCCTCTGATTCCAATGCACTATTTTCTCCCTGGAATGTGTTTGTGTGAATTTATGTGCTGGGTATAAATATGCGGAATGTGAGCAAGTACACACAGCTGTATTTCCACGTCTGTGTGGTATAGGGCATATGATAAATCTTGAGATCCATATGTTAGTCTTGTAAAATCCTGATCTTTGAAAGTAGTGAGTAATAGACATTAGGATGGCAAAGGGGAACCGTCGTCACAGAGGAAATAATCTGTTCCAGAGACTGTATATACGGCACAGAAGGAAGACTGGGCAAAGCCTCTCACCCCCTGCACCAAGCAACGTGGGCTGACTTTTGGCAAGTGGTCCCCTGCATCCTGGCACCCTCAGGTTGTGGGTGCTGGACTCAGACAGCACATGTCCCGAGGAGTACGGACTGGTGAGGGTGGGAGGGCAGATACCTGCCCACCTGTGGGCTGGGGAATATGCAACACCAAGCTTTGTTACCGTTGCACAGACAGGTCAGCGGGTTAGAATCTTGCTTGTAACTCTTCAGCTATCATCATTGTTCAGTCGCTAAGTTGTGTCCAGCTCTTTGCAACCCCATGGACTGCAGCATGTCAGGCTTCTCTGTCCTCCACTATCGCCCAGAGTTTGCTCAGATTCATGTCCATTGAGTTGGTGATACTATCTGACCATCTCATCCTCTGTCGGCCCCTTCTCCTCCTGCCTCAGTCTTTCCCAGTATCAGGGTCTTTTCCAGTGAGTCGGCTCTTCCTATCAAGTGGCCCAAGTATTGGAGCTTCAGCTTCAGCATCAGTCCTTCCAATGAATATTCAGGGTTGATTTCCTTTAGGACTGACTGATCTGATCTCCTTGCTGTCCGAGGGACTCTCAAGAGTCTTCTCCAACACTACAATTGAAATACTTCATATAATGAAGTGTTATCTTCAAGTCAGATATTAAAATGTGTTTGCTTGCCCATAGTATAAATCTTTCTGGAGAAGACTGGCCTCATAACACCAGCGACTGGTCACAGGCCTTTTGCCCTGAGCCAGGCCCTGTGCTGAGTAAATGACCCTAATTAACAGCCCTATTTTCAAGAGATTTTCTTGCTGCCTTTGGATATGACGAACGGGGGCCTGGCTCTCCTTCACAGTGGAGACAGACAGAAGGCCGTCTTACGGGCAGGTGTCTCCAGTGGGGCTGGGATGGTCTGCCCGGCAGCCCATGCGGGTGGTGTCTACCCCTACTCACAGATTCCTTAGCCAGGATGACTCACACCTGCTGTTTGGCAGGGATGTAGACAGAGTCCTTCCAGACAAGGCCCCCACCCTCTGACTCACAGCGCTCTAGAAACCACCAAACAGCTCTAGAAGCCACTGACTTCGAAACAGAACCAGCAGGAGGACTGGTGTTGAGGGCAGGACAGCCTGGGAGGGTCCTCAGAGGGCCCCCAGCACAGCCCCTAGGAGTTTCCAGCAGTCACTGAACTCACGTCTTTGAACCTCCTAATCTTAAACACGCCCATGAAGTAAGTCTGATTTAATATGAATGTGAGCGGGGGTGTTGCTGGCTGAGACTGTCTCAGATCCTTTTACGGAATATACTTTATCCAAAAGGAAAGCCTGTGCCCACCACCCTCACTCAACAGCCACGGTACCTTCAGTCTCTTTATCTCTGTAGAGTTCCCATTTCTGGAGATTTCTCCCAAACGCAGTCATGCAACATGTGGTCCTTTGTCTCCAGCTTCTTTTCATTCAGCAGAATGTTCGTAAATCTATGTTTTAGCTAACACCATTTTTCTGAGAGCCATATATAAATTCCCACTGACTTCAAAACCTGCCTCCACCTACTGATCTCTGAAAACATCTGCCACCCCAGGTGTGAAGTGGTTGTGACAGCCCCCCAGCACAGGATGGGAACTGAAGGAGACTGCACACCAAGCCGTGCCTGCTCTGCCTGCCTCTCCTTGAACTTGGGACATGTCAGGCCTCCCGGGAGAGAGCACCTGCTTTCACTGCCCCTGCTTACCTGCCACCTGTGTAGACCGTGGTCCTTCCTATCACCTTACTTCCAGCCTGGACACAGCCTGTGCAGCTTGGGGTCTTGCAATGGTCATTTCCACCTTGGATGGTATGAGACCATGCTCTGGACCACCTTCCACTGCCCTGACCTGGGTCACCAAGATGCCAACTGACTTAGAGCTCCAGGATCCAGCCCTCCTGGAGTAATCCCTCACCTACTTCAGAAGCCTCAAATGTGCCCAGTGTGTAACTTTTCCCTTATCCTGGGCAGTGCAGATGGCCCTCTAGATACCAGTGGGATGGCACCCTCAGGCCATTTGACATTCCAGATGGCAGCATCCTGGGAGAAAAGTTTTTCCTCCCAAGCCCCTCTCCCTCCTTTTATCAGAGGAGATTTTGCATTTCTTAAAGATTCTGATAAATACTGAAGGCAAAAATAAGAACCATTCTAGCACCATCAGAGGTGGTGGGATTTTTTTTCCAGTGAAAATAGACCAGTGGCGTCTGTACTGATAATTTTCCATATTTTTCTGCCAAGAGAATAAGGGTCCTGCCAGCTTTTCCTAAAAGAACCAGAATTTCCGTGAAACTCCTGGAGTTATACAAACTGCTCGTGAATTTGATGACAGGTGGTCTCCCTGCTGGGCCGTCTCCCCGGTTAAGTGTTTGCCCATCCCCACAGCTGCTCGGCTCAGGAGACCTGAGAGCCTGCTAGAGACTAAACGTGTGTGTCTCCCCCACCCCCAGTTCATGTGCTGAATCCTCACCCCCACGGTGATGTGTTGGGACATGGCCTTTGGGAGGTGATGAGGTGGTGAGGGTGGAGCCTTATGGATGGGATTGGAGCCCTGATCACGGAGGCCCCATCCACCACATGAGGACGCAGCAGGTAGACGGGCCTCTGGGAACCAGACGCTGAGTCCTCAGCTGTGGATGTCCAGTCCCCAGAGCTGCGAGGAGTAAGTTCCTGCTATTTGTACGCCCCCGGCCTGTGATATTTTGTCATGACAGCATGGAGAGGCTAGGCTCAGAAGCACTGTCTGCGAGTGCGCTGTGTGTGTGTGTGTGCGTGTGTGCACATGTGTGCTGTGTGTGCACACATGTGCAAGCACCAGCCGATGGTGATGAGCTAGCTACTGACCCCTCTCCAGCTCTCAAGTCAGATTAAAGCCTCCTTTTGAAGCCCACCACGGGTCCTGCTCCCTCCCCACTGACAAATTGCCACCTGGTCTCACCATTTCATGACCCAACCACTCAGCACTTCCCACGACAGTGACCATAAACGGGCGTCCCTCTCCTGACCAGCCCTGCCCAGTGTAGCCGGCAGCAGTGATGCTCACTTGTCCAGCTCTCCCCAAAGGGAAGCACCGCCTTTCCCAAGAGCCTCTGCCGTGACCTTCCCTCCTCCTCGGGCTTCTCCCCGATTTGTATTTCCGACACCAGACATAATCCCCCGGACAGAACTGGACAGTGTCTTTCTTCCCCTCCTCCCCCTGGATGTGACTTGTTAACTATAGTTACTTCCCAAACCCGGAGTCTCTTATGTGATAACTGTCTGTACCTGAGGCAGCCTGGGACAAGGAGGGAGGAAGTGTGATCGTCAGAGATGCAGGCGCTGCCTAGCAGCCTGCCAGGCCCTCCGTCCGTCCTCCGGGAGCAGAGGCCACCTGCTGACTCAAGCCACCCTCTAATCATCAAGGCTGCTGTAATTCCACCAAACAGCCAGGGAATTATTTTTAGTAGTTTTAAGCACAAAGAATAGCTCTATTTAAAAATAGTTTTGACAATGTGAAATAGGGGAGGGCTTCCTTTCTGGGAAACAAACTCACTTAAGATTCCTTAAATTCCCAAGTAAATGATTTGGAAATTCTTTCTCCCTTAAAGCCTGATCAGAGGGACAACTTGACAGGAGGCATTTATCTCAGGGAGCATCTGCTAGTCCTCGAGCACCTGATGAGGGAGCATTTATTTGAAAAATAGAAATGCAGTCTATAGTCTCTGAGCATCTAGAGCATGGAAATATTTTCCAGGAAAAAGACTTAGCCCCCTCGCCACCATCGGGGGGGTGGTGGGGTGTTGTTTGGGGTTGGATTTTATAGTATCTGGTCCTTTCTTACAGAGCTTCCCATGTGGTGCTAGTGGGTAAAGAACCCGCCTGCGAATGCAGGAGACAAGAGACGTGGGTTCCATCCCTGGGTCGGGAAGATCCCCTGGAGGAGGGCATGGCAACCCACTCCAGTATTCTCACCTGGAGAATCCCATGGACAGAGGAGCCTGGAGGGCTACAGTCCATGGAGTCACAAAGAGCTGGACACAACTGAAGCGACTAAGCACACACCCACTTTCCTAAAAAGAAATTAACTCCTGTTAGTTAAGGGCTATCAGTTTGGCTATTATTTACTTTCGATATTGCTAGTGGTTCGTTTAGGTTATATCTAAGTTCAGCAGACCAAAAACTGGACGGAACACAGGACCTGCTGGCCGAGTTGTAACTGAGTCTCAGAAGCCAGGTCGGCAACCCAGGGGCCTGTCCTCCAACCTGGGAGTTCAGAGACCCTCTCCTGAGCTGGACTGTTGCCTTAATTCTAGCAGTTGACATGTGGCCTGGAATATCCTCTTTTTTTAATTGATTGATTGCCTGTGCTGGGTCTTTCATTGCTGCTTCGGCCTTTCTCTAGTTGCAGCGACAGCTGCTCTCTAGTTGCAGTCACTTCTCTCGTTGCCGAGCACAGGTTCTAGGGCGCACAGACTTCGGTAGTTATAGCGCACGGGCTTAGTTGCTCTGTGGTATGTGGGATCTTCCTGGATCAAAGTTGGAACCTGTGACCCCTGCATTGGCCGGCAGATTCTTAGCCTCTGGACCGCCAGAGAAGCCCTGGAATATTCTTATCCAGCACTTGTGTCTCTCCACCATCATAAAATCTGCTGTGCAAATAGTCACCAGATCAAGTTAAACTGACCTGCTCTGGTCCTTGTCTCCCTCCAACCTCTTCTGCCTCCCTCCTCCTTCTCCCTCCTCCCTCCCCCATCGTCATCTCCCTCTCCATCCCTGCTTCTCCTCTCTCTCCATCTCCCTACTCCCCCCTCCATCCCCCTTCTCTCCTCTCTGCAGCCCCCTTGCTCTCTCTACCCTGTACTCTGCCCCTTCATTTGACCCCTTCTTGTACCTACCACCCACTGCTAGGATGAACTTAGTTCTAAGCGATGTTTGCTGAGCACTTGTAGAACAGCTCTCATTCTGATAAAAATCATAAGACGGTCTTACCCCGGCAGCAGTACTCTTCCCTAGAGCCCCGTGAGAAGGGCCTGCATCCTCACCCCCATTCTCCTCGGGCTCAGCATCAGCACAACCACAGAGGCCTGTGTCCCAATCACTGCATGGCTCTGCCTCTTCCCAGTGTACCTTCTAGGAGCCCCCACCTGAGCCTAGAGCTCAGCACCACCCCCAGGACCAGTTCAGTTAACTTCAGTCACTCGGTCATATCTGACTCTTTGTGACCCCATGGACTGCAGCACTCCAGGCCTCCCTGTCCGTCCATCACCAACTCCCGGAGTTTACCCAAATCCATGTCCTTTGAGTCCATGATGCTACCTAACCACCTCATCCTCTGTCATCCCCTTCTCCTCCTGCCTTCAATCTTTCCCAACATTAGGGTCTTTTCAAATGAGTCAGTTTTTTGCATCAGGTGGCCAAAGTATTGGAGTTTCAGCTTCAGCATCAGTCCTTCCGATGAATATTCAGGACTGATCTCCTTTAGGATAGACTGGTTGGATCTCCTTGCAGTCCAAGGGACTCTCAAGAGTCTTCTCCAATACCACAGTTCAAAAGCATCAATTCTTCGGCACTCAGCTTTATTTATAGTCCAACTTTCACATTCATACATGACTACTGGAAAAACCATAGCTTTGACTAGACAGACCTTTGTCAGCAAAGTAATGTCTCTGCTTTTTGATAAGCTGTCTAGGTTGGTCATAACTTTTCTTCCAAGGAGCAAGTGTCGTTCAATTTCATGGCTGCAGTCACCATCTGCAGTGATTTTGGAGCTCAGAAAAATAAAGTCAGCCACCATTTCCAGAGTTTCCTCATCTATTTGCCATGAAGTGATGGGACCAGATGCCATGATCTTAGTTTTCTGAATGTTGAGTTTCAAGCCAACTTTTTCACTCTACTCTTTCACTTTATCAAGAGACTCTTTAGTTCTTCACTTTCTGCCATAAGGGTGGTGTCATCTGCATATCTGAGGTTATTGATATTTTTCCCAACAATCTTGATTCCAGCTTGTGCTTCATCCAGTCCAGCACTTCTCATGGTGTACTCTGTATATAAGTTAAATAAGCAGGGTGACAATATACAGCCTTGATGTACTCCTTTCCCAATTTGGTACCAGTCTGTTGTTCCATGTCCAGTTCTAACTGTTGCTTCCTGATTTGCATACAGATTTCTCAGGAGGCAGGTCAGGTGCTTGGGTATTCCAATCTTTTTAAGAATTTCCCACAGCTTATAGTGATCCACACAGTCAAAGGCTTTGGCATAGTCAATAAAGCAGACGTAGATGTTTTTCTGGAACTCTCTCACTTTTTTGGTGATCCATCGGATGCCTGTAATTTGCTCTCTGGTTCCTCTGCCTTTTCTAAATCCAGCTTGAACATCTGGAAGTTCACAGTTCAAGTACTGTTGAAGCCTGGCTTGGAGAATTTTGAGCATTACTTTGCTAGCATGTGAGATGAATGCAATTGTGTGGTAGTTTGAGCATTCTTTGGCATTGCCTTTCTTTCGGATTGCCTTGAAAACTGACCTTTTGCAGTGCTGTGGCCACTGCTGAGTTTTCCAAATTTGCTGTATTGAGTGCAGAACTTTCACAGCATCATCTTTTAGGATTTGAAACAGCTCAGCTAGAATTCTATCACTTCTGCTAGCTTTGTTTGTAATGATGCTTCCTAAGGCCCACTTGACTTTGCATTCCAGGATGTCTGGTTCTAGGTGAGTGATCACAACATCAGGTGCGTCTCTCTAACCCCATCTTTCCTGATAACATATGTAATGCCTGTGATGCAGGGAAAGTTCAAACATGGGGATGTGTCATGTCCCTGGGGACGTCTCTGTCATCCGAGCCGCATGGAGAGCAGCCACATGTCAGGCGATAGTCCTCCAAGAGCTTGTCTTCTGCATAAAGTGAAATATGCACAGAGATCATGCGTTTTATTCTCTAAGACTGAAATCCCTCTGGCCGTTCCTTTTGATTCACTCCCAGCATGACTTGAGCCATTGCCCAGGGTCTGGGTTAGCTGAGTTTCTCCTGCCTATGTGACCCATGTGTGAGTGGCCACCAATGACCCCCACAACCTTTAGCTCCCTTGACTGAGGACCAAGGCTGGGAGCTGAGTGACAAGCAGGTGACAAGGGTGAGAGGCCAGGAGACCTCCAGGAAGTGGTGATGCTGGGTGTGGCCGGGCTGGTTGGGCAGGTCTGTGCCCTTGGAGGCTGGTTCTTGGTGTGTGGCGTCAGACCCAGGGAGAGGCAGTGGTGGCCAAGGGCAGAAGGGGGGCCGTTGCACCCTCCTGTCCTCCTGCCGAGGCTCCTCCCTGCAGGACCCTGTGGGTCTCCCTGTCGCTGCTCCAAGTCACTCCGAGCAGTAGGACTGGAGGGGCCTATCCAAGTACACCTGGTTCAGGGAGTGAAGAGCCTTGATGACCCTGGGGACCCCCCCCGAGACCACCCCACCTCCCTGTGAGGATGGCTGGCCATACTCATAGCCCTGTGCTTTGCTGTCTTCGGGTCTGGTCTGACAGAGGAGACACGAGACACTGGCTGCAGGTTTCCAGGTTTCAAGGACCAAGTGGCGGTGTTGCTACAGATTCTGGGAGGGGCCGCACTCCCCAGGTCTCAGCCACAGCCACTGCAGAGCTGCTGTGGGCCAAGCATCTCTCCCAGAGAGGAACCTATTGGACAATTCTCAGACTGATGACTCTGCCCTTCTGGAGGATTCCCGTTGTGACCGCTGCAGTGGGAGGAGGGACCAGGCCCCAGCCCACCTCACTCACTCAGCAGCAGGTATAAGTGTGTGTGTCTGTGTAAGAATGTGTGCGTGCATGCTCAGTCACTCAGTCGTGTCCAACTCTTTGCAACCCCAAGAACTACATGTAGCCCACCAGGCTCCGCTGTGCATGGGAGTCTCCAGGCAAGAGTACTGGAGTGGGAAGTCATTTCCTCCTCCAAGGGATCTTCCCCACCCAGGGATCAAACCCAGGTCTCTTGCATTGGCACGTGAATTCTTTACCACTGAGCCGTGGAAGCCCATGTGTTGCTATAGATATAAATATATAAATATTTGACTCCTAAAAACAAATTAGAACCCATTACAGCCTTCGTAGAATTTCTAAGTATAGTGTGCATCTGCAAAGAAGTACAGTCTTTTGTTTCTGCCAAGGAAAGGAAATTCTTCACCTTGTCTTGGTGTAAGGAAATTTCTTACATGAGGGAAAATTAGGTCCATTGGGAGATGAAGATGTGTGTGTGTCTATAACTTTTCATATTTGCTTTCCCAGCTGTGTCCTAAAGTTCAATCAAGGAATTTAAAAGGAATATTTCTTTATTTCCAGGGGCATCATGGGCATTTTATTTCCTGACTGGTCAACATACTCCTAAAAGGATCTGTTTTAAACAGATAGGCTGACCTCACACAAATCTCCCTTTAGGCTTAAAAGAGGAAAATAGGATGAGAAAAAACTCGGCATCTGTGTACAATCACACACATTTGCTTACCGTAAGTGTGTGTTATGCCACGTTTCCTAATAAACATTTATTGATCAACCAGGATATTTTCTCAGATACACAGCCTTGCCAGCAATTCCCTGAGCGTCTGAGTGTGATGGGGCAGGGGGCAAATTTATAACAACTTTACACCATCGCAAAAACCCATCTGTGCTCCCTAAGACTCAATTTGCAGCCACTTACACACATTTCTGCCACAATTGATCAGAAAAATTGATTCAGATTTTATTTTAATGCTCTATTTTCTACCAGCAAGTGAGTGTTGTTTTGTTTTGTTTTTTTCCTCACTAGATTGGGCCTCAGAAATGCCTACTGGATATTGGTCAAAACTTAACACACCTTCCTCAAAGCCCTTAAACTAAGAGCATTGGAAGGTTTATGAATGGAGGATTTTTTTCGGTTATCTAATTAAAATGAACCATGAGGGCAGCCAGCCCCAGGGAGGCTAGGAAGAATGGTGTTGGGGGTTCTCAATGGCTAGGTGGGGACCTGGGGGACCCTATTAACCCACCTCCAGGTGTGCTGGTCACTCGCTGGGCACAGCAGATAGGGCGGGCAGGGGCCTGAGATGGGGTGGGTCACTCACCCAAGCCTCATGTGGTCATTCCTTCCTCTCTGTGCTCCACTGTCACCTGCTGTGACAGATGCTGTGTGGGAACGTCTGCCGGGAGCCCAGAGAGTGGGCAGGAGGGGCAGCAAGGGGACTGGGATTGGCCCACCATCCGTGGCAGTTTGGGGTCTACCTGTGTTGAAAAGGCTTGGGATCCTCAGAGCAAGAGTAGCGAACAGTCACGTGCAGCTTCACCCGGGCCCCTGAGCACACCGGCATCACTGTCATTCTTGGCCCCTAAGGGCCCCTGCTCCATGTTAGACCCCGGGTCTGTCCACCCACCCTGTGTCACTCCCTGGGATATTAACTTGGGGTTTTCAGCTTCTCCAGCTAGAATGTTGGAGAGTAATAGCTGTGCCTGGCCCATGTCCACTCCCACACACAGACAAAACCAACAGGCATAAAGTGTCCTGATAGGACTCAGACAGTGCCAGCTCCCCATAACTGCACTGGAGGGGCAGGATCCAGTGCTACTGGTGAGAAATGAATACTGTCACTAGCACCTCTGAGTTTCCCTCCAACCAGAACTGCTTCTCAGCTGCCCAAGATGGCATCCTGTTATGAACTTGCAGAACAGAAAGACAAGCCAGCTTCCATGGGAAGGAAACTCAATTGTTCCGCATTGTTTTAGGATGCAGTATTTTGCAATCCTACCAGCCTGTTCTCTGGTGGCTCAGTGGTAAAGAATCTTACCTGCAATGTGGGAGACCTGGGTTCGATCCCTGGGTCAGAACGATCCCCTGGAGAAGGACATGGCAACCCACTCCAGTATTCTTGCCTAGAGAATTCCGTAGACAAAGGAGCCTAGCGTGCTGCAGTCCACAGGGTCACAAAGAGTCAGACACGACTGAATGACTAACACTTTCACTTTCACCAGCCTGTTCACCTTCCCAGTATTGATGCAGAAGACAAATTTATTTCTCACTTAGGTCAAGGTGAAAATACCAAGAGGGCAATGAGGAAGTACCAACATTTAAATCATTTTTCCAAACAAAACGTGAACTGGGGTTTCAAACTAGAAAATGAACATGCTTTCCTGGAGGCTGTGCATCCTCGGATCATCAGGGGCCCCCAGACTCACTTGGAGAAGGGTTAAATCAGGACCCTGGGAGGTAAGAGGCAGGGCCTCCACAGAGACCGCCTTGCGTCTCACAACCTCCTGCATCCTTTTGGGACCACAGTCCACCCCACCCCCACCTGACATCATGAAGAGATTAGCAGGCAGTTTTCTCCTGTGCACAGAACACCCTCAGAAGTCTCCACAGTGCACGGAGACGACGCGCGGGGATGCTGCTGACAGAAGCTAAGTGAAATGTCATACTTGCAGACCCAAGGCCCCCGGAAGAGCTGGAGTGGGGCTGGTTGTGCCTTCGGAGACTGACAGCTAAATCTTTCATTCTCTCAGCTCCCAACATATGGCACGAAGCAGGGTGTGAAAGATGGATTTCTTCGGAGAGGTGCGGAAAACACGTGCACCATTCCTACTGCTTGGCTGCAAAGGAAGATCAAAACCGCCGTGTTTTCTGAGCAGAATTTGAATGCTTTGAAGCCAAGTCTGCAGATTGAGAGTGTCAGCACAGAACTAATACCCACATAGAGTAATTAGCACTTTGCATGGCGGGCGGGGTCGCCCAGCAAGGAGACACACACCTCCCTCCACCAGAGGTCAATGGGCAGCCTGGACAGGCCTTCCTGCTTGGAGGCAGTGCTATCTCAATTTTATGCCACTCACTGTCCACATCGCCCAAGGGATCAGAAGTTCTCAAGTGGCCCCGCAAGCTTGCACCAGGTCCCACTCGGGGCTGCGGGGAAAGCCCTGAGGGTTCACAGTTTGGGAGAGATTGACCCCTGATCACTGTCCAGCCCCCCATCTTGGTGCTTCTCATCCAGAACCTGAGCGCCATGGGTGGCAGTGGTCACGGAGTAACGGAGACCCCTAGTCAGCTCCAGGCCCTGCGAGGCAGGGTGTGGGGCTGCTGTGTGTTAGGGGATCAGAAAACAGGGACACTCAGGATCTCAGAGCAGCACCTACAAAAGGAACAGAAGAGGCCAGCAAAGAAGCCACAGCGTCCGGGAGAGGAGTCGACGTGGAATGCAGCTGACCTGACGCCTTGCCAACCCGAGAGCTCTTCTCCTCTGTGACCTCGCTTCTCTAATCTCCCTCTTGACAAATGACACGTGACAGCGTGGGGTTCCCACTGTCCTGGGCATCAGCCTCGGGGTTTTCTCAGACACACTCCGAGGGTCTCCCAGCCCTGGTGCTGCTGACTCAGGGGCAGGTGCCCCTTGGCTGAGGGGCTCCCTGGGCATCACAGGATGAGTAGCAGTGTTCCTGACCGCTACCCATAGAGGCCACTAGACCCACCCCAGCAGTGAACCCCCAAAACACCCCAGACACAGGGCTGAGAACTACTGCCCTGGGGGTTGCTGTTGTTCAGTTGCTAAGTTGTGTCTGACTCTTTGCACCTCCATGATGCAGCATGCTAAGCTTCCCTGTCTTTCACTGTCTGCCCTGGGTAGACATTAGGAAAAGGAAAGCAGGCTTCTTGTCAGGTCTCCAGGGACGCGGGTCCACGCTAGAGCCAGGAGCTAAGCATCTGTGATGGTTTGTTAGCTGATGACCAACTGAGGCTGTGTTGAGAAACTGCCCTCTCATGCATTCTTCGGGGTTGGAGGATCCCAGGGCCTCTGGGAGGGGGAAACACACCCCACTGAACACCCCCCCTTCATGCTCTGCAAGCATAGCCTCCGAGTTGTGTTGGGGGAACGTGTGTTTACCTGGTCTTTATCTGGAGAAAGGTGACTCTTCCCTCCTCATTACAGCCTCAGCCATGGTGTGATTTATCAGAACCTCAATTGAAAGCATGCAGGGCCTCATAGATGCTCTGACCTTCTCCGTGCTCCCGAGTCTAATTGGCTGGTCACTCCTTCCTCCCGAAAAGGTCATCGCAGCTGGAAAAGCAACAACCATTAAGGTTGGAGCAGAGAGGCCAGTCCCCGAGGTCCATGCACCACCCCCATGGTCAACCTGAGTCCCATCAACCCCCAGGGTGGGGGCAGCCCATGGCCCCAGAGAGCTTCAGTGGCGGGGGTGGAGGGGCCTGGGGGAATTCATCTCAGCCTCTGGACAGAACAGCAGCCTCTCATGCTTCAGGCTGCTGTCAACTCCAGACATTATTATTTTCTGCAGATCAGGAGTCACTAGCACCCTGGCCAAGTTATTTTCTCCAGCCCCACCCAATCTTTTCAGCTCCTTCCACCCCTGGGTCTTCATGCTTGTCTCTCAGAAGTCAACCAGTCATCAGGCCTTAAATTGAGATCAGAAAGTAAAGTTGCTCAGTCGTGTCCGACTCTTTGAGATCCCATGAACTGTAGTCTACCAGGCTTCTCTGTCCGGGGAATGAAAGGAATATTCTGGAGGTCAGAGGGCCTCCGTTAGAGTTCATGTCCGTTCCTTTTGTAGGTGCTGCTCTGAGATCCTGAGTGTCCCTGTTTTCTGATCCCCTAACACACAGCAGCCCCACACCCTGCCTCGCAGGGCCTGGAGCTGACTAGGGGTCTCCATTACTCCGTGACCACTGCCGCCCATGGCGCTCAGGTTCCGGATGAGAAGCACCATGGGATTTTCCAGGCAAGAGTACTAGAGTGGGTTGCCATTTCCTTCTCCAGGGAATCTTCCTGACCCAGGGATTGAACCCAGGTCTCCTGCATTGCAGGCAGACGCTTTACCCTCTGAGCCACCAAGGAAGCCCAATTGAGATCAGAGCTGAGGATAAATCAGGAGGAAAGAGGAGACTTGCAGAAGCGGGTGGGGTGGGAAGTGAGCAGAAAGCCTGGGGCTCTGGGAGGCTTCTGTGATCCTTATGGACTCAGGCGGCCTGGGTGGCAGCTTAGCAAAGGTGAGTGGGACAGGAACAATCCCAACAGAGCCCTGTGACCTCCAGAATATTCCAAACCCCTCAGAACCCCACTGTGTCAGGAAAGCAGGGTCAGGCTTCCAGGGCAGGGCAGCAAGCATGGCCAATTCGGGTGCCAGTCTCTGCACCTTGTGTATAGCTGTGAGTCCTCAGGCCCATTTCAGTGATACGGCAATTGCTCTGCGACCTTGATCAGAGTTAAGGCAACAAAGAACAACACCTTGTCATTAAACACGTTCTTATTTATCCGAATGTGCATCTCAACACCATGAAGGCTGTCTGTACCTGAGCCACAGTGTCCCTAGTGCTCTGTGGACTCAGAGACGGGCAGTAAGGCCTGGAGAGGGCCCGGGCATGTGTGTCTGCCTGCCTCAGCCTGGCATCTTTTCCAAAACTCCTTGAAAAGTTTGGCAACTAACTGTTGTCAAACTTGATGGAAATTTAGAGGTATTGATCTACGTCTGTCACTTTCCTCCAAGCAAATCAGGCCTGGTTTTCCCAACAACCTGCTCATTGTGTGAGGTGGCCCCCTGGGTGTCTGCATGCGTGCACCATGCAGAAGGCATCTAGGCTCTTTTCTGCAAACTGGACATGTCGTTTTCTATGTGTCTTGGTCAGCGCCAGACGCTGGGGGAGAGCACAGATCACGATAGATATCACCCCTCGTTGCTGAATGTCTGGGCAAAAGGAGCATACAGCTCACAGAGCTACCAGGGCCACTGGGTGCTGCACATACTGCACAGACCAGGCTGAGAATCGGACACGGGGCCTCCGGGCCCCCATCTTCCCCTTCGTCCTGTAAACCATCCACCCTGCTTTGTGCTGGGTCTGCTCTGCGTGCAGGAACCATGATGTCGTGGGGCTTCTTTCCTAGTTTGAGGAGACAAGTGACACACACACACACGCGCGCACACGTGGATGAAATGGAAGGTGGCTATAACTGTTAATGGGGTAAGTGGGCCTGGCGTGGATGGAGGTGTCTGTGAAGTGGAATTTCCATTGAGTAGGAGCTGGGGGGACAACATGGCTGGGAATGGGGGTGGGGCATGACCTTGCATTTGCAGAGCATTCAACCCAATCTTGGAAAGATGCCATCTGTGGGCACACACGGATCAGCGGGGAAAGAGAAGTACGCTGAAACCGGTGGGTGCGTCTGGTCTCCTACGCAGGACTCGGGAGCCCCTCTGGGCCCCAGCTGGACTGTGCCTCCAAGCCCTGTGTCCTTCTTGGCCCCCAATCCTGTTCTTTCTGTTTTGACTTTAAACAGATTGGATGTGGATTTAAACAATATTTACCCAGACCCATTCTAACTTGTGTTTTTCATTTGGAAATATTAATTGTGACCTTTCAGAACTCCCAATTAAAGTTTTCCAATAAAACGAAAAGGGTGAACAAGCATGAGTCTGGGTGAGGCAGGGCAGATTTGTGCAGTGGGGACACTGTCCACTGAGTCCTTGTCCCTGCCGTGGACAGGCAGGCAGTCACACCCCTCGAGGTCTGGGAACCCTGGTCTCTGTCCCAAGTGGGGAAAAAGCTGAGTCCTGTGAGACCTGTCCCCGTTCCTCATTACAGCCTTGGCTTGCTGAGCCTGGAGATGCACGTGGGCTTAAGGGCTCCCTTATTGCCTGGTGTACCTGGCCAGTCACTGCCCTCCTGCCAGTCCCGTTCCCTCTGCCTGGTGACACCTCAACCCCAGAGCATCCCCCCACCCTGCACACCACCACTTGGGCTTCATACCTAAACCCAGCCAGCTGCAGGCAGACCCACCACGAGTTCTGGGGTGTGTCTTCACACAGAAATGCTTGTTCCCATCTTCTCCCCAGACTCCCTCCAGATCCTCAGGTGGGGCTGTTACGGATTCCATGAAATGAGCAGAATGCCGTTCAGTCACCTGGAGAGGCCATGCCCCTTCCAGTCAATGGGGGGTGTGGCAGGTACCAACCAGGCTGGGGGACCAGGTTCACCCCACATCACAAGAACAGTCAGCCTTTCAGCTGCAGCTTGCATTACCGTCCCACTCCCAGGCCCACCTCACCGAGCAGCAGGAGCTGTGGTTCTCAGTGGACTGTCCCCAGCAGCATCTCCATCAGTCTTGGAGCCCGTGGCCAACAGCTGTCCATGGTTGCAGCAGCTGTGTCCTCTCCGGACACTTCAAAGGGACCCTTCATCAGGAGACCCACCCTCTTGGGGCTGGCTCTGACCCTTGCAGGTCTAGTCGGGGCGGAAATAACAGGCGGATTAACAGTGGTGTCGCCTGGCAGCTCACTCTGCCCAGGCTTGTGAGCCAGGATCTGGGTGGTCTCCAACAGCAGACGCTTCAGCGAAGTTTTAAATTAGGCAGAAGCCCGCAGAGCTGCTGGAAGGCTCCATTTGCTAGGCGTTTGCTGGGCTCTCTTGCACACATTTATGTCAACAATGAAAAATCGCATCACCAACGGCCAAATCAAATACCCCAGTTGTGTCAAGATTCCCCAGATGTGATGTGCAGAGCTTGCAGCCCCTTGTAAATTCCACGTTGCTTCTTCCCATTAAAGACGCCTAGAGATTTCTCTGCCGGGAGCACTGGCTCCTTGGAGTTCCTCTCTTCTCCTCAGAGCAGAGAGCAAGTCCTCCCACAGCCTGTACTCACATCTGAGGGGAGTGAGAGCAGCCCACCAGGCTATTGCTCTTGCCCAGAAAACCTTCTCAGGTGAGCTGCTCTGCAGGAGGGGCCCAGGACCCTGTCTCAGAGCTGGAAGCGTCAGTCCTGCCCTTAGATTTCCTACTGCTTGAAGGAGGCTCGGGGAGAACAAGGGGACAGCACAGGCACCAGCCGTGAAGCTCTGACCATTGGCAATAGCTCAATCAGCCTCGTCTGCAGGAGACCCACATCTCTCAACAGTAACACAAGTTTTCACAGATACAGTGAGGGAGGGGAAGGCACGCGACGAAGGCTGGTTTCTTGGGAGCAGAGAAAGTTTAGGCACACCACAGGCTCTAGGGGAGGAAGGACAGACGGAGGGGCCAGTCCAACTAGGCTCTGGGTTTCCAAAGGCAAGGACACAGATTGTCGGGTCTGCGAAGGGATGTGAGCTGAGCCGGCAGAGCCCATCTTCCCTCCAAGTTCACAGAAAATACATTGGCTCCCTGGCATTTAGCAAACGCGGGGCTAACGTCTCCTCAGGGTGCTGTGCTCGCAGGTCGGATGAACAGTGAGCTTCAGCGGAACAGGGTCGGGCAGGTGTTAATGATGAGGCTCAGCCCTGGAGCAGTGTCATTTGGCTGTCAGCTCTGGAGTTTCCGTGAACTGGGTAACCCAGCGTGGACTTGGCTTCATAAAGGGAACCAGTGCCTTTTATAAAGACGAAGGACATGTGAGCCCAGGATGGCTGGCCACCAGGAGCTGTGATGATCATGTATCCCCTCCCCCTCCTACTCATGCTGGGCAAACCTGTGATGCGGGGTGTGTAGAGTGATGTAAAAACAAGTCAAAGGGCAGGTTGGTCTCCTCACATGCATACAGGGCACAGCATCCAGTCCTGGCAGGCAGGGAGAAGGCCGCCCCACATAAGGGGAAACGAAACAAGCGAGGTGAGCATCCTTCCTGTGCTTGGTCGGAGGAAGCTGGTGCCCCAAGGGGTCAGGACCCTGGGCTTCAAGCAGATGGAGCGGGATGGAGGTCCTGCTGCAGGGCTGGAGACTCTGCAGAAGACAGCCCACCTCTCTGAGCCTCCGTGTCCTCCCCTGGAGAAGGGACAGAGGCCCTCCTGGGAGGCTCTCGGGAGCTTTCGCGGAAGCATCTGCACTGAGACTGAGAATCCGGCCGCCCTGACCCAGATAGGGGGTCACATGTTCCCCGGGAAGCAGCAGACTCGACCACCGCGGCCCGTGGACAGGAAGCTGGGTATGTGTGCGTCTCCTCCCAAGACGACAGAGTTGGGGAACCCAGAATCAGTGCCCCACAGCAGCGTCTGTGGAGCCCTTGTCTCACCCACATCCATCTGCAGCCTGGCCATGCCCAGAGTGGGTGATCGGCTCAGGGGATCACTTCCTGGGGGCCCAGACGGCTCGGTGAGGGCAGCGGCCCAGGTAAAGTCTGCATCCTTGGTGTCCAGCTCTGCTGGCCACAGGCGGTGGATGTTCTGGGGCTTCCTGCATGAACGCTCAGAGCTTCTGTTTGTCCCTGCCTCCTGGGGACTCAGAGCAGGCACCTGAGAGGTGTTTGTTGGCTGGAGTGCAGGGGGAAGTGTCCCTCAAGGACCACCTGCCTCTGGATTGAAAGGCGTGACCTGCAGACGTGTTGGGTAGATGGCAACCCAAGCTGGCAGGAGCCCGGCTCCAGCAGGTCCAGGCTGGCCTTCCAGCTCCTAGACTGTGTGGGCCCCCTGGTCCCCTCTTGGCAGGAGTGGGGACCCCCTCGCACACCACTCCCTTGGCAGAGCTGGGACCTCTCCTGTGCCCATCATCCCACCTGTGAGCAAATCGCAGGAGGCCTGCTTATCTATTATTTTTCATAAATTATGCCTTTGATGTTGTATCTATAAATCATCACCATACCCAAGGTCACCTAGAATTTTCTTCTGTGTTAACTTTTAGAAGTTTAATAGCTTGCATTTTACATTTAGGTCTGTGACCTGTTTTGAGTTAATTTTTGTGAAGGGTGTGAGGTCTGTGTCAAGAATTTTTTTTTTTTGGCTGTGGGTATCCAGTGGTTCCAGCATCATTATTGGAAGAAATATCTTTGCTCCTGTGTGTTGTCTTTGCTATTTTGTCCAAGATGAGTTGACTGTGCTTATGGGGGTGTATTTCTGTTCCATTGATCTGTTTGGTCTTTCACTAGAACACACAGTCCACTAGCAGCTCAGCCCCTTCCACCTCCTAATCAGGCTGGAATGCCCTCCCCTCTTTTCCCTGCCTTGGCCTGGGTTAAAGCCATCATTGTCCCCTACCAGGTGATGGCAACGTGCACCATCCTGCCACAGTCAAAGGGCCTGTCTCTCCCTGAAACACCCTGGGCACACACTGCCACCTGACTCCTCGCCTGGGTACCTCTTGTCCCAAATCCCACTCCAGCCTCACAGGCCTCCTCTGCATGGAGCCAGCTGCTTCCCCATAGTTTGCAGCCCACCCCTTCCTTTTGTGTCTCAGTGAAATGCTGCCTCCTCCAGGAAGCTACCTGGAATCCCCCAGCTGAGGCCCCCTTGTGCTTCTCCCTGGCTGCACAGCTGTTCGCCCCAGCCTCACACGGGGTGTTGCTGCCTTTTGCTGTGGACACTGCTCGGAGTGGGGTCACAGATAGACATGGGCTCCCAGACTGTTTGTTACACATCGGGACTAGACAAGCACAGAAATCACCAGTGAGCACTTAGGAACCTGCAGCAACACCCTGCCCACCATCTTCCCCTGGCAGTTCATCTTTACTGTATGTTACAGAGGCATCAGCGTGTGATGGAAACCAAATTAAAAAGCAAAACACTGGGCTTTCAGCAGAATGGACTGGGCAGTGGGGCGTGGGCTTTGCCTTAGGAAGAAGGTCCAGGGCACCTGAGAAGACATGGGCGAGACAGGCTTGAGTTCATGGATGACCCCAGAGTCCATCACCCCTGCACCTGGATGCTGCGGCCGGCTGTCCACATTATGAACTTGGGCACACCTCCCCTCTCCAGGAACTGTGAGCGAATCTGCGAGGCTGTAGCCAGGCCCAGCCACTGCCCGGACAGCTGCTGTCCATAGATTCAGTTGGGGCTGTCAGGAACTTCCACTTAGTACTTCCTAGTGACGAGTCATTATCAGCAGCTCCTCTCAAGGTGAAAGAGGAGCATGGCAGAAGCGCTCCTACAGTTCCTTGACTGAATGAGGGCACATGGGTGCCGGGAACTGAACCGTGCTTGGTGCTGCGCACCACCCCCCAGCCCCAGACGCTCCCGGAGTCTTCACGAGCCCAAAATAGCAGGTACGGCAGGGAGGGAGGCCTGTGTCTTTTCTTTTCCCACAGATGGCACACGCTAATTATCCTCATTTGTGTGGCACCTTACACCTCTGTAGGCTTTTTTCCAAATGTTGGGAAACAGATCATCACGTCTGTTTCCATAGCTGTGTGAGAGCTTCTCCATTAACAGGATTGGGCAGGACCATCTGCGTGTTTAGTGAGAAATTCGCCACCAACAGTGAGTTTAAAACTTTGAAGCGAGGGCTGGGCGGGATGTTCTCTCACCTGTGTGTGGGCTGCCAGAGAGGAGCGGGGATGCAGAGACCAGAAGGCCAGGTGGGGACCTCCCACAGCCTTCCTCACTTCTTGGCCAGCTCCCCTGGTCTCAGTGGTGTGCCCAGCCCAGGCTGCTGAAAACCAAGCCAGAGAACTTTCCAGAAAAAAAAAAAAAAAACAATGGCAGGAAGCCCCTCTACTGCCAGCTGGTCTTCAGGCAGGTGAGCTCACTTCTGGAGCCTCAGCCAGACTCGTCACTAGGAAGTACTAAGTGGAAGCTCCTGACAGCCCCAGCCGAATCTCCTCAGTCTGGGAGAAGCTGCAGCCGCTGGGCTCACAAGGGTCCAGTCTTGCAGAGTGACTGTGAGGGCCTTGCGACCTGACAGAAGGTTCTGGAGGACGAGTGGCAGCATAGGAGGTCTGCAGCCACGCTGGGCCCTCAATCCTTGTGCAGCTCCTGAGTCATCTCTCCTGTGGCAGAGAGGCCCTCTCCGCTAGCTTCTAGTGCAAATTTACACAATTTGCAATTAAAGTAACACAAGTTGCTGAGCAAGGACAAGGGAACTCATAGCCTGCCCATCTCTGGGTGCTCAGGCAGGAGGGCTGTGGGCTGTGGCAGTGAGGAGAGGGCCTGGATTGAGCTGGTGTGGACAGAGCCACGCTCATCCAACACGTTTCCACGGCACTGCAAATGCAAGCTATGCGTCAGACTAACAGGGCACCAGATGATCATTCATTCACTCAACAAATGTATGCTGAGAGCCCGCTTCATGCTGGAGACATGGCCAGGATGGCAGGCCTGCCTGCCAGGAGCATGCCAGCCAGTGATGCTGTAACAAAGCAACACCAACGTGGTGGCTTAAAACCACATGAATGGGCCTTCCCTGGTTGTCCAGTGGTTAAGAGTCTGCTCTGCAATGCAGGGGACATGGGTTAGATCCCTGATCTAGGAGGATCCCACATGCGGTGGAGCCACTAAGCCCATGCGTCACAACTACTGAGCCAGATCTCTAGAGCCTGAGAGCCGCGACTGCGCTTGCAGCCAACAACCACTCAGCCCGTGTGCCTGGAGCCCGCGCCCCGCTCTAAGAGAAGCCCCCGCAACGGGAAGTCCACGCGCCACAACTAAGAGCGATCCCCGCTCACTGCAGCTGGAGAAAGCCCGCATGCAGCAGTGAAGCCCCTATGCAGGCAATAAATGAATAGATTTTTTTTTTTAATCCACATGAGTGTTATTACCTGGCATCTATGAGGTCTCTTGTCCATACCGGTGCCCTGTCCCCATGCAACAGGACTGGCTACTTCTAGAGGCTCCAGGCCAGCAAATCCTTGCACTGCATTTTCCAGCCTCTAGAAGCCAATTCTTGGCTCACAGCCCTTCATCCGTTTGCAGAACCCGCAGCGCAGTGTCTTGCAGCCTCTCTCTGACCTGCTCCCCTCATCACATCTCCTTCTCCGGCTCCGACCTCCTGCCTGCCTCTCATCAGAGTCCTGATGAGAGGGAGGGCCACCCGGGTGACCAAGGATCACCTCCCATCTCCAGATCCTTAACTAGAAAACATCTGGGATCCCTTTGGCCCTGAAGGTGAGGTATTTTCAGGTTCTAGGATTAAGTTCTGGGAGCTGAGGGGGTGGGCAAAGTGCAGAGGGGCCGGGAGAGGTGCTGGGAAGCTCTCAGGGGCCCTGACTGATCCCAAGCAGGTCCGACCCAGCCGGCCGCCCTGGAGGCCTAGGGAAGGGTGAGAGGGAAGAATCAGGGAGCATGTAGGATGGGAAGACACCCCCCAGCCCCTCCCCCCTCCCCCCACCACCTCCGCCGCCTCCTGGCAGTTTAAGCCTGTATCAGACCCACTGTTGCAGAAATAGTCCTGCCAATCCACCCCTGGCCCTGCGGGAGCGTCCACTCCCAGGGACAGTCCCCAATCACAGGCTGAGTCTGAGTGGTCAGAGGGGCAGCAAGCATGGGGGAGGGACCGGGGTAAGGGAAGAGGCCCTCCTGTCTAGTTGCATGCTGGGCACCACTTCCAGACACATACACAGTGCCTGGAGTCCCCAGCCCCTGGCCACCCAGAGAGGGAGACTCTTAGCTTCCAGCCAGGACTAGAGGCCAGAATTCCATGCTGAACAGGCAGGAAGTCATATTTTTTTAATGTTAATGAACTAATGGAAGCAAACAGCAGAACTATCCCTGACTCACCAGGGATGGCCCTGGGACTTGTGAGTGAGCAATGAAGGACAAGAGAGGTGCTAGAAAATTCTGTGTGCCAGGGTCCACTGAACAGCCGTTCTGCTCACAAGCCTGCCCTGTTCTTTCATCCTGACATCTCATGAGAGCCTGATCTCACCTCTATCTGGGCCTATGACAAAGAATGGCCCCCAAAAGAAGCTTTTTTTAAATATAAGTTTATTTATTTTAATTGGAGGCTAAGTACTTTACAATATTGTATTGGTTTTGCCATACATCAACATGAATCCACCACAAGTATACATGTGTTCCCCATCCTGAACCCCCCTCCCACCTCCCTCCCCATACCATCCCTCTGGTCATCCCAGTGCACCAGCCCCAAGCATCCTGTATCATGCATCAAACCTGGACTGACTATTCGTTCCACATATGATATTATACATGTTTCAATGCCATTCTCCAAAAAAATGCACCCTGTGCAGCCTGATGAAACAGCCTGCACCCTCGTCCCCAGACATTGCCGGGTTCAAGATACGATTTTAGGATGCGTCTCAAAGTGCTAAGCTAGGGGCCTGCCCCGTCAAAGGGAAGGAAGTTCGGATCCTGCGCTGAGCAGACAGTCCCACTGCCCCCTTTGGGGGTTAAAGGAAAGGGGATGATGCTGCCTGGGGTCCTGGGGAGGCACCAACTTGTCCCTTCCCTGAATCCTGTGCCCCTTTCCTCTCTCTGTTCTTCCCCAAAAGGTGGGACCATGGGGACATGGGACACCTGGGTGCTTGAGGAAGCTGCTCCGGTGTGACCAAAGGAAGTCTCCTCTCTGTGTTGACCACCAAATGCTCAACTGGGGCAATGTTTAGACACCTCACCATATCCCAGGCTGCACTGTGACACTCACGCTCGGGTATGGAAGCACCACTGTGTCACCTGCAGGGCTGTTGCCCGATGACCCAGGACCTCAAGAGAATATTCAAGTTAATCCAAACAAGAGCGGGTACCCAGCACTGTGCCATTTGCCCCATTTAGACAAATGGTGTCTGATGCTGGAGTCCATGTACCACCCACCTCTCTGCTCTCTCTGCAGCATCCGTGGAGGTCAGATTTCATCGTCCTCTGTCTCATCATCCCCTACTAGTTGGACAGAAAGTGAAGAGAAATTAAAGAGCCTCTTGTTGAGGGTGAAAGAGGAGAGTGAAAAGGCTGGCTTGAAACTCAACATTAAAAAAGCCAAGACCATGGCATCTGGTCCCATCACTTTGTGGCAAATGAAAGAGGAAAAAGTGGAAGCAGTGACAGATTTTATTTTCTTGGGCTCCAGAATCACTGCAGACTGTAGTCATGAAATTAAAAGGCACTTGCTCCTTGGAAGAAAAGCTATGACAAGCCTAGACAGCATATTAAAAAGCAGAAGCATCATTTTGTTGACAAAGGTCTGTATAGTCAAAGCTATGGTTTTTCCAGTCGTCATATACGGATGTGAGAGCTGGGCCATAAAGAAAGCTGAGCACCAAAGAACTGATGATTTTGAATCGTGGTGCTGGAAGATTTTTGAGAGTCCCTTGGACTGCAAGGAGATCAAACCAGTCAATCTTAAAGGAAATCAACCCTGAGTATTCACTGGAAGGACTGATGCTAAAACTGAAGTTCCAGTACTCTGGCCACCCGATGTGAAGAGCTGACTCCTTGGAAAAGACTCGAATGCTGGGAAACTTGAGGGCAGGAGGACAAGGGGGAAACAGAGGATAAGATGGTTGAATGGCATCACTGACTCAGCGGACATGAATTTGAGCAAACTCAGGGAGACAGTGAAGGACAAGGAAGCCTGACATGCCACATTCCGTGGGGTCACAAAGAGTTGGACACGACCTGGGGACTGAACAACGGGAACAACAAGTTGGGCAGCAGGTGAAGTGGTGAAGGGCTGCCCGCCCCCCAGGACTCACACGGTCCCATCTGGGCTCTGACCCACGTGAACCCCGAGTTCTGAAGGTGTGAGACACAGTCCCTGGGAAGAAATTGAACGTGGAGGAGGGCCAAAATCAGGGTCAGTACCCACGTCCTGAGTGTCGCCTGCGGCCAAACAGGGAGCTTCGAGGCATTCTGATCAGAGACTGCTTTTGAGTATTGGCCATTTTTGTTTAGTACTAACTGAGAGAAAGACACAGCCAGATCTTCAGTGTCTGAATATAAAAGAACAACAGCAAGCTGACTCCTTGTAGAAGCTTCCAAGGTACAAGTCAGCCACCAGGCCTGTTAGGTTTTTATTCCTTGCTTTCAAAAACACAAGCTGTTTCTCTCCCGGAAGAGCATGTAATGTGCGAAAACATTAGGGATATTGCAGAACGGTTGCATGAAATAACTGGGGAAATATTTCACCAGAGCGTTAACCTTCGCCTGCTGCCCTCCCCTCCCACCCCAAGGAGAGATAAGTTCTCAGAGTCTTTATCTCAGGCCTGTATATAATTGCTGCTTTAAATCACAAAAGCCTTTAGAGACATGAATGCAGGATGCACAGGGCTGTGTTTAGGCTGTTCTCACCTACAAAGCCACCAGATCATGGCCCGCCCCCCGCCCCAAAGAGAAACAATAGGAACCAGGCAGGACGCAGGCATCTTCATCCCCCAAGTGTCTGTGAACATCCGCAGGAATGTTGTACCACAAGTGGGGGCACGTGTCTTTCTGTCGGGCTCTTTGTTCTTCCTTTCTGAAGAATGGATAATTCCTGGGAGTTTGTGTTTCGCTCATAATTGTTTTTTAAATTAAGATACACTTTGCAGCCCCGACTGCTGAGATAAAGATGTGGCTCCTGGGGAAGCACCTTGCTTTTGTAAAAGGAAGCAAAGTGATAAGACCTTGCGCGCTGGTTACTTGCAGAGCCTAGAAAACAAAGTTACCCCTTCACATCTTGTTGTAAAAGCTATTGTCTCGCTCTTTCATCTTCCTTGCATTTCTCCAGCACAGAAGAGGAGCTGGGAGTGGAGAGCAGACCCTGGAGGGGTGGGAGGATGCACGGAGTCTTAGCCAGCTTCCTTCTGCCTCCGGGCACAATTGTGTGGGGCTTGTTCTGTGCATCACCTCATTGAATTACAGCAAAACCGTTCAAGGCAGAGGTTGTTATTTCAACATGGCATCTCCTTTGCTGCAATGAGTCCATAAATCTTACTGTGGGTACAGATGCGTGCCCCCTGGTTTGAAGGTGATTGTGCTGGCTCAGGTGTGATGATCAGAGAGGTTTAGCAAGTGCTCCAAGGCCACGCAGCTCATGCCTCTGGTTCCCAGGCCTCAGCTCTCAGCAAGACAGCTCATCACACTCTTTCGCACCTGCCACAGTCAGTGCACATAGTAGGTGCTGATCACATAGTAGGGACTCAGTGAGATGAACTGCAGCCTCCTGTACGTGACTTTCTCTTTCTGGCAGCCAGAGGAATCTAGTCCAAAGGCTGCATTTCTCTGAGAGATGGCTTTCCAAGGAAAGTCCAGAACCTTCTTTCACAGTCCTCTAACATGCACTGGGCAGGGAACAAATCGAGTTTGGGCCAGGGTGGTGGGCTGGATGGCAGGACAGCCCCCTGCAGGCAAACCCTCAGCAGGTGTGGATGACACCAGGAGCTCTCCCCCTGCCTCCAGCCTTCCCGGTTCTCGTGGTCTAAATCATCTGAAACGAAATCATCCCTGGTTCATTGACCTTTCTGCAAATTTTAATTTACACTCAGAAGTAAAATGTCACATAATTTTTATGCATTTGGCTGAGCTTCTTTGCCGCTATGTTAAAAAACAATTCTTTATCAAGATTTCATGTCAAATTTGCACCAGGGGTAATTACCCCAGGATAAATGCTGCATTTGCACAAAGATCCACGGGCAAGGCCTGGGAGGGAGCATTGGGAGCCTGGCAAGGACTGCGGGCAGGGCCAGGATCCATCACCCCCAAATCAACTTCATTAACTGGCTGTTCTCCCTGCGGTGGGTGAAGCCCCTGCAGTGAGAGAGGAATCTGCAAAGATTCCTCCAAGACCCAGCCCAGCACACAGCTCTCTCCTCCTCTTTGGGAATTAATGGCCAACACACTGTTTCGAATTGTGGTGCTGAAAAAGACTCTTGACAGTCCCTCGGGCTGCAAGAAGATCAAATGAGGCAATCCTAAGGGAAATCAACCCTGAATACTCACTGGAAGGAACCGATGTTGAAGCTGGATCTCCAATACTTCAGCCACCTGATGCGAAGAGCCAACTCCTTGGGAAAGACGCTGATGCTGGGAAAGATCGAGGGCAGGAGAAGAGGGCAAACGAGGCTGAGACGGTGGGATGGTATCACCGATTCAGTGGACAAGAACTTGAGTGAATTCCAGGAGATGGCAAGGCACAGGGAGGCCTGACATGCTGCAGTCCATGGGGTCGCAAAGAGCACATGACTGAGCTATGGAACAAGAGCAACAATTGTCCAGTGGCCTCCATCAGAGAAACAGGGCGCAGAAGCATGGACAAACCTCCCGGAGCCTCAGTTTTCTGCTCAAGGGGAGAACAGTAGCAGCATCACAGATTCCACCAACAGGAACCCCCGCTGACAGGAGAGGAAGAGCAAACAGAGGCAGGGAGGTCAGGAAGCCCTTGCAGGGGCACATCCAGCCCATGCCCCAGGCTGAGATGAAGCGGCAGCAGTTTTGGAGGCATCTATTACAACAGTTTCCTCAGATGCAGGACTTGCTTTGGACATTTATCCTTCTAATCGCCATTGTATTTACGGTAGAAAAGAAATCACACTTGTCATGAGGAGTCCACAGAACAAGTGTCCCCGAGCCACTGTCCTTAACTTGGTCGCTACGTACGTGTTCACGTGTTACTGACAGAGTCCACCCTTCTTCCCTCCGATGCAGGGCATGCTGTGGCTCCCTTGCTCCTGGACGGTTACCATGTGCCCTGCTTTGCCCAGAACTGGGAGCCAGAGCAAGGTTCTCCCAGGAGGAGACCCAGGAGCCAGTGAGTCCCGTTTCTCAGCAGCAGGTACTCCTTGCTCAGCAATCATGGGAGCAGAGACACCCCTCTCAGCCTTGGGTCCAACCATCTTAGGCTTATATTCCCCTGACCCTCACAGACTTCCCAGGCCCCTGTGCCTCTAACGAAGATTGCCAGAGGGAGAAGCAGGGGGCATGGCAGCCACATTGTGAATCCACATTCCTGCCCCCCTCCTTCCTGGACCTGTGGTCCTGGGCATTCTGTGGACGGTGATGTTGTGAACGTGCAGACGTGGGATTAGGACCAGAAACAACACAGATGTCTCAGGCCTTTGCTTCCTTGGGATGGTCCCTGGCTAAGGAATGAGGTGCTCCAGAAAGACAGGTGACAGGAAGAAGTGTCTCAAGGTGTCTCACGCTCTTTCTTTCCACGTCCGGGTTGATTTCATTCTTTACCAACCATTCCTCGTTGTGAGCCTGGTGAATGTGTCTCCAGGTCCCGACCATCAGAGCCCAAAGTGAGTCGGAAGGAGGCCCACCCTGGCAAGTTCAGAGGGCAGCATGTGGCCACTCTCTTTCCAAAGAACTGCTCTGTGGTGCAGCCCCACCTGAGCATCTCCTTGGTTCTGCCCAGGGGTCTCCCCTCTTTGAAGAACAGGGGCTCCTCAAGAGGTAGGGGGTGGGCCCAGCAGAGAGCAGGGTATGAGGGGTGAGCCAGGACACTCAGTACGTGGGTGGACAGTTGGACAGATGAATGGACGCAGATCAGAACAGACAGATGGACAGACGCGGAGCATGTATCTGCTCCTCTCTTCATGGTGCTGGGTGTGTGAGGAGCCCCCGTACTCCGGAGCTGGGAGAGACCATGGCCAGGAGGCTGATCCCACCTCTCTGAGCTGGAGTCTCCAGAGTCACCCACCAGACTGAGGTCCCTGTGCCACCTGGAGCCGCCCTCCCGATCCTCAGCCCAGGTTCAAACAGCACGTCCTCAAACGGCACGTCCTCCCTAGATGGTAGGAACAGTCTCTGAGAGCTTGGAAAGGAGAAGGAAGCTGTGAGTGGATGGATCTGGGGAGCGGGAATGCTCACAAGTGCTTTTAAAACACAGAGAGCACGAAACAGCCTTCCACTGCCCCTCGTTAGAATGGAGTACAATCAGAAACCAGGTCTGGGGCCCAGCCGGGGTCTCCCCTTCCTCCTGTTGGCCTCACCTGCAGAGAGGACAGTCAGGGGAGTGAAGGAAGGGAGACAAAGGAGGTGGGGAGGGGAGAAGGGAATAGAGAGGGGAGGAGGAGAGAAGGGGAGGGGGAGGGGAGTTGGCCCCAGAGGACAGAAATCACCTCCTCTCTACCTGGGCCTTAATTGTGAATGATTTCATTAGCTTCATCCTGATGCACGGGAGCTAATGACAGAGGCTGATGGTTCTAAAAATAGCTGGTCCTGCTCCTTGTGTTGTAAAGAGTCCCCCATGGCCTGCCCTCTGGCCTGCCCCTGCCCCCGCCCCGAGCCTGCTGTCTGCCCCAGCACCTACCCCTTGCCCCCCACCCAGTTCAGATGTGTTAGGAGCCGTAGAGCGGATGGAGCCTGGCCCCAGACCACTGAAGCTGAGCCTGCAGAAGGCAAGGCTAGAGGACGGAGGGGGCCACAGAAGGCGTTGCAAAACCACCCTGTTCTCACGCAACAGGCTTCTCTGGCACCGGGTGGCCCCACAAAGAAGACTAAGGCATAAAAGCGGCCAGGAGCTTACAGGATGTCCACCAGGCAAGCAGCTGTCCCCTGAGCCCCACCAGGGGAGCAACCTCACACCATTTTCTCTTGGGAACCCCTGCCCTGACACTCTCCAAACAGAGGCCAAGTGTGAGGGTTGCCTCCCCACCCCCACTTGTAAAACAGGTGACAGCTGTCCCTCCCAAATGGCGGAGATGCTGTGTGCTCTGGGTGTGGAGTTTGGCCCAGAGCCTGGCAGGTGCTGAGACCTCTATAAGCAACCGCAGTCCTTACTATTACAATGATCACCTTTGTTAGCTGTAACCAGGGCCCCTAAGAGAACGTGAGCTTGTCCTTGTGCAGCTTAGCAATAGCCATTCATCGCCAGCAGCACCAGTGGCAATGACATTCCCACGCCTGAGATGGAACAGGGAGCCCCTGGGCACCGCCCTGGGTGTCGCAGAGCCTGTTCAGAGAGCCCACAACCTCCTCCCTGGGGTCTAAGGATCGCCTGAGCCTTATCCTTTCTTCCTGACCATCCTCATCAGGAGAGTAGGAAAGGTCTACCCCAGGCCAGCCTCACCATAGTGCACAGAATTACAGCCACAAGCCTGAACTGCCCTTGTAGACGGTCAAGACTGTCCATACACGTGCAGCCATATCTCTCGTGGTGTCTTAAAATGTAGTCATGACCATCTGTTTGTGAATGGACACCTGGGTGTGGTTTTACATGTCAAGCTCTTGGTGGCAGGAGCTGATGGAAAGACTCGGGGGAGCCTTGGAAATTACTGAGGAGTGGTGCTTCTTAAATGACGCCTATGATGCCCTTGGCTGGTCTGTGTCCCTGGGGAAGGGCCCCAGGGCAGGGACAACCACGGTCATGTTCACACCCCAGAAGGAAGAGGGCGCTTCCGGCACAGGCTGGAAGCCAGGAGCCCCTCCCCATGAGCCCTGAGCTCTGCCGCTCGCTGGCCATGGGCCCCAGTTTCCTCTCCTGGACAGTGTGGAGCACAGAGTCCTGACAGATCTGTGAGATTCGCTGCAACGGTGAGCTCCAGGTGCCTCGCGGGACCCCTGAGTGACGAGCGCAGGAAAACTCACAAGACGTTCATTAGTTCAGGGAATGTGAGTGCAGATCTCCAGTCAGGTGATAGACTTCTTTTTTTATTGCGTATTTTTGTTTATTTATTTGGCTGCACTGGGTCTTAGTTGCAGAATGCGGAGTCTTTGGTTGCAGCATGAGAACTCTCAGTTGCACCCTGTGAGATCTAGTTCCCTGACCAGGGATCAGACCCAGGACCCTTGCATTGAGAGCATGGATTGCTAGCCAACAGACCACCAGGGAAGTCCCCATAGACTTCTTTTGTTATTTTTTTATTTAAATTTATTTTAATTTGAGGCTAATTACCTTACAATATTGTATTGGTTTTGCCATACATCGACATAAATCCGATACACGTGTTCCCCATCCTGAACCCCCCCTCCCACCTCTCTCCCCGTACCATCCCTCTGGGTCACCCCAGTGCAACAGCCCCAAGCATCCTGTATTACTTATTTTTCTTTATTTATTTGGCTGTGCCAGGTCATAATTGCAATATGCAGAATTTTTGGTTGTGGCATTCGAACCCATAGTTGCAGCATATGATGTCTAGTTCCCTGACCACGGTTCAAACCAGGCCTCTTGCGTTGACAACAAGGATTGTTAGCCAGTGGACCACCAGGCAAAGTCCCCATAGACTTCTCTCCTTAACAGTCAAAAACCACCTCCATTTTTCCAAAGAATCAAATGGACTCCAGGAATCTTGATGAGAGAGCAAAAAATCTGGGCAGGGCCATGCCCCTAGGGTCAACTCCCAATTTCTGGAGCACCCCCCATCATCCTTGGCTATTAGCAAGTCTCCTACATTCTCGAGATCAGATATGGACCACAGGCCCCTTCCCCCTTCCAGTGACACTGGGCTCTTAGGGGAAGAACATCCCTCATGGCCCAAATCTCTAAGCATGGGAATGACACGGGCGTGGTCAGTCACTCATTGTGCTGTCCTCCAGCTGTGATCTGGGCATCTCCCACACCTGGCACTCTGCAGGCCAGTCGGCAGGTCTGCGGCCAGATTCACCAGCGTCACCCCTGCTGGCCCTCTGTGAGTGCAGACAGAAGGACCGCCAACCTCCTCTTTCATCAGGGTTGGGACTGCCTCTTTCATCAGAGGATCCCCCCAACTTAAGGGCCTCGGGCTCCATTCTGATGGGGCGTCAGTAGGATTTACTAACAAGGAGCTCAGACCTCGGTTCTGACGACCACTGCAGAAGGAAGGTCTGTGTAAATAACCTTCCTGGGAGCTGGAGTTCCTGCCTTTCCCCACCTCTCCAAGCCCTCTGTCTCCTGAGACACCTGCACCTCTATCTTCCTCAACAAAGGACTGTTAATTAGTCCCACAACCTGGAGAAACACCCCTCCTACTTGGGCTCAGAACCATTCTGAAAGTGAAGCCTTGTGATGCAGTCCCAGCTGTGGTAGGCAGTGTGTGGGGAGACAAGCTCTGCCTCTCGCAGCAGCATCCCTGGATTCACAGGGCATGTGAATCCTCACTTAGGACCCCGGGAGCTCATCAAAGCAGTACTGGGGTGGAGGCACCCTGGAAAACACAGTCACCCAGACCAGGGAGCATGCTTGTTGCCACTTCCACTGATGTTTCCTTGAGAGAAAAATGGATATGAAGTTGGGGTAGCTGGATCGCTGCGCTAGATTCATTATAAAAGAAACCTGGGGCAGAGGCAGGTTTCACGTTGCCTGCCAGAGATGAAATGGCATCAGAGAGGTTTTGGTGTTTTGTTTTAAAATGGGATTTTTAACATCTCTGAGACAGAGTGTTTCCTCTGGAGAAGACGTGTCTGATGGAGAGTGAATATCCGTTTTTTAGTAGACTTTATATTTTAGAGAAGTTTTAGATTCATGGGAAAATAGAGCAGAAAACAGAGTTCCAGATGCCCCCTCCTCCCTGCAGTCTCCCCTGCTATTAACACCTCCCCAGGACATTGTTACAACTAGGGGTTTCCCTGGTGGCTCTGAAGATAAAGAATCTGCCTGCAATGTGGGAGACCTGGGTTCAATCCCTGGGTCAGGAAGATCCCCTGGAGAAAGAAATGGCAACCCGCTCTAGTATGGTTGCCTGGAGAATTCCATGGACAGAGCTTGGCAGGCTACAGTCCATGGGGTCACAAAGAGTCAGACACGACAGCAACAACACCTTCACTTTCACTTATTGCAACTAGTGCCAGACATGGTTACAGTGGATGGACCTGCACTGACATCTTCCGTCACCCAAAACCCACAGCCGACTTTAGGGTTCCTTCCTGGTGCTGTACGTTCTTTGGGTTTGGACCAATGTGTGATGACATGTATCCACCATTACAGTATCAGAGTATTTCCTCCACGTGAAAAATCCTCTGTGCTCTTTTCCTTTTCATCCTTCTCTTGCTCCAACTGCTGGCACCCCCTGATTTTTTTAAAAAATATTTGTTTTTATTTATGTGTGTATTTGACTGTGCCAGGTATTAGTTGCTGCATGAGAACTCTTAGCGGTAGCATATGGGATCTAGTCCCCTGGCCAGGGATTGAACCCACGCCCTCTGTATTGGAAGGCAGAGTCTTGACCACTGGACCATCAGTAAATTCCAGCCCCTGGTTGTTCACTGTCTCCACAGTCCTTCCTTTTCCAGAGTGCCGCGCCGCTGGACTCAGATAGTCTGCAGCCAGCTCCGATTGGCTGCTCTCACTATAACATGTGTTTACATTTCCTCCACGTCTTGTCATGACTTGGTGTATCCCTGGATTCCCATTTTTGAAGCTAAGGGGAATAGAACTCATGCATTTATTCCGATAGCATTTAGAGGAACCCCTTGGCAGGTGCTGGAATTCACAGTGAGGAAGGCAGGCCTCGTTCCTGAGGGCCCAGCATACTGGACATAAGTGGTTGGAGCCGCATGAGCAAGGCAGTGGCCTTGGGGGAACAAAGGATGGTCCCCCATATCCTGGAGGACAGGGAGCCCTGAAGGGGGGTGATCCCTGGGCAGGAGAGAGCATTCCTGCACACAGAGTGGAGGGAAGCGAAGTGGGTGCAGGGTGGGATGGAACAGGCCTTGGTGACTGAGCCTCGGACCACAAGGAGGGAGACCACGGGGCAGCTTAGGTGGCCCCTGGGGACACACTTGGACACACAGGGCACCTCAGGATTGGCAGCCACTTGAGCAGGTGCAGCAGGTGATGGATGGAAGGAGGGAGAGAGGAGGGAGGCAAACATATTTACTCCTCAGCACAGGCCCAGCTACAAGCTCACCTCTGGCTCATTTGATCTTTCTCAACTCAACTAATAAGAAAAATAATAAAACTAGAGGTTTCATGACCGTAGCTCAAGTCTCCAGCACCGCAGACGCAGCCCGCTGCCCCCATAAATGTCAGCACGCCGGTGCCGACAAGGAAGCAGATCGGGGGTAGCCCGTTCCCAGCACACTAGCGCCCCCTTCCTCTCACGGAGTGGGCAATGAAAAATGATGAGGGTAGGGAGTTAAATGAAATCCTCCTGGCTGGGGGGGCTGCCGTGCCTCCTTTCGTGGGTGCCATGCATTCTCGGCAGATGCTGTGGATAAGCATGGCTGCACCTGTCTGCTGTGAGCTAGCAAGATGGGCATGGGGGACGGAAAATTCTCCTAAGAAAGGGTTTTGCACTGTCCTGGAAAAAGAAAAGAAGCGGGTCTCTGCTGTTTAGCCCAGGGCTTAATTATGGGGCTGCACACAAGGAGCAACTTGGACTCACCAGAGCCAGGGCCCCACACTGCTGAGTCCAGCTTGCGGAATGTAAGGTTTTGACCTGTGAGATGTGCACCAGCTAAAACATTACAAATGCCTTGCGTTTGGGGTGTTGGTTAGCTACATTATAAAAGTGCCCAGGGCCCGGATGGGAAACGCTGGCGTACGTAACGACTCGGGGCCCATGTAGCACTGGGCTCGGGGGGGATCTGTGGAATTCCTGGAGTGAATGAGTGCATTCCACAATGTCATCTTCTCCCAGCAAGAGTAGTTTGCTTGTTGATAAAATGAAAGGTGGGATAGATGGCTTCTGGGGAGTGTTCAAATCCTGACATCCTAGAGGTCTGAGACACCCCTCAGAGATGCTGGCGACACAGGGATGCCATCGCAGGTTCTTGGAGGGGGGCATGGTACCCGGAACGTGGCTCATATACACAGGCGGTTTCCAGGAGGGCAGCCTGGATGCCCCCTTCCTGAAGCCTTCGCCTCCCTCCAGGGCTTAGGTGTGCTCTCCCCTTCTCCCAACTTCTCCAGTGAGGGCAGTACCCCCTCACCCTACCCTCCTCTCTCTCCAACCTGTGCTTGGACCAGGAAGGGAGGGGCCCTGAGGAGGGGAGCTGGGGTCCTGGGGCGCGGTTATTTACAGGAAGGCTTTGTAGAGCTCTGGGCATGTGGGGCCTGGGGGACTGGGGTTTCCAGGGGCAGAAAGCAGAGAGACCCTTCTCCCTGTCCTTCCAGCAGCCAGAAGGCCCTGGAAACTGCTTTTCAGTGAATTCATACACCATAAATTTCACCATTAACATGAGCAACAATCCAGCGGCATTCAGTACATTTGAGTGTGAAGCAGTCATCGCCTCTCCCTAGTTCCAACACTTCTCATCCCCCAAAGGAGACCCCATACGTCCTGGCAGACACTCCCCAGCCACCAGCCACCACTCGTCTGCATCTGTGTCTGGTGGCTACAGCTCCAGCCCTCCCAATGGGCGATGGCAATGGTGACGGTCTCTCGGGGACCCGCAGTCAGCAGGCAGCACTCTGAGGGATAATGGGAGACCCCACAGGGACATAGCCACGCTCAGTGGATGACCCACGAGAGACTCCCTCGGGGGCCCCCAGGACAGGGGAGCAGGGAGTCCTGAGGTTGTGCAGGCACTGCCAGTCTCCTCTCTGCCCCCCGCCCCCACCACGGAGGGCATCCCTACACATCTCCCTGGTGATGCATCCTTGCTGGGTGGGTAGTCAACCACCTACTTGTGGAAGCCTCTCCTGGATTCCTCACTCTTTTTCTTCCTTTTCTCCATCTTTTCCTGGCTCTAGAGTTCCTCTCCTGCAAGCAGACATGTGTGAAGTGGGTATCGGGGGTACTATGATCCACTGTGGCTAAATTTTGAGGACGCGCCTCTGAAGTCACAGCAGTGGGCCTCTGACTCAGTTGACTGGGTGTTTCTATGGCTGCGAAAGGCTAGGATCCTCTCTCAACGTTGGCTCCAGAAGAGGGTGTCACGTTCACTCCAGACAGCCCCTCAGCCTCAAAGGCCACTGGACCTGCCTAGAAACCCCCAGAGTTGGGCGGGGGTGGTTCTTCCCTCCCGGTGCACTAAGTGTGCCCTCAGTCATTTCAGTCGTGTCCAGCTCTTTGTGACCCCATGGACTGTAACCCACGGGTCCCCTCTGCCCATGGGATTCTCCAGGCAAGAATACTGGAGTGGGTTGCTATGCCCTCCTCCAGGGGACCTTCCTGACCCGGGGATCTAACCCGCTTCTTTTAGGTCTCATGCATTGGCAGGTGGGTTCTTTACGACTGACAGGTCACCCCGCTGGCTGAGCACCTCCTTCCTGTGCGTTTGCTCTGACTCTGGTTTACCCGACAGCCCAGCTCCCGCCACAGCGGCTCTCAGTCCTTGAGATTCCGCCCTTCCCCCATCTTTGCACATGCTGCCCACCTGGAAGCCCACCCCAGCCCAGGCCTCCTGGAGACCCTTATATCCCTGGAGCTTGGCCAAGGCACCAGGTCCTCATCCTAGAAAAACACTCCCCGCTGTGCGTCTCAGTTGGGCTCTCTCAGAACCGGGCTCCTTCCTTCATGCAGAGCCCCCCACCCCACCACCCCTGGGAGCCACACCCCGTGTGATGACCCGCCCCACCCTGAGCTCCATCTGGCAGAGACGTGCTTCTTGCTGACTGTGGCATCTGTAAATCCACACAAACGGATGGATGGATGGCACTTCCCATGGGAGCTCTGTGTGTGCAGCTGCCTTCTCCAAGGGCCATAGCCCTTCCAGGGGTGGGCAGAATGCAGGACGCCCTGGGGCGGGGGAGGCCACAGAGATTCCAGCGATAACTCAGTGGGTTCGCATTGGGCGTGTTGGCGGGGACACCACTAGGATGACAGACAGAGACTAACATGTACACAGCACAGAGGAAAACACACCTCCCTGACAGATGGCTGGCAGGGTGCATCCCTGCCCTTGGTCCCAGCCGGAGGACAACCAGCCCAGGGTGCCCATCAGCCTCCACTTCATTTTCCTGGCTTCCTGGTGAGGGTCAGAGAGGGGAGGCCCCTGGAAGATGAAATCCTGCTCTTCTTGAATTTCCTGGTGTTCAGCCTTTCCTGTTGTGTCCATCTAGACAGTTTCCTGGGTGTTGGGTTCTTGCACGTGCTTCTCAAGCCATTGACAGTGCTGCTGCTGATGTAAACGCTGGGCCTTCTCAGCATCAAGTTACATTTCAGGAGCAGAGCGGATGCTGGCGGGTGTCTGTTCTCAAAATAAATAGGGCTTGGAAATGGGATCCAGTCTAAAGGGAGAGGCAGGCTCTGGGGGGCCAGGCCAGCTGGGGAAGGGGACCTAGGCTCCCAGTCGAGCAAGACGGTCAGAATGTCAAGGGCTGGCTGACCCCACACCTCCCACAGGGCTCCCCACCCGGGGACCCCCCAGCTTGGCCGGCCCTCTGTTAGATTCCACCGTCCACACTGCCATTTCCCAGTCACCTCCCACCTGGAGCCTTCACTCTAGGTCTTCCTGGGTAGATCCCCAGAGCCGGGCACCACGGGCCCATGAGTATGTTTGTGCAGTGAATGACTTTGTGCGACTTTGGCCAGTGCCTTTGCTTCCCATCTCCTCGGATGGGTGACATGCCGGGGTGTAAGATGATCTGGGTTCATCCAGCCAGCCTCTGCCTGCGCCAGCCCTGGTTCACCCTTTGCTGGTGCTCCCAAAGGCCAGTGCTCAGAGCACCTGCTGCTGGTCAGGTCACAGACCCATGGTCCCAGGTGCATCCCCAGGAGGCATACCAGGGTGGGCATGACTGCAGAGTTCAGCTACACCCCGCACAGGCCCTCCACACCCTGGCATCCCAGCAGGGGCACACACATCAGCCCCTATCCCTGGCCCTGTCCTTGGGCAGGTGGCCGAGTCCTCCCCCTAGGACCACCAGGCCTCTCACAGCCCACCACACCTCCAAGGGGACAGAGGCAGCCCGGGCTGTGACTGTGCGTGTTTCATCAACTGGACCTGATTTCTCTCAGGAATCCTTCTGCCTCTTGTCAAGTTTGTTTAAAACTAATGGAAGCAATTAGCAGGCCTCGGAGACGTGTGGCCGATCTGGGTTGCGGGGAGCAAGCACACCAGGGGGTCCAGATCCCAGCCACGGATGGAAGGAGATGCAGTCACCACCTCTCCAGGCAGTTTGCTCCAGTGGAGCCTGGAGGAGGTCATGACCCCAGTGCCTGCAACTCTGCATAGGTGTTTTCTTCCCACGAGGCTGGAGGACATTCTTGCTGGGGTCACAGCATCTGGCCTGGCCCAAGAGGAGTCCATGGGTGTGCACGGCCCGACAGCTTCTGACCCCTAAAAGAGAAGGACTTTACCTGCAGAGAGGAGGTAGACCCCAAAATGAAAAGGAACAAGAGGAGGGAAGTAGGTTGAAGAGAAAGCAGAGAGAAAATTGGGCAGGATACGCTGAGGGTGGTAAAAGCCTCCACTTGGCTAGCCCCCAGCTACAGCGCCAACTCTGAGCCTCCCAGCCACCAATAAAGAGGCAACTGCCTTGAACACCTCTCCAGGAAAATACAAATGGGCTCCTGGGTGAAGCGTCAGCTCCTGCCCAAGACCCCAGATGTGTCTCAGGGAGTCTGCCCACTCCCCCACCCACCAAGAGCTCACTTCCCATTTTTATGACAAGATGTAGGGTCTGTAACCTTCTGAGCAATGTTTGCATGTTGAGAAATCTAAACCCACATTTCTTAGGGTTTCAGACGGGCACTCACTTAATCAGAGCTGAAGTGCCATGAATGCCCCTGGTGTCACGAAGAAAAAGCCTTCCTGATCTTTCCCTTTGACAGAGAGATGGTCACCCAGCAGTGCCCAGGAAGGCACTGTCCTGAACTCTCCTCCTTCTGAAAAGCCAGCTCCCCGACTCTGTGTGCGCTTGGAATGGCCCCCAACTTCCCACAGACACACTCCAGCTCCCGCCTCCTCACTGACATGGGCTCGAAGTCTCAGACAAGGTGGTGAAATGAGCCATTGGGTGGAGCTGATCAGCCAGCCTGCAGTGACACAAGCCAGAGGCCAGTTCTGTGTTGTCCCAAAGCCCCTGTGCCTCCTCAGGATTGGAGGGTCCTAGTCAGACCCCGGGGTTGAAATGGTCTTAAAGGCGCCTGCATGGAAAGGCTGGCTTTATCATTGTAGGTCGTGTCTGGTAGTGCCATCTTCAATGTTCTGAGGGTCTCCCATCCATGGAGGATGTCCAACCCCTGCAAGGTCCCTGCTCCTGTGGACGGTGCCCCAACCTTCCTATTGGGGCAGGGCCTACGCAGGTAATTTTTTTTTTTCCGACATCTGCGTCCACACTTTCCTCAAATGCCGCCAAAGCTCTGCACTAATTTAAAAAAAAAAAAAAATACAGCAACACCGTCACTTAATCTGGAAGAAATGCAAACTCCCTGCTGCTGTCCAGTCCCATTAGTGATATTAGAAATTTGCTTTCAGAGAACAAAGGGCTTATTTCTGTACTTTGTGCTAATCTCTGGCAATCACAGCATTGTCATTTTATCTTTGTCAAAGACAATTGAGCATCAGAAATGATTGATCCATTCAGTTTGTTGCTGACTTTAATTTGTATACCGTTGGGCGATGGTACACTGAAAGCAGCCTAGCATTCTCCTGTCACTTAGGAAAGAATGTGACTATTCCCTCCCCAGGGGGCATTTCCCTGGAGCCTCAAGCCACTCGTCACCTGGATTGTCCTCTTCCACCCGAGGACCTCGTCTGTGAACCCTGGAGTCTGTGCACACGCGGAGATGCCTGGCTCCATCACACTGAAGAGCATTTTTGTATTAAACCCACGAGTGGGAGGTGTCGGTGACTGGGAGATGTCTGGAGTGAAGTATTTGAAATGAGGGAACGTTCATGTTATTTATTATTTCAAGGCAGCCAACAATAAAAGGTGAACCTGGGGGAAACACTTTATCAGAACTAACAATAAGGAGCTTTTTTTTAGTTTCTAGAATAAATAGTAATTAAATCATGTAAGCTGTGACAGTGAAATTGCTTAAAAAACCAATCCTCCCACCATAATTGCTGAGATACCCACATTTTTATAAATGTTAGGTAACTTTATCTGTTACTTTCATCAGCAGAATGTGACACTGGCTGTGGGTGCCTCGTAATTTACCATGGCTTCAGGTGGCAGCTACAGAAGTACAGGATAAGAAGGCCCTGATGCAGTCCCAGGCAACAGGCAGCTTCCGCTCTGTCTTCTCCTGCAAGGAGGGGGCAGGGGGGCACAAGTGGTCCGGAGATGGAGTCACAGGAGGTGCCTAATGGATGTTTGGGGTCAGTAGACCGTCCACCTTACACGCCTGCTTCCAGGTCATGAGAAAGCTCCAGCTGCCCAAGGTCACTTGAGAATCCACTGAATGCCACCCCGGTCAACTCAGACTCCAGTTGAGCCCAGAGGTGGTAGTTAAGTTGGGGAGAGGCGGATGAGTTTGCAGAGATGAGAACAGCTATGCTTCAGAGAGAATGAAGCAAGTTCCTTGTGTTTTGTTGTTGTTCCTTTTTCTAAGGCCTCAGCTGATTCCCAGGAGGTAGAGATAAAAACCCCTGGACCTCCCTGGAGGCTCAGTGATAAAGAATATACCTACAATGAAAGAGAGGCAGGTTCTATCCCTGTGTTGGGAGGATCCCTGGAAGAGGAAATGGCATTCCACTCCAGTGTTCTTGCTCGGAGAATCCCCTGGACAGAGAAACCTGGAGGGCTACATACAGTCCATGGGGTCGCGGAGTCAGACACAGCTAAGCGCACACAGAGATAAAACTCAGTACCTGAAGGTCAAGCAATCAGTTAAATAACCGCTTTCTCACCCATATTAGAGACCGAGGACTGCAGCTGAACATAAGCTCTGAGCAGACACCTGCCCACCAGGCTTTCCCACCCACCCTGACCTTATCCCCTTTCTCTTGCAGTCAAGTTCAGCAGCTGCCTGGGGACCAAGGGGACGCACTATGAGACCAACAGCATGGACTTCAAGGTTGGGGCCGACGGAACGGTCTTCGCCACCCGGGAGCTGCGCATCCCCTCCGAGCAGGTGGCCTTCACCGTGACGGCGTGGGACCACCAGACGGCTGAGCGCTGGGACGCTGCAGTGAGGCTGCTGGTGGCCCAGACCTCGTCCACGCACTCCGGACACAAGGTGAAGCATGACTGCACGCAGGGAGGGCCTGGGCGCATGTCCTTCCTCCTCAGGTGGCTGAGCCGAGCCTGATTAGCAGAGGCAGACACCTGAGTGGGTGACACAAGGCTTGGGGGCGACCTCTGACCTCCCGCCTTCCCAAGCAGGGCTGCTCACAGGCCCCCATCAGCTTGGGGCATGGTCATCAGCACCCTGACGTTCAGTTCCTTTGAGAACAAGGGCCTCATGGCTCCATTTCTCACGGGACACCTCTCCTGCCTAACCTTGTAGCCCCTCAGCCTGGGGGCTCCCGAGGCCTAGAGGAACGAGAAGTAAGACAGAGGCCATGTGGCTGGCCGGGCAAGGCAGGCAGGGTAGCTGGTGTGAGACTGATTCAGAGAGAGAGGAGGGGGAGGAACGGGAGGAGGGAGAGGGGGGAGGGCACACTTCACATAAACACACCAGCCCATGTCCCCAGGCCCCAGCCCTCCCTCTGACTTCCCCTCTAACTTAGCTTCGTGGCTGTGTTGATAGGATGGGAGGGGTGAATTCACCTTCCCCCCACCACCCCCGCATCCTGAAAGACCTCTCCACCCTGTGTGCCCCAGGACTCCAGGTCCAGACTCCTCAGCCCCCAGAAATGCCCACGTTAGGTTCCTGAGTCTGCGGGGCCCAGCTCTGCTCACCTTGGCCCGCGTTTCAGCAGCTGTGTTGGCCTCAGGCTGGGGGCTGCTGGGTCAGCAGAGAAATTGCGGCCCAGAGGACCCGCATGGTGGGTCCAACTGCACGTCCATCTACATGAAGGTGGACCTATAGGGAGGGAGAACCCTTGAGAGGCCTTGTGGCCGTTGGTGTTATGATATGCATGTGGTTCAAGAGAAAAGACACACAGCAGGTAAAGCAGGACAGGCAGTCAGGACAGCATCCAGGGGTATTCCTTCAGGAAGGGCCCACAGGAAGTGGAGGGTTAGACCAGATTGACCAGATGCCTTTCTGTAGATTTGTCCAGAACCTCACAGAACTAAAGTGCTCAGCAAACCCCAGTGGGACACAGTCTATAAGTTTCCCCAAACCTATTTGACAAAGAAACCTTCTTTATGGGAAAATTTTCAAGGCAGGTGTTCTGAGGAACTCACTTTGGAAAACTGGGGCTGTGTTTCATTTTTGTCTTATTTTTAAGCCATATGGTTAAACCACCAGGAGGTGATTTAGATTAGAAAATCAGTGACTCGGTGACTAGCCTTATCCTGGGAGGTGGGCTGACACCTTTGCTGATGACATCTTGGGTGCCCTCGGGGGTGTGCTGAACTAGCTAGGTATTGAAACACGCTTCTAACAGGGGTGCCCCTCAGACCATGAGTCTCATCTTGAGGATGTTGAAAATCCTGAGATGGATGTGGTTTTCCATCCCTTCCTGAGTGATCATGACCAGCCACGCCATGGTGGGCAACATGGCCCTCATGGAGGCCCCCTCCCTGCCAGGGCTGAGCCAAGGGCAGCAGTAGAAGGCTTACATCTCGATTGCAATGGCAATGCAGAAACGGAAACAGTGCCTTGTGGCCAAAGAGCAGGGCTCTCTAAAGCCCATGGATGGCCTCAGATAAAAGGCACTAATTAAAAACATAATGACACCGTTTGTCAAGCATGTTAATGAAGTGATTTCTGAGGCAGTTAATCCCCTGATCTTCCAAGAAGGTGAATGCAATTAGACAATCCCCAGGATGCGTGCACCTCCAACCCCATGGCAGGCGGGGCCGAGAAGCACCTGATCTGCAGATTCCACGTCCCAGGTTAAGGGCATCCGTGGGGTGACTACGGGGCCGCACCCTGAACAGATGACGCGCGACCGTGTGGGCAGTGGGCGCGCCCCTGCCACCCACCTGAGCCGGCCCTTCCTTGTTTATTTCCCATCAGCTTCGTTGCTAAGGGCTCCGTGCTTCCTATCTTCAAACCCAAAGAGCCTTGCCCTGACTTTCTAGGACCCTCCCCTAAGTGTGTCCACATCAATCCTCACAACATCTCCCAAAGTGGACACAGTCACTGTCCCTGCTTTACAGGTGGGGAAGCTGAGCTGTGTGACTGCAGCCTCTTGCTACATGGGAGAACTGATGTTCTGGAAAGGAGTAAATAAGGGACTTTCTAGGCACAGCTGAGCCCAGCATCATAACAGAGCCTGGCTGCCCTGGGTTGTCTGTCTGGATCAAGCTCCTCCAGCTTACCAGCTGATGTTCTGGGACAAGCATACAACCTCTCTGAGGCTTTGTTACTCTGGAAAATGGGACAGCAATGCTGCCTACATCCCACCCAGGGGTTGTTAAGAGGATTATGTGGGATGATGCGAGGTCAGGCAGGGTGCAGACTCTATGAGACCATCGTCCCCAAAGAGGTGAAAAATAGTAGATCTTCTTGCTGTCATTGGCATGGTCCCAGCCCTCTGAGTCCTTTGCTTGTCTCGGCCACGGGGTCCTCGGCCATGGGGTCCTCACGAAGGTGGTGCCTGGGAGGACAGGGAGGAGCACCGGTGTGGGACACTGGCTGATGTGCCCTTACAAAGCAGGGCCGGCCTTTGAACAATGTCACTCTGTGTAAATGGATTGAGGTGATCCAGATGGCTGGTGTCCTTAGTCACTTGCCAGAAGCAAATGTCAATCTTCTCCAGGGGAAGGTATCATGCCAGACCTCAAATTATATCTGTCTTCTTTTGTATACAATTTCTAGCACTCAACCGAAAATGACTGGAGGAACAAGATAAGATAACTAAAAATTAAGAGGAAAAGCAGATAACAATCAAAGACCCATAGGGTAGATTTACAATTATATTGTTAATTGTAATCATTAAAAATAGATTAACTCTTGTACTTGGAAAAAAACAAACTGACAATATATTTTTCAAAATCTATCCATACGCAGCTTACAGGGCTTCCCTTATAGCTCAGTCAATAAAGAATTTGCCTGCAATGCAGGAGACCTTGGTTCGATTCCTGGGTCAGGAAGATCCCCTGGAGAAGGAAATGGCAACCCATTCCAGTATTCTTGCCTGGAGAATCCCATGGACAGAGGGGTACCTGGCAGGCCATAGTCCAAGGAGTCTACAGTCCATGGAGTCGCAACAGTAGGACACGACTTAGCGACTAAACCACCACCAGGCAGCTTGCAAAAGATACATCTAGAAAGCGTAAGGATACAGGAAAGCTTGACGTAAGAGCATGAGGAGGGGAAACACCAGCCAAATAAACAAGTATGAAATCAATGGCAAATTTTAACTAGCGTCCATGAGTAAACAATAGAACATGCAGACAAACTCTCAGTAAGGAGACAGAAGATCAGAAGCACAGAATTAAGAAGTCTGACCTTGGTGAGATGTACATAAAGCACAGAAACCAACTGCTGCTAAACACAGATTGTTTACAAGTATACTCAGAATACTTACAAAAATTAGCCAAACGTCAAGCAAACGTCAAAATGCTTCAGAAGTTTAGAATCAAAGTGTAGTTTCTGTTCTTCTTACCACAGAACAATTAAACTAGAAATCGATAAAAAGGAAAATTACTGAAAAATCCCCATAGATTTGGAAGTTAAGTAAATGCCTTCTTATTAACCCTTGGGTAGAAAATAAATCACATGGAAATGGGAGATTGTTTTGAACTGAGTAATAAAACTAGTTGGGATGTATTAATCACTGAAGTCATGCCAGATGGAAATGTTTAGCCTTAAATACATATATTAGAAGATAAAGACTGCAAAAAATCAGCAATTTTAACACATCTCAAGAAATTATAAAAATGGGAAATGAAATACAAAGAAGAAAGAAGGGAATAATAAAACAAAGAGGAGAATATAATGAAACAGAAAATAATAGAATCAACAAAGACAGAAGTCGGCTCAGTTAGACTAAGAAAAAACCTGAAAATAATTCCTATCTAGAATGACAAGAGAACCTCAGGACCAATCACACAGACATTAGAAGGGTCACTTGAGGACATTATATACAATTTATACCAATATATTTGAAAACAAAGATGGACTAGATAGCATTCTAGAATATAAAATTTACCAAAATTAACATGAAAGGAACATCTGAACTGTTTTATTATTGTGAATAAAGTTTTAGTTCAGATTTTTATCACACACAAAAAATTACTCTCACCATGATGGCTCCACTGATAAGTTTTACCCAAGCTATAAGGAGTTAAACCTCATCCTACAAGAGGGATGGCATCCCCAACCAAATGGGGACCATGTTGAGACCAACAGGAACTTTTCCCAAAGCCAGCAAGGACCTTGAAAGAACCATGAGAAAGAGGATCGTTACATGCCTGTCCACTCAGAATAGATGGGAAAAAAACCTAAGCAAAATTTTAACACACATGAATTCCCCCCATGTTTACATGGGATAAACAATGGCCACATTCATCTGTTTCAAGAAATCAAGATTTGGTTTAACACTTAAACATTAATCCAAGTAATCCAAAATAGAATAAACATCACATGATCATCTGAAGAGTGATTATTAAGTTTAACTTCCATTCAAGATGAAACTGTTCAGCTAATGAGGAAAAGAAACCATTCTTAATCTTACAAACAGTATATATAACAAACATCTGAACTACAGTTGGAATACTCAAAGCCTTCCTTGACTTCAAAAATAGGGCACGGACACTCTTACATCACACACCAGAGCTGCAAGCCAGTGAGTGTAGGCAAGAAAAAGAAATCAGAATAAACAGAACTAGCATTATGTGTAGCTTATATAATTGTGAATGTAGAAAATCCAAAATAATCTGTGGCTAATTTATTGGAATTAATGAATGATGTTAGCAAGGATGCTGGATGTAAAAGCAATTGCATCTCTACAGACTGCAGGAGATAGTTAAAGACAGGGAAGCCTGGCATGCTGCAGTACATGGGGTCGAAAGTTGGACACGGCTGAGCAACTGAACATCAACAACAGACCAGGAATAGTTAGAAAATAAAATCTGAACCAGATACCGATTACAACTGCATTAATTATACAAGACCCTTACATATTACTGAGAGCAATTTTTTTCTCTTTGGCTGTACTCTGCAACTTGTGGGATGTTAGTTCTCACACCAGGGATTGAACCCAGCTCCTCGGCAGTGAGAGCATGAAGTCCTAACCACTGGATCACCAGGGACTTCCCTACGTATTACTGAGAACACTTAAAGATCTTTGAAAATAGAGGGATACACCCTGTTCATAAGAGGCTTAATGTTATGGTGATGTCAATTCTACTCAAAGGTTTCTATAGATTTAACACAATCTCAGCAAAAATCCAACATGTTTTTTCTTTGCTTTTCTATAGAAAGGCTAAGAGCTGACCTTAAATTTTTAAAGAGAAATACAAATGGCTTCCCTGGTGGCTCAGTGGTAAAGAATCTGCCTGCAATTCAGGAGACACAGGAGACGTAGGTTCGATCCCTGGTTTGGGAAGATCCCTGGAGGAGGGCTTGGCAACCCACTCCAGTGTTCTTGCCTGGAGAATCCCATGGACAGAGAAGCCTGGTGGGCTACAGTCCATGAGGCTTCAAAAAGTTGGACACAACTGAACGACTGAGCACGCTTGCAGGAATAACCTAGAATGACACAAAAATGGGTGCTTCAGACATCAAGACTCTGAATAAACCACACCAGTTTCTCAGCCTCACCACTGCTGGCATTTGAGGCCAGATCATCTCTGATGTGGGGCAGCCCTGTGCACTGTGGGATGTTTGCCAGCATCCCTTGCCCCCCTCCAGATGCTAGCAGCACCCCACCACCCCTGTTTGCAACAAAGCTGTCTCATGTCATCCTCAGATGTTCCCCAGGAGCCCCATCTGAGAGCCACAGAACTACAGTCATTAGATGGCACTGTTTGAGATCAAACAAATGGAACAGAACAGTACAGAAAAGAATATTTAACATTTTGGAAAGTCTTATCTTCATGGAAGGCTTCCCTGATAGCTCAGTTAGTAAAGAATCCGTCTTCAATGCAGGAGACCCCAGTTCAATTCTTGGGTCGGGAAGATCCTCTGAGAAGGGATAGGCTCAGCTGGTAAAGAATCTGCCTCCAGTGCAGGAGACCTGGGTTTGATCCCTAGGTTGGGAAGATCCCCTGGAGAAGGGAAAGGCCACTCCAGCATTCTGGCCTGGAGAATTCCACAGACTGTATAGTTCATGGAGTCGCAATGAGTGGGACACAACTGAGCAACTCACTTTCACTTTCATCTTCATGGAGGTTTAACTTTTATACAACAAAATTCGCCAGCTTCACGTAAATGACTTGATTTACCTCATCAAATACACACGGTGCCAACACTGGATTTTTTATGAGTGGCGCTGGATGGCAGAGGCCAGTAAACTGCAGCTCACAGGTCACATCTGACCTGCCACATGCCTGCTGAGGCCTGCAAGCTAAGAATGGTTTCTGTAATTTCAAATGGTTGTATAAGCACTTAAATTAATATCCTCGACTTTGCTTCTTGACCTGCAATGTCTAAAATATTTAACTGTGTGACCCCTTAATAAAAAAAATTGCCAAGCCTACTTAGAATAGTGGAGGAGGACTGTCTTTTCCGTAAGTGATGCTGGGCTAATGGGGTACCTGAAAGGGGAAAAGTCAAGTGACCCCTTTGTTGTGCTTAGTCGCTCAGTCATGTCCAAGTCCTTGCAACCCCATGGACTGCAGCCTGCCAGGCTCCTCTGTCCCTGGGGATTCTCCAGGCAAGAATACTGGAGTGGGTTGCCGTGCCCTCCTCCAGGGGATCTTCTCAACCCAGATCTCCCTCATTACAGGCGGATTCTTTACCATCTGAGCCGCCAGGGAAGTCCCAACTGACCCCTACCCCCATGCTACACCCCGATCAGTTCCAGGTGGATTGTAACTCTGAGTTTGCAAGACAAAGCAGACAAATAGAAGAGAATTGGGAGTGATGTGTGAGGAAAGCTTTCTTATATGTGATGAAGCACAGAGACTACAGCAAAGGTTGATGATTTGACTTCATGAAAAATGAGAATCTACTTATCACTACTTAAGAAAGCAGAAAGACTGTAAAGCAATTATCCTTCAATTAAAAGTAAATAATTTTTTAATGATTGACAAAGAGGCACATCCTGAATATAGATGAGCGTGCAAGCTCGGTCGTGTCCGACTCTTTGTGACCCTGTGGACTGTAGCCCACCAGGCTCCTCAGTTCATAGGGTTTTCCAGGCAAGAATACTGGAGTGGGTTGCCATTTCCTTATCCACCTGAATATAGAGAGAGCCTCAAATCACTATGTAAAGACAAATAAGCTGATAGGAGAAAAATTAAAAAACAACAAGCTGTCCATGAAAGAGGAGAGTCTGGTGCTGGGTCAGTGTGAAGACATGTCAACCTCAGCAGGGCAATGCAGATAAAAGCCAAAACCTACCAGAATGACTAGCCTTCAAAAGACTGGCAGTACCAATTCTCACATTGGTTAGAACACGGAGAAACGGCATTCCCATGTGCTTGGTGGGGATGCATTATGGTACAGCCTCTCCAATAACAATCAGCATTTTCCATTTAAATCTGAATATACCTTTGCCTAGTTGAGAGGAAAACTTCCTCTTCTCACACCTCTGACACAAAAGCTGTAGGTTTTCCACCCCAGCCAATCCTCTGACTTTCCATGGACACCAACTGGGTGTTCTCTAGTGTATTTCAATTCTGACCCTCGCAGCCCGGAGTCAGCACCGACCGCGAGGCTCAGGGCTCCGTCCACAAGCCCACTTCCCGTCACATGTGGGCCACAAGGGGTGAGTCTCCTCCTGATTACTCGCTCCTGTCCAACTCAGTTCTCACCACCCACACCTCTGGTCAATCATTTGCTACAAAGGTTCCCAGAACTGGGGGCAGCACACACTTACTCTTCCTGGTTTATCATGAAGGAATGCCCAGGTCAAGCACTACGTAGGGGGTGTCCAGACGGGTCTCAAATGCAAGGGCTTCTATCCCCGTGGTGATGGGTGCACCACCCTCCTGCCACATGGATGTGTTCACCAACCCAGAAGCTCTCCACACCCCAGAGCTCAGGGACTTTTATGGATGTTTCATCCCGCAGGCAGGATCCACGAACTCAGCTTCTCAACTCAGCCCCTCTCCCCTCCCCAGTGGATTCAGTAGGCAGGGGGCTGACGGCTCCAAGTTCCTAATCATGACTCAGACTTTCTGGTGACCAGCCCCCTCCAGGAGCCCACCCAGCATCACTTCACTAGAACAAAAGATGCTCTATCACCCAGGAAATTCCTAGGGATTTAGGAGCCATGGGTAAGGTGCCCCTGTCAATCCATCACTGCAGAGGTTGCAGGGGTTTCAAGAGCTCTGTGTCAGGAATGAGGAGCAGAGACCAAGTGTGTATTTTTCATCATGCCACTGGTTATAGGTACAAGCCCAGAGGAAGCATGTGCCCATTCATACCAAGAGCTCTGCACCAGAATTTGATGAACCTGAAAAGAACCCAAAGGCTCATCAGCACTAGGCTGTTTAAGAACGTGGTGGTGGCTTCATGCAGCGAAATTCTGTGTAGCAGCAAAAATGAACAGGGAAGGCAAATCCCACAGACATGCATCGAGGGATAGAGGGCCAGGAAATGCAGACTGTGGTCCAGACGTGGACAACATGGAGTGTGTGTACAACCTCACAGAGGAAGCAGGAGGAGGCGGGCCTAGGGGGCTTTGAGGAATGAGTAGGGGGACCTGGGCCAGGTGTTCATTCCTGTGTTTGTTTACTGAAGTTGCAAGCACTTTCCCACAGGTCCTTTATACTTCACAATTTCAAAGCATCTTTTCAGTGCATGCAGAGGGCTTTCTGGCTGGATTTGGAAAGGTGGGGAGTTCAAGGGGGACTCTGCAAGTGGGAGTTCTGCTGGTAGAAGGTTCTAGAAACACAAAGTGAAAGTGTTAATCACTCAGTCATGTCCGACTCTTTGTGACCCCATGGACTGTAGCCTGCCAGGCTCCACTGTCCGTTGAATTCTCCGGGGAAGAATACTGGAGTGAGTCAGCCATGTCCTTCTCCAGGGGATCTTCCTCACTCAGGGATCAAACCTGGGTCTCCTACATTACAGGTAGATGCCCTGGTCTGATCCACCAGGGAAGTCAAAAGGCCTGCCGCAAAGGAGCCATTTGCAGCGTTAAAAGTCCCAGGAAACTCTCATGAAAGGAGACTTGAGGCGAATCCCCGGAGGAGGGCGCAAAGGGACCCCCTAATTTCCCGGTTCCGTAAATCCCTGCTCTCTCGCGTCAGGTCCCATCAAGCACGGTCTCCCTCGTCCGTTATTTCAGCGACTCTCAGGGAGCGGGCAAAAGCAGCTTTATGGTCAGGTGAACCATAAACTCCTGGCAACTTCTCCCTTTCCTCTCCCTTCTTAGCAACCATTTAAAGGCCGTCTTTTTGTGGGTAATACCAGCAGGGCTGGAAGCTGGAAGAAGGTTTTTGTGTGCAGTCTTGCAGGAAAGCTGATAGCAATTCAATTAGAAAATGCAAATGAGGTCACATATTTCCCACGGGAGAGCTGCCTCGCCCCCAAGGAATTGGAGCGACGTTCGGCCTCATAGTCGATACTGAGATCAAGTTCTTGCACCCTCGTCATCTGGCTGGCTGTGCAGCACTTGAAAGTGTCAATAGGACCTGTGGGTATAGTTTGCAAAAAAGGAAACTGTTGTTTATGAAACTAATATTAGATTGTAGAGTGTGTCAGCATCTATGAAAGATAAACTCAGTCACGCGTTATCCCGTGCCCAAGCCCAGATGCCAAAGTGCCATCTTTCCCTGGGATTTACACCTCCCCAAGTGTTGGGCTGAACTGTGCCCCCAGAGTTCCTGTAGGGAAGTCCTAGCCCACAGTTCCTCAGAATGGGACCGGGTTGTCAGATGTAATTAGTTCCAGTGAGGTCCTTGGGGCAGAGGGACCCTAATCCTACGGGACTGGTAAACTTATTAAAGAGGAAATTTCAACACAGACACAGTCCTTGGTGCTTCCCCTATGGTGCAGCAGTAAAGAATCTGCCTGCCAATGCAGGAGATGCAAGTTCAATCCTTGGGCCAGGAAGATCCCCTGAAGGAAGAAATGGCAACCCACTCCAGTCTTCTTGCCTGCAGAATCCCAGGGACAGAGAAGCCTGGCAGGATACCGTCCATGGGGTCACAAAGAGTCAGATGCGACTGAGTGACTAAGCACAGAACAACGGCACAGTCCCGGGCAGGACCTGTGTGAAGATGAAGACAAGGATGGAGGTGACCTTTCTGCAAAACAAGGACACCGCCAACCACCAGGCTCCAGGAGAGGGGCCTGGAGCGAGCCTCTCACTCGGCCCTGCGGAGGGACTGCCCTTCCCACACCTGGTCTTGGCCTCTGGCCTCCAGAACCATGACATAAGCGTCTGCCGTGGAAGCCCCTGTCTGTGGTGGGCCCAGGACAGTCAGTCACTGGGGATGTCGCCGGGTGGAGACCCGACCCCAGGGGTGGAGACACACACCGTCCGTGTAGCCTCCTGAAGGCGGATGAGAGTTCGGAGCTTCCAGTCCTCTTCCTGCCGCTGTTCAGGTCTCCAGTCCCAGCAGGACATCTTGCCAAGACCACAGGTGTTAAAGCCCCATCCCCACGGTCTGCCTCTATGAGTAGAAGGAGCCCATCTGTATCACAGACACTCAGATCTGTGACAGGACACAGAATGGAGAGGACCTGGCTGAGAAGCAGTTTCTGAGACACACCGCACCCCGCACCCCCCCAGCAATGAGGCTCTAAGGAAAGGCTGGCCCCCGAGCAGCCCTTCATGAGAGCCAAAGGACCAGCACCCATGCCTTAACCCTACGCTGCCCACTTGGGAGTCTTAACCAAAGGGGGCCAGTGGAGCCTGCCACGGGCAGTGTCACCTAAAGGTCATCAGGTGGAGCCTTGGAAGCAGAGTGTGCATGCACCTTCAGAAAGTAGCAAGACGGTACTTTTATGCTTTTCCAAAAGGTGGCCTCCACGTGACAGAAACAGCGACTCCCAGTGTGGCCAATACATGAGAGTACGGCCGGCGAGCGAGCACACTGCTGTCCATGCGCCTGTTCTCTGGAGGGTGGCAGCCACATTCATGCGTGATGGCGAGCTCGGTGCTTCAGGGACAGGCTTGACTGCCTGGGGGATTCGAGAACCGAGTGTCCATGTCACAGACCCACACAGACCGCCAGGAAGGAAATCCATAGTGACCACAGCCGGGTGGACCTGCCCAGCGATGGGTGGCCAGTTTTAGACCTCAGTGGGGGCACAGCTGTTAACTCTGCAAGTGCGAAAGCAGGAGTGAGTTCTAGCCCCTGGAAGCTGCACCTTCTGCAGTTTTGGAGGGCTCCCGGCTGCCCCAGGGAGGGCAGGAGTGACACGGTGGAAAAGGGCCAACTCGGACCATGTTTCAGGCTGCTGACGTCCTTGAACGAGTGTCAGGGTCTGCATTTTGCAGAGGAGAGGTGTCCAGGGTCCAGGCCCAGGGAGAAATGCATGACAATCACTGGTCACTTTCCCTGGCCTGTCTTGGGAGTGCGGAATGGCCCAGGGCTGGGCCGGTAGAAGGCAGAGGCTGCTGGTCTGTCCAGGGGGCCAGGAGTGCGACATCTGAGTCGAGACTGGAGATAGGAAAAGCAGATAGAGATGGGAGCACCCTCAGGCTAGGGGAGCACCCTTAGGCAGAGCCAAGGTCAGGTGGCCCTTCGAGAGGTATTTGTGTCTATTCTAAGATGTGTCGACGTTCCAGGGGGGGAGCTGAGAGTAAGGGTGGGAGGGTGAGGCTTTTTCTGCAGCAACCCTGGCTGGGCCAGCACCATGCCCGGCCTGCTTCCTGCTGTATCTCTGCTGAGAGAGAGGCAAGGAGTGGGCTCCGGTCAGGGCTGGTTTACTAAGTGGGCTGAAGGCCCCCAGGGGCTGGCCCGGCTGCCTCTCCCGCCCCATGGGGACCATCGCGTCTCACCACTGTTCTCCGGCCGGCCACTGTCCGTTCCCTGCTCCAGGAGGTCCCACCACCCAGTACCCACCACCTGGATCCTAGCACCTCCCCCCTCTCAGCTTCTCTTTTTCCTGAAAATACGAAAGCCTCAGAGGGCGGAAGCCATCCCCACCCAGCCAAGTCCACCACTCTGCCTCCTTGTTCCCATGAGGGGACACCCGTCACTTCTGCAGGACACACCCCTGCATCCCTCATCGCCTCTCCTGCAGCTGTGCAGGAGCCAAGATGCAAGTACAAACAGGAAGAGACCCTCCCTCCCCACCCACAAAATGCTCGTCCTGACCGAAGCCTTCCAGAATCATCCACGCTGACGAAACGGACCGTTTTTCTCACTAATTGACACCAATGTGAGCGATCCCAACCAGTCCCACCGCTTGCAACTCCAGGAAAAAGTCATACATTTTGGCTTAACTTGCTAATTTAATTTATTTATCTTCTCTTACTGTAATTGTACTTCTTTCTGTAAACTAAAGAGTAATTTCATTTACGTCGTTGCTGGCAAAACATAATTGTCCTAACTCTCTAGAGCAGGTCCCCCAGTGGGGCGCTCGGGTCTTCTCCAGGAGGAGAAGCCTGGAGTTTGGGTTGTCACAGAGGGTTGGGGGTGCTCCTGGCATCGTGTGGACCCAAGCACCCTACAAGTGCACAGGACGCCCCCCAGAGCACGCCCTGCTTTCACATGTTGGCAGTGCAGAGAGCCTGGTTTAGAGCCAGGTGGGATCAGGGGGAACTTCTCAGGCCCTGGGAGACACATTATCTTGTGTCTTCATTTTGCGACACAAGGCTGGAGAGGGCAAGGGGTGTGCTTTAAGCGTCTGTTAAGAGAAATGAGGTTTTCAAACTACTTGAGAACACAAAGCTTCCCTGAGGATGATGGTGATGGAAACAAGTTGCCTGAAGAACCAGGGCTCAGTGGTTCCCCAGGGATGCTCCCACCCCGACAGTCCCTGACCCGTCTGCTTAGGCAACAGTGGCAGTGGTGTCAGAACGGCACAGCCCGGCGACATCCGCCCTCCGCGTCAGGGCTTCACCTTGCGAGTGAGGAGCAGGGAGGCTGAGTTCAGACCCCAGCCGCCGTCACAGCTGTATGAACCTGGCCAGTCCTTGGACCTCTGCCCAAGTATGAGTGACGACCATGTCAGCCCGTCCCTTCCTGGGTTGTTCTGGGTACAAGTGAACGAGGCCGGGGGGTTGGGGAGTCCATCCCATCCCCCACTCCACCCCACCCCCGCATCCCCCGCACACCAGGCAGCGAGCACAGAAGTGTTAGCTTCAGACTTTCCTTCCAAATATGGATACACAAGGAAATAGTCATGCTGTTTCGTGCAGGAGACCTTTCTTTCCATGACTTTTATGGGAATTCTCAAAACAGTCTCCCCTTCTTAGAAGAGATGGGAAGTAAGAAATACCATAGTTGCTTTGGGGGGGCAAGGATAGGGCATTGGTCTTCCCCATTGTGTTGTGGATGTAAAAAAAATTCCACTAAGGGCTTTTTCAGAACTAAACTCATGCAAATGTTTGTTTAGAATGGCTCCCATGCTCTATTTGTTAAAGAAGGGAGCTATCTTTCTGTTGTTTTATTTTGTGTTTGTTAAATACCATTTTATTCTGTCGGTCCTTAGCTGCCATGGAAACCAGCCAGAAGGCTGCAGACAGAACCCTACTTAAATATTTTAAATATACATGCTTGCAGGCAAACAAAATGTACCATTTTTTAAATGTATATTGAAAGGGAAGTCAGAGGTAGAGGAATGAACTATCTTATAGATTTTGGTGCCTCTCTTTTTTTCTCATGAAATCTAATTATCCTCAGTGAAAATCAGTACTAGACCTGACATTTGGGGGAGTTGGGATGGGTAGGACGCTCTTTCCTTGTTTGAAGCATGTTTAACCCAAAGCTGTGAGGAAGCAATGGAAACAGGAAGGCTGATGAATCAAAGACCAGGGAGAGAGCCGTAAATAACACTGATAGTTGAGGGTGACTCTCATGCCCCTGCGATCCATCACACATAGTGTGAGTCCACACGCAGACACAGCGTGTCATCCCCTCATGTCTCATTCTGAGCACAGACCCACAAATTCTGTAACCTGGGAGCACCAAGCCCTACATCAGTCATGTTTCTGCTGGGATAGGCCACCCCCTTCCCCAATATCAAGGCCCTCAAGAGGGTCCGGTGAGACTGGGAGCGATCTTGGTCACTTTAAGAAGGTGCAGGAGCAGGCAGGGCTGGACGCTGGTTAAAGGAAAGGGGTGGATACCCAGAGATGGTAGTAGAGTGAGACTCACAGGCACAGGTTGACCTCTGTGATGAAAGAGAAGCAGCCCCAGCCTAATCAGGCCTCCCAGGGCCTTCCACCTGAGGACTTCCTCTTCCCGCATCTCCCAGGAAATTCAGTGCAGGTCCTGGTCCCAGACCTCTGACCCTCAGCTGCTCGTCCACCACCCAGAGAGGTGCTGGCACATGGCTCCCAGGCACATGGCCAGCCTAGGGACCAGAGAGCAGGGAGGACTAGCAGGTTAAGGAACAGGATTCCCTGTTGCCTGCATCATCCCTCCCTTATCTGCTTATGCAAATTGCAGTCACAGGCTCCAGCCTCACAGAAGCCTTGTCTCTCAGCATTAAGGGTCCAGGTTGCACTGCCCATCAAGGGCGATGGAATGTGTGGGGCACCTTCCCCAGAAGAAGCTGCCCAGGGTAGTGAGAGCCCACTATCACCTCTGGGGGGAGGGAGCCCACCCTGCACCCCTTGATTAAGAAGCGTCCTTGTGGACATCAGGGTTACCTCGCCTGGTGGACAGGTCCCACAGAGAGCTAGCTTGAACATTTTCTAATAAATTTAGCTTTTATTGAATCGGGTGGACTTGTGCTTATGCTATTCTCTCGAAAGTGGGGGGAGGGCTTCGCTAACAGCCCAGTGGTAAAGAATCCGCCTATCAATGCAGAAGACACAGGTTCGATCTCTGGCCCGTGAAGATCCCACATGCCACGGAGCCCCTAAGCCCATGTGCCGTAACTACTGAGCCTGTGCTCTAGAGCCAGGAAGCCACAACTCCTGAGCTCATGTGCCCTAACTACTGAAGCTGGCATGCACCCTAGAGCCTGTACTCCCCAAGAAGAGAAGTCTCTGCAACAAGAAACTCGTGCACCACAACTGGAGAGTACCCCCCTCCACTTGCCACATCTAGAGAAAACCCTGCATAGCAACGAAAACCCAGCACAGCCAAAAATAAATAAGTAATTTTTTAGTGGGGGAAATTTACGGCACTGAGGCACAGCAGCCTGGGACCTGACAACTTCGTGCAATGGCTGTGGGGGCGTCAGGCTTCATCTGTGACCCCATCTTTGAAGGGTGGGGTGACTGGTGCTCTTAAGAAACACACTGTGGTCTGGGAGTTTTTAAGCCACTTCCGTGTCATCCCCTGAGGGCAGAGGCCTCTGGGGAGCCATCTTCTCTGGAGGAGAGTGGAGCTCACTGCACTTTGCTGAAGGGTCGGGCACCCACGTGTAATGACCTGGGCTTGTGTCCCGGGCCCTGCTCCCTGTCCACCTGCTTCAGGCACAGTCAAGAGCCCAAGGACCCAGACTGGCTCATGGTGGAACCCTCACCTGCACTCCCATCACCGGGAGAGGTGAATATTCCCCACTTACCCACTGCTAACCAGTTGACACCCTCCTCAATCCAGAATGGCCAAGAAGGAGTTTCTACATTGGAGACAGAGCCTGGGTTGTTTGTATTCCCTGCTCACTTCTGAGTGTTCTCTGAGTCACCTATTTGCTTACACTCAGCTCTTCATAGTTCTGTGTTCCTACCAGAGAGTGGTTGGATAACAGGAAAATATAACCAATTATAAGTTTTTGCATATAGATCGGAGGAGGAGCGTATGACTATCGTCCTCCCCTGACACTTTTCTCTCTCTTGTTTTTTTTCCTTTTTGAAAAAATAGGAAGGAAAAAAGAAGCGATAATTTAAAACCTGCCCCAGGATAGCTTTGCATTATTCATCTTTCACTTGTGAACGATGATGGGAGGGAAATGACCCAGCTTCTTCCTGATGTCGGCGAGTCCCTGAAGACCTCACCGGGGAGTCGCTCTCAATTACGCTCATAATCAGACTCAGAGGACAACCTAGTTGAAAGGAGAGCAGAGCTGGGTGGGCGCAGGGCTGCGGGAACTTAAGAAAACGAGACTGTGTGCCCGGTGAGGAGCTAGGGAGAAAGCCACCTCGGGGAGATGGGCACAAGGGTCACTGCTGGGCTCCAGGTTTGGGCTCAGTGCAGGGAGCGGGTAAAAAGTGATGATTTTAGCGGCGGGCATCGTGCAGCTTGTCTGCGGACTTGGGGCCGTGGCCTTCCCTTGAGAAAGGAGGACAGTCCTTGTCCTCCTGCATCCCTTTCTCTCCTGAGTTCATTGAAGTGTATTCCTGAGTGTGAGGGTGCATCCCTTCATCCCTGGACAGAGGATGCTACACCTGAGATTGTCCAGAAACCCTGCCAAGAGAGAAGCACTGCGCCCAGAGACAAGGTGACCTGGAAGGATCTTAGACCCTGTCCTGGGCACCACAGACCCCCAAGAGCCACAGGAAAAGCAGGGCGCACACCCCTCCCGGGGGACCCGCCCAAGCAGCCACACAAACACTGGATGTTTTCTTTACAGAGTGCATGTCTGTTGAGGATGTGACCCTGTAGTTCACCTGTATCACTCGGGAATGAGACCACCTAACCTCCCCCGATTGTAACCTGAGGCAGACACTTCCCACCTCTGGCCCACAGCCCAGCTGCCTCCAGAGCTCATCTGGCCCCTGGAGAGGGAAAGAGGCCCAGGGGAAGTAAAAGACTCACTCAGGGCCCAGGCCTGGTGCAAGGACACCCCTCTCCCCGCCCCCGGGGAAGCTCCTCTGGGCAGCTCGCCATTTCAGAGCCTCCTCAGCAGAAGAATCCAGTGCTGAGACCGATTGATTAGGACTCAGTGGGAGAGGCCATCTCAAAGGAGAGACGCTTTGTAAATAAGAGCCGATTAAGGAGCAGGCAGACTCAGGGCTCCACAAACGAGCGTCCAGTCTCTGCATCGTCTATGCCTGGGAGCCATGGTCCCCACCCTCATCTGCCCTCTTGGGGAAAGGCCATACCTGTGGGCAGGACAGCCCTGGCCCCTCCAGGTGTCCCCGTAGAAGCCCACCTGCCACCCCATCCTAGGGTCAGGGCTCCAAGGGGTCCCCAGAGCCAGCAGCCACCCAGACTCACAGGACAGAGGTGCAGGGAGTGATGTACAGAATTCAGGGGAACTGCGTCAGGCTTCAAATGCCACCTCCCGCTGCACACCATCCCCGCAGCCGCCAACTCTGCAGGCAGGTGGGCTGGATCGAGGGTCTGACCAGACCACCAGGCAATTTCCTCAGTGCTCACCGTTCTGCAGACCTGCAGGTACGAGTGTGGCCGAATCCAAGGCCAGCCCAGCAGTCAGGAGCCCCTCCCTACCACTTACAAGGCCTCTGACTTGAGCTGAAGTGTCTGTAAGGAACCAGTGATGTGGGCTTGGTCACCGGATCAGGGCCGGGCTGTTGGTTCTGAGAAAGTTGTGACACCTTATATACAGAGAGAGAGACATACAGAGCACACACATATGTACACATGTACACATATACATATGTATCCGTGTCCATACATGCATGTGCCTATATAGGCCTGGACATGAACACGCACGTGTGTGGTTTTTAGTAACAGGAGCACAGAGGCCACATTTGTGTCTCAGCCGGCATCCACCATCGTGGCTCAGAAGCGCTGGTGACCTTGGCACATGGGGAAATGCCTGCTGTCACCTGCTCAGATATGCTCTCCACAGTGGCCACGGCGTTATTTCCCGTCTGTGTGACTGTGCATCTGGGTTTGCGAGCCATGATCTGAGCGGCCCGAGGTCGTTGCGGGTCCAGAAGCGAGCACTCGCCCTTGGGCGATGGTTCGTCCATGTTGGCGTTGCCGTCCCTCCCCCAGAGGAGCGGGTGTGTCTTCCCGTCCCGGCGAAGCTAGCTCAGGTCTGGCATCGATCTTCTCCAGATTTTGTTATTACATTTGTCTCACAGCTTTAAAACAGTAGCAAATATGTGCAATTTATTTAAACAACACTAGGGAAATTAACGCCATGGAGGCGCAGCCTCAGCAAAGGAGGATGAGGCAGATTTTCTAAAGGAGAACAGAACAGCTCGATGAAAACCTTTCAAATCCTGAGTCTGAGATTCAGAGGCTCACGTGAGCCTCAGCAGGTGCCCAGGTAGACCTGTGTTCTCTGCACCACACACAGGGAGACGTCGGGGGAGCCCAGATGTCCAGTCCTCGCCTCCCAGAGGTTGTACCTGTGGCTGGGACCCCTGCCCCGGCCCACCAACCCCCACCATCGTGCGAGGTGCTTCTGGCTGATTCCAGCTGCTGCCCTCATGCCGACAAGCTCAGAACAAACACTGTCTCCCTCCCGTCTCCTGAGGCAGTTGCTGGGACAGGTGACCCTCATTTCCTGAGGGGCAAGATCTTACGTCTGTGAAGGGTGACAGCCCCCTGGTCCCCTGGAGGGCTCTGTAAACACACACCGCAGGCCTCACCCCAGAGGGCATGAGTCTGGGCTGGGATCTCACACTTTGCATTTCTATCCTGCAAGCTGAACTGCGGGGAAATCAGAGATAAACCCATGTCTTTGGGCCTCTTAGATGGGAATGTCCCTGTCTAACCAACCCACCGCATGCTGACATGAGCACTCCTAGAGGGGATGTGACCTGACGAAGAGACCCCAGAAGTGAGGGTGGCATGCAGCCAGATGCTCCAACCTTGAGGCCTGACCTCCGGCACTCAGATCCTGCCTCTGCCTAATGAGCTAAGAGGACTTCAGAAATGACTTGGCCTCTCTGGGTCCCCTGGTAGAGAAGGGATGACCTTCCTCTGGCCTTGAAGGGAGGAAAGATGCAGGCAGAGACGGTGGAGAACATTCCGTGCCCACGAAGTGCCCGGGGCACATGGAGAGCAGTCATCTGCATCCTGGCTGCCAGGGACTTCCCTAGTGGCTCAGACGATAAAGAACCTGCCTGCAATGCAGAAGACCTGGGTTTAATCCCTGGCCCGGGAAGATTCTCATGAGGAGGGCATAGCAACCCACTCCAGTATTCTTGCCTGGGAGATCCTATGGACAGAGAAGCCTGGTGGGCCACAGTCCAAGGGGTCAAAAAGAGTCGGACACAACTGAACCACTAACACTTTCACTTTCTGGCTGCCAGGGAAGGGGCAACGTGCAGCTAGGACCAACCTGAAAGCTGTTCTGTGATGCTCATCAAGGAGCCTAGAGACAGCCCTGCCCATCATCATGAGAGACACAGAGTTGGTCACAAGGCTGGGAGGATGTCAGGTTTCCATAGAGATCAAGACCTCGGGATGCACACACCTAGCACAGATCCTTCTGATGAAGGTGGGACACAACATAGGGAACCTTTTGATTTTTAACTGCCGCAGACTCTTAAATGCAGGAATTCAACACGGAAGACAGCTAGGCCCCTGGTAGGGAAAGTCCCAGTGGGGGTCTCAGTGGAATATGGTTAGCCTAGATAGGTTTTTCCGCTGATGTAGCATTAGGTTTTGCCTACAAAGGTCTGTACAGCCAAAGCTATGGTTTTCCAGTAGTTGTATATGGATGTGAGAGCTGGACAATAAAAAAGGCTGAACACCGAAGAATTAATGCCTTTGAACCGTGGTGCTGGAAAAGACTCTTCAGAGTCCCTTGGACAGCAAGGATATCAAATCAGTCAATCCTGAAGGAAATCAACCCTGAGTATTCATTGGAAGAACTGATGCTGAAGCTTAAGTATGAATCCTTTGGCCACATGATGCGAAGAGCCAACTCATTGGAAAAGATCCTGATGCTGGGAAAGATTGAGGGCCTGAGGAGAAGGGGATGACAGAAGATAAGGTAGCTGGATGGCATCACCGACTCAATGGACATGAGTTGGAGCAAGCTCCGGGAGATAGTGAAGGACAAGGAAGCCTGGTGTGCTGCAGTTCACTGGGTCTCAAAGAGTCAGACACCACTGAGCGACTAATCTACAACAGAAAAGTCAACATTAGGTTTGGGCATTCAGGAAGGATACAAGTTGTTGTTGTTGTTTTTTAATCAGTTAGTTTTGTCTGCATGTGTCCAACATTTCTATGCAACTTTTTTGCAAAAGGGAGTGAGGGAGGCTCTCTGTCCACAGCGGACCAAGACCAGCGGGTTCTCACTGGGTCCAGAGCTCAGTTGAGGGTGGAGACAGTGCCGTGGCTGGAGAAGGGCCATGTAGGGCCAGGTGCCTCCAGCCAGGCTTGGGCTATCCTGGTCTAAGATCTGTCTCCGTACCATGAGTTCCCGTGTGCTCCTCCTGGCTCTGAGGCTTGGAGTAAAATGGACATGAACTGTAGAAAGTGCAGAGGCAGCCACATGGGGTGCCGTGAGTAAACCTGGAGGCCACACAGATGTAGGTGCCACATGTACACAGGAGTTCTTATTTATAGAATTTCATGCACATTATAACATCCTGAAATACAGAAAGGTAAAAGAAATAAAGTAAAATAAAACTCACTGGTGACTAGAGAAGACCAGGGTTCACATTTCTGTGTGTTTCCTCCCAACCTTTTCTCTACTTTTTAAAAAATCATAGGACTCATATCGCCTATAACTTTGGCACCGTTTCTTCATTTACTATTATCATATGGAATTTCTTTGTGTTTTCAAAGAGTAACTTCTAATGACGTGTAATATCCCCAAATATGAATGCAGTGCAATGCCTTTAACTACTATTTACTACTATCAGAATTCCAGAATTTTTTCCTGATATTTTTATTCTTTTATATATACACACTATCATCATAAAGACAACTACAATGAACATCTTTATGTGTAGGGTTTTGTCCACACAGTTTCACTGGGACAGGTTTCAGCTCTGGAGTTATGGGGTTAAGAACGAGGACCTTTTCTGAGGTCCTTGAAAGTCAGTGGCTAAATGCTGGTCCCAGCAGTGACAAGGTCCATGACTTCAGAGCAGCCGATATCCAGACCCGGTGGTTCCCATCAGGCGTGGGCTCTTATCAGTCTAATTTCCATAGCAACTCTCTGAATTCAGTACTGTTATACCATCCCTACTTTATAAAAGAAGCAGCTGGAGCTTAGAGAGATTGAGGGCCTTTCCCCATGTCCACAAATCTTTGGATGAGGGTCTCTGTGATGCCAAATCCCACACCCCCAGCCATCACCCCCTGCTGACTCACAGCATACACTTCAGTGCAAAGGGTTCACTCTGTTTACTCCTGCCACTCTGATGGGTGAGGAAGACACACTGCTTTAGTTTAGTTTGATAACTGGAAGATGTGAACATTTTTCATGAGTTTATCAATCCTTTGTATTTATTTTGCTGTAATTATCTGTTTGTGGTCTTTTTCCTGTTATAATTAAGTTCCATTTTTATTGATTTATAAGAACTCTTTATATAGTGAGGTTATTAACTCTGGGCATATTTGTTGTAAAATTCACCCATAAATAAGGATTTTAAATTAAAATGTATGAGTACTTTCCTTTGTCCTTTTTTTCCCATTGTTTTCCTCTTTAAAAGCCCTGATCTACTTGTTAAATAGTCAGCTGTATTTTCTCTATCCCACTCAATCTGTAGTCCATTTCTTTGTACAGATGACAGGTTTGGTAGAATTTTTCCCCCTAGCATATACCCACACACACACACTTATCCCAACACCATCCAGCCTTTTCCTGGATCTAGATTCCAGGGGTTTCCCTGGTGGCTCAGATGGTAAAGAATCAGCCTGCAATACAGGAGACCAGAGTTCAATCCCCAGGTCAGAAAGATTCCCCTGGAGAAGGAAATGGCAACCCACTCCAGTATTCTTGCCTGGAGACTCCTATGAACAGAGGAGTCTAGCAGCCTATAGTCCATGGGTTTGCAAAGAGTCTGACATGACTTAGTGATTAAATCACACACACACACACACACACACACAGACTCTAAGTGATGCCTTTTCCTCTGCAACACCTGACCAGGCTCCTCTGCCTCTGTTCCCCCTTTCTGCAGAAAGGAAGGAAGGACACAGTCCTGGACCCCGTCCAGCCTCCGAAAGACACGCTGCTGCCATGGCCACAGCGCCAGAGCGCCAACGGGCTGAGAAGGCAGAAACGGGACTGGGTCATCCCGCCCATCAACGTGCCAGAGAACTCGCGCGGGCCCTTCCCGCAGCAGCTGGTGAGGGTGAGTGGAGGGCCTCCTGCCGAGGGGGCTGCTCTCAGCTTTCATCTAGGCTTCTCCTCCCAGGATGTCAAGAATTGAGCCTGATAGGCATGTTCCCAGAGCCTGGGATGGCTCTGCACTGGGTGTCCGAGAAGATCAACATTTCACCTTTTCAGTAACAAGATCTGTATCGCACAGAACAGAAAAAAATCATAAGGGCGGTCGCATCCTCCAGGGTGGACAGGCCTGCTCGCTTTGGGTCCTCTCTCTCCGGTCACTGTCAAGTGACGACTCTGGTGCTTGGGAGGAGATGGGACAGGAACTTGGGTCATGGCCCTTGACCTCTGACATCTTCCTTTGATCTGTTTGTTCACACTTCTTCCCCATTATGACTAAGATGCTAAATGGAGAATGATGGCTTCTCTGTGCTGACAGTGACCTTGGTGAAGTCAGAGGGCCTGAGAATGAGCCTGGGGTGCCAGGGGGCAGTTCTGTGTCTCTTCCCTTGGTGTTATCTTCTCCTGACAGCCACCATGAGGTTGCTTTTCCTGAAGGAGGGAAAGACTCATTTCACAAATTCATGTTTCAATAATCAAGGCCATCAACTAGCATTTTCTTCTTCCCTTTGAATGAAAATTGCAACCCAATATGAGCAATAATTTGATAAAATGCTAGTGAGAATTCCAGTAGATAATGTCATCCATGGAGAGTGCCTTGCCCCACTCTGTTATTAAGGCATCATCTTCATTCCTTGGCCTGATTTGTCTGTTTTGTTTCCTATTCTGTTTGATGCAGAAAGGGAGGGTGGTGTTTAATATGCACAGATGAAGCCACAAACTTTGCAGGGACCCCAGGTCAGACACCCCACCGCACACACATCACAGCCACAGTGACGTGTCATGAATATCATCCTGCCTTCTCCACATGTGATGCTGTGACTTAAGAAATACATAGTTTTGTGTTCATCCCCATTATTCACCAGAACTCCTAAAGCCTGTGCAGTTTCCTAAAAGATAAGAGTGAAAAAGATGTCTGCAGACATTCATAGCAAACCCTGTCTAGCACATCTGAGTTTATGCACAAGGGGACTTTTGGAAAGCAGGGGACCCTTGTCACCAGGGGGACCAACCCTGAGACCGGAGGGCTGGTACCTGTACTTCTGCCCTACCTCCAGGATGGAAAGGGGACTGGAGGTTGAACCAATGGCCATGATTTAATCAATCATGCTGACATGATGAAGCCTCCATAAAAAACAAAAAACACAGGATTAAGAGAGCCTTGGGGGGTGAGCACGTGGAGATCTGGGGTGCCCCTTCTCCACCTCACCCCACACCCCTCTTCCATCCGATTGTTCCCAAGTCACAGCCTTTATAATAAACTGACAGGCCAGTGAGTGCACATTTCTGAATTCTGTGAGCTGCTCTAGCATGTTAATCCAACCCGAACCCAAAGAGGAATTGTTGGAATCTCAGGTTTACAGCCAGCCAGGCTAAAGCACTGCTGGAATATTCTGCTGCCCTGGTTCCCAGTCTCCCAGGTTATGATATTGCCACCTGACACATGGGCATTCCCTCCTCTGTCTCACAGGCTGCACACAGGCCTGTGAAAGGGCAGGAGACTTCCACGGGCAGAGCCTTGTCCTGCGAGGGTCCCCAGGACCTGCTGGGTCCATTGGTCCTGCTGTCTGTCCTCTGCTGGATGATGGAGGAAAAGACATGGATGTGCTTACCTCCTGACCCCCTCCAGGGTCCCAGGGACAGAGAAGTTGTGGCTGGTGATGGCAGGGGGAGGGCCGGCTTCCCCCCACTGGCAGGGGCTCACCACCCCACTGGCCCGCGGGCATGTTGATGGGGACACATCTTCTCACAACCCACAGTGATGTCTACACGCTCCAATGGGGGAAAACATGGCCCCTCCCAGGTTAACACAAAGCTTGCACATGGGGCAGGCAAGCAGCAGCAGGCAGAGGCGCTCAGGTCCTTGTAGACGATGGCGGGCCTTGCTGGTGACCAGGCGAGGTGTCCGGCGTCAGGTGAGCAGAGCTGCACATTCCACATGCTGGAATCCAGCGGTCACAGTTCAGGGTCACTGGGGGCAAGCTCTCCTGTTTTCTAGTCTGAAGCGTTGCTGTGGTTTGGAGAGAGAGTGTCCTCCGCTCCTCAGACGTCCAGTGTGTCTGCAGCCCTTGGAGGGAGGCTACCTCCAAGTCGATGTCGGCTCTGACGCAGACTGCAGGAAGAGAGGGTGGCTTAGGGTGGGCTGATGCTATGACAAGCTTCCCCACAATTTCAGAAATGTAACTCAATACATGCTTATTTCTTGCTCCTGGAACGGTCACTTGAGGGTGGTCACTCAGAGCTCCAGAGGGAGGGGCACAGGATGGCTGGGCCTGGACGTGGCAAATGCCAATTGGGCCAGAATCCCACTGGCCAAATTGCAGGGGAACTGAGGTACACAGCCCAGCGCAGGAGGAGGGCTATGTGTGGGGAAGCACAGGGCGCTGACCCAGCAGGTTTCCCCGAGATGAGAATGGTGCATGTCCTTTCCTCTCTAAGGGTCCCTCTGCTCCGAGGAGAGGGCGGCAGAGGTGAGTGATGGGGCCTGACTTACTGCCCTTCTCTGAGCTGGGCTGTCTTTACCCTGCTGTCCTGCTGTTTGTCCTCCATACTCAGTATGCTCCGGCATCATGCTCATTATTTACTCATCTAAGGACAGGCCTCCGGAAGGCCAGGCCTGCCTGCATCTCTAGTGCTGCGAACAGTAGGCGCTGCCTGTGCTGAATGAATGCATGAGCGAGCACTCAAAGCCACCCCAGTGGCGAACACTGTCCTGGGCGCCCACGGTGGCCGAGACACAGGGCATCTGGGGGATCTTGGCACTATTGTCCTGGCTCCTCTGGGGTCAGACTGCTTCCACCGGAGTCAGACATCCAAGCTGAGCTGATCCTCTTGGGGAGATGAATCTTCAGCAGATGGAAAATAGAGTCTCCGTTATGGTTTCTGTACAGTATTTGTGTTTTCCCAATGGATTCCAAAAGGCTTTCCTGGTGGCTCAGATGGTAAAGAATCCACCTGCAATGCAGGAGACCCAGGTTCAATCCCTGGATCGGGAAGATCCCCACGAGAAGGAAATCGCAATCCACTCCAGTATTCTTGCCTAGGAAATCCCATGGACAGAGGAGTCTGGCAGGCTACAGTCCACGGGGTCTTAAGGAGTCAGACACGACTGAGTGACTAACACACACACAATGGATTTCAAGTCATTACTCGAGAACTCAGCCCAGAAACTCATGCATACAAATGCACTCACGTGCTCACTGTCTGCCTCCTCCTGCCCTCTGTCCCTCTCTCCTCCCCCGTTTCCTCCTTAAACCCTTAAGTAGCACAGACAAGGGTTTGGGGTGCTTTTCTGACCCATTTCTGTCTACAGGAAATCGGTGAGTTTGCTGTCAGTGGTTTTTTTTGGGGGGAAGGGTGCTCCTGAAAGAAGCCCCCAGTCACAGTGAGCGTGAATACAGCTTGATGGGAGCGGGAAGCCGGCTGCGGACCATAGAGGTGCAGCTGGGATCAGCTGCAATTCTGTGCTCATTAAGGCATTTCATTCTGATAAAATATGTTAAATGAAAAAGTGGGAGGGAGAGGAGCAGGCAGAATGTTCTTCCCAAAAAACCTCCGTTAATTACAGGCTTTTTCCTTGGAAAGGATATCATGTTTCTTTACAAGCCTTCCTTCTGCTTCGAGGGGAGAAGAGATAACAGGTAGGCAGAGGGGAGTCCTGGGCCAGGAGAGGGTTGCTGTGACTGGCGGGGCTGCCGGGAGCTGTGATGGCCGTGGCGAGGCATGGAACAACTCAGGGGCTGTGCCCACCCAAATTAAATCACGAGCTAAATTAAGTGGTGAGTGAGGAGAAGCAGCCACTTCATGGAGATCCCACTCGGAAGATCCAGGCTGTGCTTCCTCTCAGAAGGAAGGAGGAAGCAGTTCACAGCCATTAAGCCAACCCCCTAGGAAGCTGCACAGAGGCTCTTCATTATCCAGGATCATGGAAAACACAGGAGGGGGCCCCCTGGCAAAGGGTAACAGGCGACCTTCCTGCTCCTGAATTCCAGCTCTGTCTGGGCTCTGGATTGAACGGTTTGGGGCCACCTATGGGTGCCAGGCAGGCTGGAGAGTCAGAAGAGAGAAAATACACAGCCCTTTTGTGGCCTCAAGAAGCAGCAGGCATCCATTTCCCACTTGTCATCCAGAGTCTGGTCCCTTTACTACCTCGGTTAGGACTCCTTCACATGTAGATTAGAGGAGGGTTTTGAAAAGACACTCGCTTTTCTAGCGTGTATGTTAGGTTTGACTTCTGGCAAGATTCAGAATGAGGGTAAAATCAAACTTTTAGAAAGAGGACACATTTCTTAGCTGAGTCTAATAAAAATTCAGAACTGGTTAACTTGAGAGGTTGTCCAGGGCAACCGTAGGAGTCGGCTCAAGATGACGAGGAGGCAGGCAATGCTCTTGGGAGACAAGTCCTTTAATTTTGGAAGTTGGCATTTTAATAGACAACGAGTCATCCAAACCTATCCTCGGAGCCCTTGCCCAAGAGCCGGCCTGGAGAGGGAGCTCTGAATAGAAGGCTCCAGAAAGAAGTCCTTACATAATTGCTCTGTGTGAAAGACGGCAACGTGGAGAAGATGAGCCAGAGACTCGCCTAGAGTAGGGAGAGCAAGAACTGGGCTGCAGGTGGCTTGGGAAGGGTCATAAAAACCAGCCCCTCAACATCAGATAACCCAAATGAGCTTCAGCCAACTGAAGTCAAAGGTTTTCTTCACGTGTTCTTGGCAGTTTAGCTCCCATTTTGTGCCTGTGGACCATACAGCCTCAGGTCCACCCACAGATGTCTACAGACCTTTGTGTAAACAGAGGATGACCTGGGGTTGGGGAACAAGGGCTCAGGAGCCAGTTGTGGGATGAAAAGTACCCAGGCTTGGGTCTGCATCATGAGATGTGTGACAGGGAAATGGAAGATAACCCCAGATCTGCCCAGGATAGACTCTCCATAAATGTTCATCAGATGTACGAATACATGTGTTATCCTATACATGTATGAGTTCTGTGTTATCCCACAAAACATTTGCCGGTGGCCTAGCAATGTAATCGTCACTGCGCCTACCTCGGAACCTGGTACTCTGAAGGCATCCATCCATTCATGAATGATGGATGTGGTCATTATACACCTCCTCATGGAAGCCAGGTTATCTGTCAAAGCACAGTGTGCATGTCTTGTCCTCCTCCCATCATTTCCCTGTCATCACCAGGAGAAAACCTAACCCCCAAGCACGTCCTATGGGACCCCATGATCTGACTCTGCCTTTCATGCACCAAACTCCCACCATGCTGGGCCACACACAGCTTCCAGTTCTGGTCACATCCTTGGTTGCCTGGAGTCCTGTGTTTTCCCTGTGTTTTAGCCACCCTAGCCTGCCTACTTCCTCTGTTCTCTGAGAATGCTCCATGTCTCAGGACTAACACAGGCCCTCACCCATTGTCTGCCTATGTGGCAGAGTTTTTGACAGTTTTTTTCCAGTAATTATCAATCTGTCTCCCCAGTAAACACACAGGTACTTGAGAGATAGTTCACCTGTCAAACACAACAATGAGGACAGAACAGATGTCATTAAGTACTTACTGAGTGAATGAATGATTCAACTATTGTGCCCAGATCTAGTAGTCCACTTTTCATGATCATTATGGAGATTGTTGGGTTAGATAAACAATACTTGGAAATAATGAAACTGGAAGTTCTGTTTCTGGCAGTGCAGGAGTAGTGTATATCAGACGAATACTCCTCAAATAACAGTTGTAAACTTTGGGGAAATTTTTTTGCTAAAAACTGTTTGAAGTTACTTGAGAATGATCAATAGTAGGCAGAAACTGTTGGGGACTCCACCCTTGAAAAGAAAACAGAACTGAGTGTGACCTGTGTTTGTGTGTCTTTAAGAGCACCCCAATCTGTCCTTGCATCAAAATGTAGCTAGATCTCACCTAGAAAACCAGTCTTACTGGCCAGAGGAGTTGGAAGATGGGATTTAGAACTGACAAAGCAGCTGGAATGTGAGGGGATAAATCCTGTAAAATATGTAGCCATAGGTGGAGACTCCTAGAAATACTCATAAATTCTGTCCAGTTCCTCAGCTGCCCCTTGAACTTTACATGCACACAGAAGATTCCAGAGAATCCAGAGAAAAGCAACAGCTAGATGATTGAAAGAGTCAAGAAGAGACTTACCAGGCAAGATAAACAGATTTAAATTTCAGTCCAGCCAAGTTAACACTCTTTAGAAAAAGGCAGCAGAGCCAGCTTCTCTACAGGGTATCATCTACAATGATTACAATGACCAGAATACAATCAAAAATTACTAGACATGCCAATAAAGGAAAGGTGACTGATAATTAGGCAAAAACTGCTCATAGAATCTAACCCAGATACTGGAATTAGCAACCGGGCCTTTAAAATATCTCTCACAAATATACTTCAAGGACTTAAAGGAAAATATGGTCAGAATGAATGAATACATTGAGAATCATAACAGAAAAATAGAAACTCCCAAACTACAACCAAATGGAAATGGTAAAACTGGAGAGCATGAAATCTCTAATGAAAAACTTACTGGATGGGCTTACAAAGTAGATTGTAGAGGGCAGAAGAAAGGTCAGTGCATCAATCAGTAAAAACTATTCAATCTGAAGAATGGCAGGAGAGAGAGGATTGAAATGCACAGAGTTTTGATAGGACAAGATCAAGTGGCCTAATGTGTGTAACTGGCATCCCGAAGTAAGAGAAGAAAGGTGATAAGATAAGAAAAATGCCTGAAATGTCCCCAAATTTGGTGGAGAGACAAACTTACAGATCTGATAAATTCAGTGAATCTTAAGTAGGATAAAAACAAACAAAGCCATACCTTAATTACTGTCAAACTGCTGAAATTCTAAAACTAGAGAGAAAAGTGTTGAAAAAGAGGAAAAATGAAGCACAACAAAGACCACAATGAGAGCAAGGGCTGGATTCTCTTTAGGAGTGATGGAGGTCTCTGGGCAATGATGTTTTCAAATTGCTAAATGAAAATAAAACTGTCAACCAAGAATCCTATATCCAGAAAAAAACATATCCCTCAAAATTAAAGGTTAAATAAAGGCATTTCTGATGAACAAACTGAAGGAACTCCTTACCAGCGAGCCCACATTAAGCAGTAAATGATGTCCTTTAGGCTGAAAAGAAATGACACCTGTTGGAAATTCAGATCTACAGGAAGAAATGGAGAACACAGGAAAAAGTAAATGTGTGGGTTGACATAAAAGACTATTTTTTCTCTTATTTAAAAAGACAGCTGACTATTTAAAGCAAACATATAGCAGTATATTGTGGGTTTACAATTTCTATAGTTATAACAAATATGACAATAACAGGACCTGCTGGAAAGACAACTAGTGTGGCCCGAGCTCTAGACTCAGCCTTGCTGGTCAGGGTGATTGTCTGACGCACACAGCAGTGTAACTGGAACTTGCCCCTGTGGCTAGGCAACTTCTACAGATGCACAAGACCCTCCTCTGAGCGCACAGGACCCTCTGCCAGGTGGATGTTGCCCTCCGAGCTCAGTGTACCTCCCTTTCAAGGAGTCACCTGGGAGCAGTTTCTGGGCTGCTTTCTAAGAGGCAGAGCCTTCAGATGCTCCAATTCCTAACCTCTGTAGTGGGTCTTTCTGGCCTATTCATCAAAGCCAGAAATGCGTATCGGTGAGTGAAGTGGACTTTCTCAGCCTCTGGGAAGAAACAGAGCAGGGTTGCTCCGGGATTTTGCTCGTGTCTGAATTTCCTTTGCAGATAGATCTGAAGAGATTGCAGAAGTGTCACCTCTGCCTCCACCACACTTTCCACTGTTTCATGGGTCACTGAAATGCAAGGAGCTGGAGCAGAAGGGGCTGGAATGAAAGGAGTTGAAATGATTGAAGAAGAGAATCCACTGGGCATCTGCTTGTCCCCACCAGGAGACGCACCTCCACCCTCCACAAGAACATGTTCAAATATTGGGAGTAACAGCTTCAGAGAAATAGCAGGACTCCTTTCCTGCTGAGGCGGGGCAGCACGAGTGCCCAGCACCTGCAATGCAGGGTCCACCGTCTGTTCAACCCTGCGGGGGGAGGGTCAGCACCGTCAGCCCCCAGGTCAGTTCTGAAAGCACAGCCCCCACCAAACGTGCCTTTGGAGCTCTTTCGAGACAGCCTCCAGGCCTCCCTGTAATTACTTGAGGGGAGCATGCATTACCCTCACAAAAGCCAGAGGGACCTGGAGAAAGCGCCGTTGAATGCCTCTGCACCGTGGGCTCTGTGGTTTAATCAATCGTGCAGAAGACACGTGCAAGTCCCTTTGTATTTACGGCTCCCTCATCTGAGTAGAGAATGTTCCCTTTCTTGAATTGCTTTAATGGCTATATTTATGCAGCTGAAAGTTCCTTAAGAAATGAAAGTAAAATCAAATTTCTCTAAATGCTCAGATAATTTATTGGAGAATATTCAATTAGAATATATTAATATTTTAGGTTTCCACCATTAATTTAATATTCAGAAATGTAATTTAGTCGTAGAATCTCTGGATCACCCTGGGTGGATGGGGTTTAGGACATGGACTCTGAGCACCTGCTGAGAATGGTCAGCTCCCAGGGCCTCCCCCTCCCCAACCGTTTCCCACCAGCCAGGGTTCTGCTGCGGCCCCCAGGCCTCGTGTCCACAGACCAGATGTCCATAAGTATGGACACGACCCACATGTATGGTTGGAGCTCACTGTGGACCCCAGGGAAGAGCCCAGGTAGGGCTCATCAGAGCTCAGAAGATTCCAGAACTCGGGGAGCAGTGGCCAGTAATTGAGGGAAGAGGTGGCTATGTGGGGGAAGCCTGCTTCTCCCCACACACACACTCTCCCCCACCAACCCATGTGGGCAGGACTAGTTCATTATTCTTATACTCCTAAGTCACCTCCAGGACTATGTGGACATTGCCAGGGAAACTGACTTCCGACCCTCGTTCCCACACTGATGAGTGGAGTCAGGGGGGCTGCTGCAGGGTGGGTGGCCTGCAGATAAGCTTGAGGATGTAGAGACTTGAGGGTACCTCGGGGAAGGGCTGTCAGCCATCCTTTCCTGGAAGGGGAGCCCTTCATTCTGTGGTGTTGCCTCCTTTTTTGTATGAAATGATGACAGGTCATGGTGAAGGTTAAGTCTAGACATGCACACGGAGCATCCCCTCTGCTGTTCCGGGCACAGAGGACGCACAAAGACAGAGCCCAGCCACCCAGAGTCTAATGTTCAGGGAGAGGGAGAAGCAAACTGCTGATTATGTATGGGGGACCAGGAGAAGGGGGGTGCGAGCGTGTTCCCATCAAACAAAGCAGCCCCAAGAGCCTTCCCTGGTATGAGAGCAAACACAGGGGCAGATGAACCAGGGTGATACCAAGGGGAAGAGCATTCTAGACAGAGGGGGCATCAAGTATAAAAGCTCAGTCTTGAAGGAAGAGCCAGGAGGTCAGATTGGCTGTATGGGATGGGCAGAAAGAGGGTGAGGGTGATGAGGCAGGGAGTGCCAGGGCCCAGTCCCAAGGGGCTTGCCCATCAGGATGACCCAATACGGTGCTTATGATGCCCGGGGAATAAGGGGCTCCCTTTAGTCACTCTGAGACCATCCCGTGGCCAGGCGGCCCTGGAGCTTCTGACCCTCAGTGTGCATGTGATGGGAGCAGCAGTTGCAGGGCAACCACCAGAAGGACACATGACCCTGGGGTGGTCACAGACGGGGGTCCCTGCAGGCACTGAGGAGGGAGAACGCACAGTGCAGTCTTTGTTTTCTGAGACGCCTCCAAGCTCAGGAGGGAGCAGATGGCAGAGGACACCGCTGCTAGTGTCCAGGGACTGTCCAGCTGCTCCCTGGAGCCTAGGGGGAGAAGCCCATAGGCCCCTGCCATCCTGGGATGACAACAAGAAACACCCACACCCCCCCCCCCCCACCCCCACCCCCACCTCCCCCCACCCTCCCCGGTTACGCGGTCCTGCAGGAGACACAGATTTGTTTCTGATACTTAGTGTCTCCTGTTAATCACTCCCAAACCACAGACATTTTATTTTGAAGACTCTTCCTCCAAATTGTACAGAATCAGGTCTGGGGCTCGGCAGCCGCGGGGGAGCGGTGCAATCTGTGTCCACAAAGCTCCCAGCTGAGGATCTGACTTCCCCTCCCTGGAACAACAGAACAGAGATGCCAGCTCACAAGCAAAGCCAGTCAGAACAGAGATCGTCTGGGGAGGGAGCTCAGGCCACCTCTAACCTACAGAAGACAACAGCAGACGGTGCTGCGGTTTCAGCCGCCCCCGTGATGCTGGAGCAGTCAAGCCTACATCTCCAAAGTTATTCTTAAAAATGACACCCCAGAGACAGGCTGTGTTGATGGCTGGACTTGCAGCCAGACTGCTCTGAGCTTTGTTTACTTCTGGCTACAGTCCCGTCCAAGAGCGGCTGGGTCTCAGGACACCACGGCCCTGGGCACAGGGCCCTCTGCATCTCGACTATCGGAAACAGCCTCAGCCCTGGCCCTCGCTTAATCAAACCCAAGTCCAAAGAGGTATTTGCACCTGCACGTAGGTGTTCAGCCTCCCAGTCTCCTTGGCCATTGAGTTACCAGCTTGATTTGGGCTTTGGGGCTTCTTGATCTATAAAGGCTTCAGTTCAGTTCAGCTCAGTAGCTCAGTTGTGTCCGACTCTTTGCGACCCCATGACTCGCAGCACGCCAGGCCTCCCTGTTCATCACCATCTTCTGGAGTTCACTCAGACTCACGTCCATCGAATCCATGATGCCATCCAGCCATCTCATCCTTGGTCGTCCCCTTCTCTTCCTGCCCCCAATCCCTCCCAGCATCAGAGTTTTTTCCAATGAGTCAACTCTTCTCATGAGGTGGCCAAAGTACTAGAGTTTCAGCTTTAGCATCATTCATTCCAAAGAAATCCCAGGGTTGATCTCCTTCAGAATGGACTGGTTGGATCTCCTTGCAGTCCAAGGGACTCTCAAGAGTCTTCTCCAGCACCACAGTTCAAAAGCATCAATTCTTCGGCTCTCGCTTATTTAAGTCAAAAAGCTGATTTCATTTCCCAAAGAAGGAGGCGTTAAGAACAAGAAAAGCCATGGAGCCTCAGTGTCTGTTTGTTAAAAGCAAACTTAAGCAGACAACTAAGCAGTGTCTCACAGAGGCCTGGGCCCTCCTAAGCCCCCCAGGTTGCAGGGATGCGCCCCAGGAAGAGATGCCAGCAGCCTGACCCACACCCTCACGCCCCTCCTCTATCCCTGAGCAGCGCATCACAAGGACGAAGCGGGTTACCTCAGTCGTGGCTTCAGGAACACATGTGAAACAAATTAAGGGAGAGGGCACGGTGGTGTGTCCCATGTGTTGGCAGAAGCCTGCTCTCCACGCTCCGCTGGGTTCTGAGGCCACCTCTGTCCCCCGCACATCATCCCCGCAGCCCAGGGAGCTGCATGCAGGTCGGAGCTGGCCAGGGGTCAGAAGCACAGCGTTTTCAACTTACCTATTGCCTCTAGCAGATGGAAAGGATAGAGAAGAGAGAGAAGAGGCTTGTTCCCCATGGCCAAACAGGGAGGGCCCAAGCCTGGGCACTTTGTCTCCAGACATCAGCACCCAAATCAACACTTAGGCTTCCTATTAAAAAGAATAGAATCCTTGGGACTTCCCAGGTGGTGCAGTGGTTAAGAATCTGCCTTGCAATGCAGGTGACAGGGTTCAGTCCCTGGTCGAGGAACTAAGATCCCACATGCTGGGGAGCAACTAAACCTGCTCACCACAACTAGAAAGTCCATGAGCCACAATGAAAGACACGCGTGAGGCATCGAAGATCCGTGTGTCACAGCTAAGACCCAACACAGCCATACATGTAAAGAAAAAGAAGAGAATCCAAAGGTAACGTGGGCTGCAAACTTACCCTGTAGATTTGGACAGGGTTGGTGGGAAAGGATGTCGGGGTGACTAGTAACCTATCAGGCCAGTGACTGTCCATCTGTACGCCTGTTCCTCCATCCCTGTGTATATTTATCTGTCCACCTCTCTCTCCATCCATCCATGCCCCTATCCGTCTGCCCACGCATCCGTCCATTCATCCGTCCATACGCTCGTTTGACTGTCCATCCATCCATCTCTCCCCGCCCACCTACCCGCTTGTCTACACAGCATCTGGCCATCCGTGCTGGCCACCCAGGACTCTCACCCTCTCAGCGCCCTGCACACTGTAAGACAGAATCTGCCATGACCACAGCAACACACACTCCAGTTGCTTTTTCAAAGCTTAGAAGGCCTGCGAAGTAAAGGAAAAGGTGAAGAAGCCAAAAGCCCCACATCATTAGTTGGCATCATTAAATTCCTTTCAGCATTTGAAGGCTCCCCGTTGAGGACAAAGGTAATACATTTTTGACAGTGGTGGAAAATTCCCCCCAGGTTTGGGGGCAAGCCATCCGTTTGGCTTAACTATGAACATGACAGAACTATTGGGCTCAATGATGATGCCGATCCCTGAGGAAGACTTTAGGACCAGAGAAGACGACGTGATTGCTTTCTCAGATCATCAACAGCCAAAAAAGAGTAGGCTTATAAGAAAGAAGTGTGTTTGTTCCTCCAGATTCCTCCTTAGAGGAAATTTCAGGGTTTTTTAGAGAGAAGTCCAGTTTAGGCTGGAAGGAAATAGTGGCCTAGCCAATCACTTCAAAGACATCTATCCAGCATTGACTCTGAGGTCAGCACTGAGACCCATAGTCGTGGTCCCATCCCGTCCTGGAGAGCTTACGTGCTGGTGGTAGAGACAGACAAGAGAAGAGAGAGGTTCAGAACATGGAAGGAACCATGATAAAATCAAGCACAGGGATGAGACGGGCGGGGATGGGCCAGTTGGCGACAGAACCGGTGCATCAGGTGGGGTGTGTCACCCAAGGCCCTTGAGCTCCTATAGGGCCAGAAGCCAGCTGTGCGAGGATCAGGCAGAGAGAACAGCAAGCGCAAAGGCCCTGGAGCAGGAATGAGCTTGGTGCACAGAGGGATGGAAGTCTGTGCGGTAAGAATGTGGCCAGCAAGGGGAGGAGGTAAGAAGGCTGACCAGGGAGGAGAGCAGGAACTAGGTCCCTCAGGGCCTCAGACCAGGTGGCGGGTCTAGGTGATCCCCTCCAGGAAAGCTGATTTGTCCTCTGTGATATGCCTTCAGCAGCAGGCTGCATGTGAGATGGAAAGTTAAGGACGGGAACTGCACCTGAGCTCCAGGATGGGGGGATTCAGCCCAAGGGACGGTGACATGCGCCTGGCAGGACAGGAGGGGAGACAGAGGAGGACTGGGACAGTGCAGCCTCCTGACTGGCTGGTGTGAATGGTGACTGCCCATGGGATGCCCCTAACCCTGCCCCAAGGTGGGGGGACACGCTGCCACAAGGCAGCCTCCCTCCTGGCTGCACGGGAAGTGGGGCCCCAGCCCAGGGCTGAGGGGGGCGTGCTTTGCTCTGCAGCCTGGTACCTGGGGGCCAGAAGGCCAGTCAGTGAGGAAGCCACATGGGTCCCTCCCCTCCATCTAGCATTGAAGGGACACTAATGTCACCACCAATTAGAAGGGTTCACACCATCCTTTCTTCCTGTGAACCATGGCAAAGCCCAGGGCAAGAAATGACCGCGAAAAAGCCTAAAGCATCATGACAGAGAGGTAAACGTTTGCCTGACAGCAGAATGTGTCTGTCCACAGCCCAGGTCTGGTTTTGTTTCAGCTGCACCCGGTCTTAGCTGCAGCATGAGGGGCCTTCAGGCTTCATTGAGGCATATGGGATCTTTCTAGTTGCAGCGTTCGAGCTCTCAGATGCAGCATGTGGGATCTAATTCCCCAACCAAGGATCGAACCCAGGCTCCTTGCATTGGGAGAACAGTCTTAGCCACTGGACCACGAAGTCCCAGCCGAGGTTTTTAAATCAAGCAAGCTCTGGCTCATGTGGAGCTCTGATTGTGTTTAGAAATAGTAATATGCATCTGGGCTCATAACGATGCTGGTGCCAGGCCTCTAGGAGCCTAGGGTTCGGATCAAGAAGGTCCAGGTGGGATCCAGGCCAAGCCTCTGGGATGAGGAGGGGAGGTTGCTGTGGACCAGGACACACACCTCCCGTGGGGCCAGCTGTGGGCCCCGCGGACTCTCACACCGGGAGAATGTTTGCTGAAGAAAACCAGGCTGTTTCCAGCCTTTTGCTTGGCTCCCAGGTTGGGGAAGCCAATAAAAACTAGCCCTATTGACCCCTCTCGTTCGGAGCCAGAGGTCGAAGGGTGGCAGATCCTTCCTCGAAATCGGGCCCCTGGAGATTGTGCTGAGCTCTAGCCCCTCTTAATGCAAATTTTAAAAGCTTTTAATGTAACGTTAAGTACATACCAGCTACTCGTCAGAGCTGTAGTTATTGAGGGTTAATTTTCTAGCCTCTATATTCCTGATCAACTGTTTCTTATAATTAGCCCCTATAAATGTTTCTAAATACTCAGATAATATTTGAATAGTTTAAATAAACTAAATAGCTGTCTTTTTGCTTCCATCGGGAAATCATGTTTAAATTGGGAACTTTACAGGGGCAGGTCCATGCATCTGGCTGCTGTAAGTGGAGAGTTGGTTGACACCCAGCTGTTGCACTCCAGGGGAAAAAACAGTTTAATATGTTTCAGAGTGTAAGAGGATTATTTTTAAATAGCCCCATGAATATCAGGAGAATTCGAGTAAGCCATAAACAGCCCTGGGTCAAAATTCTCTTAAGGCTGGCAGGGACTTTGCGGGCTGACTCTCCTTCCTTAAAGTCAGCTTTCACATTTGGCACTTGTGCCCGGCAGCTTCAGCTTGGGTCCCCAGTTTTCTCTGCGTTGACCCTCATGGTTTCGGGGGGCACAGGCTGGCACACCCCACGAGATACCTGTGGGCCCCTCCCGAGACAAGGATGCTCGGTTTGGGGGTCCTGCTGGGGGCCGACGGCAGGGTTTCTGCAAACATGTCTGCTGAGCTCAGCAAGGCGCTCCCAACACTGTCTCCTCTCCCTGCAGCCCCTCGCCCCATCCAGGAGCATCCTGGAGTGGAAGGAGGCCCATCGCAGTAGCAGCAGACGCCCCCAGGCTGCCCTGCTCCCACCCCGCTGCCAGCCCTGGGGGGCAAGGTGTGCTGTGTCTCGTACCTCCTCACAAGCCCAAAACAGCCTGCCGTCCACACTCAGGTGCCCTAGCTGGACAGCTTCACAGCTCAGCGGCCAGAAGCAGGGACAGAACACGATAGACCAAAGAGGCCTTTCTGGGGCTTCTTGAGCTGCTGGCAGCAGAGGTGGGCATGGGAGGGGTGGGTTCAGTCACAGGCCTGCGGGGGAGGGGCAGCAGTGGCTCTGGGACATTTAGCTACCGCCTAGGAGGGGTGCCTGGAGAGACCCCTCTATGGGCATCCTGTGCTCAGAGGCCAGTGGACCCTGACTCAGGTCAGGGATTTCCCAGGTAACACAGCTTCACCATGCGGCCTCTTTCAGAGCACCTTGTCTGTAGCTGGACCCCAAGGGAATGCTCCTTTGGGGGCAGCCAGACTGAGGGCTATCGGGGGTCAGCCTTGGGGTCTGGGCCACCTCTGGCCCTTCCCAGTCAAGTCTCGGGGCCAGGAGTGTGTCCTCAATGTCCCTTGTGAAGCAGAACCCTCCAAGGCTCAGGACAATCCGTGTGAACTCTTGATGCTGCTCTGGCACCTCTGAATGCGAGGAGCGCGGGGCCCCTCTTCTTCCCGCCAGTCCACAAGCTCTGGGAGAATCCTGGCTCTTTCCAGCCTCTGGAGGCACCTGCATTGCTCGGCCAGCAGCCCCTCCTGTGTCTCCAAGGCCAGCATCACAGCACCCACCCCTGGCTGCTCTTTAGTCAAATCCTCTCTCCCTCTGCCATGTAAGGACCTTAGGGCCTCCTGGCTGATTCAGGATCATCTCCCAGCCCCAGAGCCTGAATGCAATCATGCCTACAGACTCTTATTTGTCCTGTGAGGTGACACTCATGGACTCCAGGGATCCAGACCCAGACATCTTTGAATAGGACACATGGCCCTGTTCAGCCGGTCAATCCCAAGGCAGGATGTGGGGAGCCTCGTAGGTGGGGGGAGAGGAGGTGCTGCCTGGTCTCTGCCCCCTTTCCCGTCAGGCTGTGTCACCTGCTCCCCCAGAAACAAGGATGTTCACAGCAGCTCACCTTTACTAGCCTCCCTAGGGGCTGAATGCAGGCGACACCACCCCTGCTCGGTTCAACCCCTGAGCCCTGGAGGAGGAGCGGACTCTGACCCACGTCTGTTCCCAACAGAGGCATCAGGCTCAGAGAGGCCAAGGTTCTCACTGGAGGTCACTCAGCTCAAAGCACAGAGCTAGGCTGGGAACCCACAAAGTCTGGCAAAGTGTACTGGGAACCCAGGGTGTCCAGGTCTGGGGGTGGCCATCATCCCCATTTTTACCATCTCTGGATTAGCAGTAAAGGCATTATTTCTGCAGAATATCTCTTTGAAGGAAAATTTACTCAGGGAAAGAAAAACAAGCTTCTCCGTTGGAGGGAAGGAAAAATAGGAATCTATGGCTTGCGTTTCTCACTTGCTGCTTTAAGCTAGTCAGCCATACCAGCTCCAGGATGGCTGCAAACAAGATAACGACTGAAGAAAAGCAAAGTGAGATCCGTGGAGATGCCTTGCAAGCCCCGGGGCAGCGAGGGGCTGAGGACCTTCTGAGCAGAGATGCTGCCGCAGGTGTGGATGTGGGTGGGGCAGGTGACCAGGCCTGCCCTCCACTGACTCCCAAGCCTCATCACTGGGGGCCACTGGTCAGGGGAGGGCACCCTATGTGCTGCAGGCTGGGTCCTGTACTCCTCACCCCACCTACCTTTGCACAATGCTCACAGACTGGGTCTGGCTCAGGTATTTCTGCCTTGTCATCTATTTGGAGTGAGTCTGGCATCCTTGTATGTGGGCAGATGGGGAGGCAATCGTGTCTGTGATGTCACTGCTGGAATCTGACTAGTTGTGGACCACAAGGAGCCTCCTCTTTCACCCCCACCCCCACCCCCATGCTTCACAGAACAACCCGCTAATTAACCACCTATCCATGAGCCGTCCAGTCCCTTCAGTGAGGTGTCCGATGGCATCTGCCTCACCCGTGTGCCCGTGAAGTGCTGCGGGATCCCTTCCGGGTGGCCCCAGCAGATTCTGACCTCCCAGTGCTTATGGGCCAGCAAGGAACTCACAGGTACTTGGCATGCCGGTGGCAATCCGTCCAGCCAGCAATTACCAATGCCACCGAGAGAGACGTGCAGGCAAAGAGTCTGTCCAAACCAATTTCCCCGGGCTGGTTATTTCAAAGCCTGAAAATCCCTAATTCCGGGAGGCAGGCGGTATTTAAATTTAAGCTCGACTCCCGAATGAGATCTTTGCGTTCGCCTGTTCAACTTTATTTGGAACTGTGAAACGGTAACTTGATTACATGTTAAGGAAGCTTTGGCTGGGGGATTGCAGCCAAAGTCTCTGCTCCTCTGAGTTTATCCCCCTGCTGATGGAATCCACCCAAATGGGGGCCTCCGTGCCACTGCTGTGAGGAAGCATGGACCAGGTTCAACCCAGGCATTCTCCAGGTGGGGCATCCTGGGGCGACGGTTTCAGGGTGTTGTCTGTGGTCCTAGGAGGGGGACACACTAGCTCCCTGCTTGGCCACAAAGGAAGGGCCATCTGTAGAAAACAGTCTCCCCAGCCTCCCAAGCCGCTGGATTATAAAACTGTCCAGATAAAAATTCATTATAAGAAGAGCTTAGACCCGGCCACCTCTCACCTGGGGGCAAGTTCAGCTTCTGATGTATTGGGGTCAAGCTGGGGGGCCCAGAGTGGAGCCCCAGCAGGTGAGCAGGGGCAGTAGACTCAGAAACTCAGGGGGGAGGAAGGATCTCAAGTCGAGGGGCCAGTGTGGAAGCCACCATCACCTGAATTTGAAATGACAGGGGTGGAGGTCTGGAGCAGAAGAGTCAGGATTCTGCCTGCAAATGGCATAAGTCCACTCTCAAACTCAGGGCTTATGGCTCTTGTAGGTGAAACACGACGAGGCGTGTCAGCTTCAGGAATGGAGGGATCTAGGCGCTCAGGCAAAGTCTGTGTCATCAGGTGGCTTTCTCCTCGTCTTGTGGATCTGCCATCCTTGACATCAGCCCATCTCAGCAGCGCCCCTCAGCCCCAGGCGTGAACAGCACAGAGCACATACCCCCACATCCCCAGTTCCATGGAAGGAGAGAGTCTCTCTCCACCCACTGGTTCCAGCAAATTCTCAGGAGCAGTTCATGAATCTGATTAACTCCTATACCCACCCAGCAATGAGGTGAGAAGACACAAGAAAGCCCCTAGGCAGAGGGACCAGTGGCTCCAAACAAGCCACCCAAGAGCACGTGTGCTCCGTGGGGGCAGCGAGGGCAGGAATGAGGCCGAGGGGCATGGGGCTGGGTCCTAGGGACCGCACAGGGCCAGGCCATTTTAAGGAGCCACAGCTGAATTCTAGAAGCAGCAGGGAGACCAGTGGGCAGCATGGGCCTAACTGCGCTCGCTTCTCAGGGAAGCCCCAGTGACTGCCCCATAGACTCTGCTCGCACTGGTCTCGGGACAGCTGGAGCCCTGGGGATGTTCAGAAGCTGCCCAGGTGACCCTGGTGCATGGCCAGGGTCTGGTATCCCCAGGCTGTCCCAGCGCCTGCACACTGAGCCGTGTCCCCATTGTAATAAGACAAGGGTGCCAGGCAAGCTCCCCGCCCCCAACCTCCCATCATCCTGGCAGAGATCCACCCCTCTCAGAGGACAGGGAGTTGCATGGGAACCACAGGGCTCTGATGGGACTCTGGGCCTTTGGTTTCTTATCCACAGTGAAGAAGAAAGGCTGAAAATCCTTGGCAGTGTGTTTGTGGGAAGCAGACGTTCAGTAAATGAAGGAGCAGAATTCCACTCACCTTCTCCCACCCCCACCCCCACCACCCCTGTGCTCAGCCAGGCCCCAGAGGTTGGGGAGGGCAGGGGGCTCCATGACCAGTGCACCCACCTGGGGCCAGCATGGTGCAGGGCCCTCTCCAGAGGGCCTGTTTGTTCTTTCATAGGCGCCAGGAAGAGGGGTGTCCTCATTCCTTCCCCAGGGCTGAGGCGTGCACCTGAGTCTCATGCCCAGAACAGAGACCAGGCTCCATTTACACCCGTAGTTTAGAAGAGCACAAGGTCAGTCTACACCCCTGAAGGTGGGTGCCAGAACCCACCCACATGGGTCTGTACCCCGATAATTCAGAAGGCACTCTGCTGCCATGAAAAACTATAATGTGGGGTTGGGGGCAATCCACACCCATTTGAGGATCTGAGGGTAGTTCCAGACCCTTTCCCCAGAGAGATGCTCACACACACACACACACGTGCATATACGCACATGGGCACACACACACATGTGCATACACCTATACACATGTGTGTCCGTGCTGTGCATACATATATGCACATGTGTGTGTCCACCTGCACACATATGGTGTGCACCTACACATGTGTGCATATGTTGTGCGTGCACATGTGCATGCGCAGGTACACCCGCATGCACACAGCTATGCACACAGACGCCCGCACACGGGCCCCTGCAGAGCTGAGGGAGACTCCTGTTAGAAGTTCCCCACCATAGCAGAGTCTAGGCACAGGCCAGGCCAGAGGCGGGGCCGCTGGAGAAACGCCGCACAGCCTTTCCCTCTGACAGGTGTTTAATTTGTGGAGAAGAGTGGAGACAGTGAAGGCAGGCCCCTTCACCCCCACCGCCGCCTCATCCATCTCAGCCGCAGGCATGTGTGGCACCTGTCCACGTCAGCACTCCGTGAGGCCAAGTGGGGTGATGGAGGGGCCATCTGCCACCCCTCCACCCCTGGGAGCAACGCAGGGCCAAGCTGGCCCCGAGGACAAGGTTGAGGGCCACCTTCCACCAGGTAACGCGGATGCCTGGCACAGATTGGATCTGGGCTTCTTGAAACCAGAACCACACTTCTGAGAGAGGCAGAGCTTATTTTAACTGCCAAGAAGCCCTCTAATAATGGGTTGCTAAGAAACCACCACAGTAGACGATTTTGAAAACGAAGGAGACGTTTGTTCTGATCTATGAGTTTCCGAGACCATGGAAACACCCCCACCACACACACGCCCGCCCCAGATGACGCACTGCTATGGGGGGCGTGGAGGGTCCTCTGGGAGGGTTCAGGAGGTGCCTGGTGGGGAGAAGCTGCCATGGGAAGAAAGTGAGTGATGTTGGAAGAAGCAACGGGTGTTGTCAAGCCCACGGTCGCTGTATTCCAAACCACAGGGTGGGCCAGTCTGGCTCTGCCTGGCTGGTGTCTTTGTGGAGGTTGGGGGCCTTAGAATGGTCAGGATGTTGAGAGGACTATCTGTTCTATGGCCTCTCTCTGAGCACCTGATAACAGGGGTTCAGGATACCTACTGTGTCTGAGTTTGGGGCTATTCAGGCTAAATCAATCGGGTCCAGAAACCTCCTCCCCCCCCACTCCCTCTGCTGCCTGCAGGGAGCCTGGGATCCTGGCCCCGCCTGGAGGTCTGGCAACTCCCATCATCCAGGAGGGAGGGCAGCCTCGGGCAGGTCTTGTGCGCTGTGATAAACCGTGTGGAGCAGCCACACGGTAATTGTGCTCAGGAAAATAAGCAGAAGCAAGAGGACAAGACAAGCTGAGAAATTACTGACAACTCTTCAGGCTCGAATGACATGGTGGAACAAGCGGGGAAAGTGTCTTGTATCAAGAGGGCAACCAGTACCTTGGGATTTTTCCCACAGCACTTTATCAACCCCCAGGGTATCTGGGGTTGTTCAGCAAAGACAGAACACTCAGAGCCAGTGATATCATCACTATTACCTTAAATAATATCGGCCAAGCAGTGGGCTGGCAGGCATCACTGGGATGTAGGCACCAGGAGCTCCAAAACCATGCTGGGTTAACTGGGCTGGGCTGAGCTGGGCTGGGCTGGGCTGGGCAAGACCCGAGGCTGGAAAAGGCCGGTCCACCAGCATGCCCCAATCCAGATAAAATTATGCCTGAGACTGACAAAGGTGGTGAGACATACTCTGGCCGTGTTCAAGGCACCTGGAAGTCATCTGTGGCTGCACGAACCTGGGCCGCAGTGACTTGGAAACCTTGCCCCGACAGATGAGGGGACGGGTACCACTATGGGTGGGGGCAGGGCTGCGAGAACTGCCTCCTCACAAAGCTCTGGGTCACCCAAGAGTCTGCACTTCCAGAACCGTGACTCTGATCGCAAACCTAAAGGGTACATCTGTTTTCTTGGCCTCGTTTCAAATGCAGCAATGGCAGCTGCAAAAAATACAGCTAAATCTCCGTGCAAAGACACATTTATAACCACCGTGCCCTGCAGTCAGAAAAAAGGCTCCATTTAGACCTCATTTCAAGACCGTGGGCACATTAAGGCCCGGCTCTAGATCTTAATGATGTGTGGGGCTTCCTCCACCCCGCTTTGCCCCTCCTAGAGCGAACTCGTCTCGGAACATTAAGGGGTACTTGCAGGATCCTTCCTACCATGATTAGCAACAGAAGAGCCGTCGACTCTGCACCTCAGAGCAGCTTCTCAGCTTTGTCTCCTCCCTCCCAGTCTTTGCAGCCTCCCGTTTGCCTTTCAAATGTGCTACCACGTCCTGTGGGGGCCAGTGGGGTCAGGATGGTGGTGGGGTCTGGGTCAAGCCCCTGGGGTGAGCATTTCATGACCCCACCTCCATACTTTCTGCCTTCGGTTGGAATCTGCATATGCTATGATGGTGCTGTTTTAATCAGCTCACTTTTCCCATGAATTAAGTTTATTTTTTAGTTAATCTGTGCTGGAGTATACTTGCTTCACAATGTTTTAGTTTCTGCTCTACAACAAAGTGAAACAGCTATATGTATACGTATATCTCTGCCTTTTGGATTTCCTTCCCATTTAGGTCACCGCAAAGCACTGAGTAGCATTCTCTGTGCTGTACAGTAGGTTCTCATTTGTTCTTTGTTTTATTTTGTTGATGTTGTTGTTTAGTCACTAAGCTGTGTCTGACTCATTTTGATCGGTGGGCCGATCGGTGGACCATAGCCCTCCAGGCTCCTCAGTCCATGGGATTTTCCAGGCAAGAATACTGGTGTGGGTTGCCATTTCCTTCTCCAGGGAATTTTTCCCAACCCAGGGATCGAACTCACATCTCCTACATTGCAGGTGGATTCTTTACCACTCAGCCACCAGGCAAGCCTGTATATATGTCGATCCTAACCTCCCAATTTACCCCATCACCACCCCCTCAAAATAAGCTTAAAGGCCACTTTATGCAATCATTGTTTAATGAACAGCCCCAGAACTAGGCCTAAGGAAAACGGACCCGCCCCAAAAAACGGCAGCAAAATGATGTGATTGTTTAAAAGCTGTGTTTGTCCATCTGCCCCTGAAAACCAACTGCAGCCCCAGCAGGAAGGCACATGCTACTGCTTGGGAGATGGCAGCCACAGGGAGAGTGCTCCGTGGGCTTGAGACCTTTAACTCGGAATTAATGTAGATGACCAGTTCCACCAGTGGAGGCTTCTCCTTTCTCTGCGGCTGGTCAGAAGTGTTTCTAAGACTGGTGTGCTGTCACAACCAGCCCGTCTTTCCAGGGTTGGCTGGCCGGATGAACAACCGGTGTGACATGTCAGCACAATTCAGAAATCAAATTAATCTAGGATCTTCAGTGTTATGGCAAATTGTAAATGACACCCAGGAAGACACGCTCACCTGTCATCTCCACCGTTTACATAACTAAAGCCGATCCCCAGCTCAGAGGCACCTGGCAATGAGGGACCTCTCGTTAGCCATCAAGGTCCTGAGAGCCAGTGATGACTGTAATCATAGCCGCGTGTCCATGACACCTCGACTAATTAGCTTTTGCAAGGAAGAGGGGAGGCAAAGCTGGCACGTGCGGAGGTGCAACCTTATCCAGTGGGAGGTGATGGATGAGGAGACGAGGGCAGGAACTTGGGTTTTAATGCATGAGGACTTGTGAAGGAAAGCAGGCCATCTCTGTCTGGAGCTGTTTTTCGTGGCTTGGTTCTTCAGGAACAAAGACAGAATGCTGAGTGCAAACATTACAACCTACATACAAGACAGACAAGTGACTGAGGGGCAAGACCAGAGAGGGGTGATGGGAAGCCTTCAGCTCAACCCAGAGGCCACAGGGAGGTTATATGGGCATTCCCAGGGGCAGTGGGAGTTTTATAGGGAGGGGTGACCTGAGTTTCATTTGAAAAGATCACTGTGTCTCTTGCTGCAGTAGTCCTCACCACCCCAGCAACTATTGCTCGAGCCTGGGTGCTTGGTGGGGGTTGGGCTGAGCAGAAGGCCTCCATCCTCCAGCAGGAGCCAGGCTGGCTCTCCAGACAGAAGCAGAGAAGTAGAAGGCAGCCAAGACCAGTCACTGACAGTCTGCTGGCCAAGTAAGGCGCTGGTTGACCCCAGCGAAGACGGTAGGGTGGTGGGTGTGGGGAGGACATGGGGAGAGGATTTAGACTGGGTTGAAATCCACCCATCATCATGGAGCTGCATGAGGCTATACTGCAGGGGTTATTATTATCATCCTTCTGCCCCCTGTGTGTGCTTAGTGGTTTTGCTTGTGGGTAGGTTCCCAGAATTCTTGCCAGTAAAAACCAGCTCCAGTCAAGAGCGGGGAGAGAAGGGGGAGTGATTGGTGTTTAGTGGGCACAGAGTTTCACTTTTGCAAGATGGGAAAATTCTGGGGGTCTGTGGCCCAACAGTGCAAATCTGCTTAACAGCAAAAGTAGAAATATTTAAGAGAGTAGATTTAACATAGTGTATCTTTTACCACAATAAGAGAGAGCTAAGCAAAGCAATAAAATAAAGTGAAATCTAAAAACCCTTTATTAAAAAAAAAAAGAATTTGTCATTTAAATAGAAATGCTGAGCCAGACTCAGAGCTCTCTCCCTAACTTGGTGAGTTTTTCCAGAGTATATTCCACCGTGACTCTGACCTGTAGTGATGCTATAGCGTTATATTCCTGTGCTATACTGCGAGCTCAGTTGCTCAGTCATATCTGACTCTTTGTGACCCCATAGACTGCAGCCTGCCAGGCGCCTTGGTCCATGGAATCTTCCAGGCAAGAAGACTGAAGTGGGTAGCCATTCCCTTCTCCAAGGGTTCTTCCCAACCTAAGGATCCAGCTCACACTTCCTGCCTGTTTTGCACTGGCAGGTGGGTTCTTTACCACTGAGCCACCTGGGAAACCCTGTTATATTCCTATTTTCACTCAAGACCCATTTTTTAAATGAAAGTAAGTGACACTCCACAATCCCACAGTCAAGATCATAATCAAATAGAAATTGAATGCAACCTGCCCCGAGGAACGTGCCCCCCTGGATTCTCAGACCCACATGACACCCGGGATCCCTCCTCTGTTCACTCAATGTGGAGAGTTATCAAGAATCAGAAAAATGGAGCCTCTCCCACTGGAGATCCGAGTCCGCCTGTGTTCCCCAGGTTCCCTGCCCAGCTCCTGCCCCGTTCCCCTCCATCTCCGCCAAGCCCCCTCCCCTGCCCCCTGCCAATTCAAGAGCAACCCCAAATGTCATAAACCCATCAGCTCTCTGCAGAACCAATCGGAGGCCACTGTCCCTGAGAACTTCCATACCCCAGACCCTTGGTCAGCCTGTAAGTCTCAGAGCTTCTCAGCAAAGCTACTGCCCCCTACACCTCCGCTGCCCCTGACCCTCCACTGTTCCCTGGGGTGGGACTGGCAGGAGCATGTGGCCTCTGCACTTTCTAGGCTGGGCTTGCTGGAGGCTGGAGATCCTGACATTACCCTGCTCTGCAAATTATGCCACTCTTATAACGGGATTTGTAACCTGAGCTGGAAGGGAGTCAATCAAACGAGCTTACGCGCACCTCGTCCCTGCAAAAGCGCTGGTGATGCGCTGACAGCTGCTTCATCAGCAGCCGGCTCCTGCCTGTCAGGCACACTGCTCTGGAGGAACCTAGCAGAAATCACGTTTCGAAAAACCACAAACATCCCCAAACTCTTAGGGAGAAAAAAATACCCTCCAGGCTGAGGATCTGATCCAGGTAGAAGTGAGAAGTTGCTGGAAGAAAGATCCACAGGACTCAGGCTTAAGAAATGAGGTTTTCCTGAGACGCAGGATTGGCATGCCAGCATCTCAGTTAGGCCTTAATCAAGACTGTGCATTAAACGTGTCTGCTGGGGTCACACAGAATCACCCAGAAGGGAGAGCGGTGACCATCAATGGCCTGTAATAAAGATCAAACTTTAACGATCTGAAGCAAGGAGAAAAAAATAAATAGCTTTCATTCCTTTGACGTGAGAAAAGGATGCTCACCATACAGGCATGAGCAAAGCAGATGATATCAACCAGTTGAAAATGGAAAAGCAAAATGGGAAATGGTTGTTGCCTGAGCCAAGAGGTCTTGGGATTCCTAGAGCCCTGGCCTCGCCACCATCCTGGCGATAAGCCCAGCGGGGGCCCCTCCCCGGCAATCTGCAGCCCAGCCAGCTGACTGTCAGCTTGCACTCTGCATCGAAGCCCAGGTGGTTCTGCCATCCACCACCTGCGTGTCTTCAGCAGTATCCCCGGCCGGGGGCCTCCGGAAGTGGCTTCCCTCCTGCTCGGTTATTCTGCTCTCAAGGGTTGCTGCCTGCACTTAGCTGAGTTTTCCTGCAAGCAGAGCTGAGACTGGGGTTTAGGTGCATGTATGGAGGTTGGGGGGCGGGTAGCGTTATCAGGAGAAGAGGCAGGGAAGTGGGATGAGCAGGGAAGAAGCCAAGCAGAGAGTTGGATCCAACTGGAACCCAGCCTCAGACTGGTCCCGGGAGCCAAGGAGGAAAGTGGCCCCCAGCCCTACCCACGCTTGTGCCCACAGCCTTCATGACCATGGCTGGCTGGGCGGGGAGCAGTAACTTCCCATGGGAGGGGGTTCAGGTGGCCAAGGGCAGCTCTTCAGCCCCCTCCCAGCAGCTGGAGGAGAGGCTGCTGCCCAGGGAGGTGGGTCTGGGCAGAGCCCTGGCCACGTGCACATCTGCTTCTTTTTGGTGTGCTTTCCAACATCCCAAGAGGATTTCTCCTACTCCACATGGCCTAGACCTTAAGTCAAACCATCCCAAACATAGTATTGAAACTGGATAGGAATGTTCCCCACCCTTGATGTATAATTCACTCACCAACCAACTGATGTGCGTGTGAATCTCTGTCGTATCTGAGTCTTTGCAACCCCACGGATTGTTGCTCGCCAGGCTCTTCTGTCCGCGGGATTTTCCAGGCAAGAATGCTAGAGTGGGTTGCCATTCCCTTCTCCAGGGAATCTTCCCCACTCAGGGATCAAACTCAGGTCTCCTGCACTGCGGACAGATTCTTTACCATCTGAAACAGGGAAGCAACAAACAGATAATCTTTGTATTTCTGTAGAAGGTGGTCTATTCCTGGGCCAAGCCCCCTGGGGGGATCCCAGGAGGTAGGACGCGGACATGTGAATTTCTCAGGGTTTGCGTCATGTGCAGAAGGCACGCAGCCTCCTCCACCTCCCCACCCACTGCACCCCAGATGTGTCAGAGAAGCGCTTGGTTTCAGAGCAGCTGCTCTGCTCCCCAGGCTCAGAGAGGAGCCTCTTCAGGCAGGTCAACTGCACTTGCAGAAACAGACCGAGAAAAACCACAGCCTCCTGCTAACAAACAGGCCTGACGTGCTGGCCAGCAGGTCGGCCCTGCGGCCCAAGGCTTGAGTCAGGATCCCACTGCAGCCGCTGATGTCCGGGTTCCAGGGACTGCAAGCACTGCATAGACTAGAGCCGACCCAGATTCACAGTATGCCTCCCTTCTCCAACAGAAAGAGCTTAAATTATTGCTGCCGCAGATTTCAAACAGAATTTCTAAGCATCCTCGGCAAACCCGTTCAGTTTTGAGAATTAACAGAGTAAACAAGATTGCAAGGGGGATGTTTAAAATGTGCTTCCTGCTCCCTCCAGCACTTTGGAGGCCCCCACCCTCATTCTGGCTGATCCACTAATGAGCCCGTAAGTTCTTATCCAACCTCCCAAGCCTCGCACCCTTGGGGACCCACTCGGCTTCTGGCTCCCGCGTCAGGTTTGCCTGGTGACAACTGCGCCCTCTTGCTGAGACACTCGGGGGGCAAGCTAACCACTCAGTCGTGTCCAACTCTTTGCAACCCCATAGACTGTAGCCCACCAGGCTCTTCTGTCCATGGGATTCTCCAGGCAAGAAAACTGGAGTGGTTTGTCATGCCCTTCTCCAGGGTATCTTCCTGACCCAGGGCTCAAACCCAGGTTCTCCCGCATTGCAGGTGGATTCTTTACCGTCTGAGCCACCAGGGAAGCCCTGAGGGGCTTCGTGCTGCACTTCTCTCCTGGTTCCCAAGGCTGGATGGAGCGAGCGTGTCCACGAGGACTCGTGATCCTTCTCTTTTCACAGATGAGGAAACTGAGGGTCAGAGAGGCTTAGTCACCTACCCGGGTTCCACACCGAAGGCAGCAGCTGCAGTTCCAGGCCCGCCTGCCTCCAAGCACCCCCACCCCAGTACCTGGTCCAGAAGAGCTGCCCACAAGGGCGGAGAGAGCGTCCAGCCTCTTCCAGCTCCAGCCAGCCTGTGTTTCATTTCCTCCACCCAGTGTGTGATTCCCGTCCCTCCCTGGCTACCTGGGGCCCCCAGAATCTGGTCCACTGTCCTCTCCAAAATGGTGGGAGACGGTCACCACTGACACTCCACCACAGCCCCTACCACCTGTGGCTAGTGGCCCAGAAGAACCCCCCAGGGGAGGGCCCAGCCTCTAGAGCTCGAGCTCTGGGTTCACATCGGGTCTCCCTGCAGCATGTGACTGGGGGCCACCGGCCTGCCCCTCTGGGGCCACTCGTGCATCTGAAACGTGCCCCACGCCCGTAGGCAAGGACTGACCCCCGACCCAGAATATCCCAGGAGTTACCTGCTTTCATCTGTACTGTCACCTCAGTTCAGGGACAAGCAAAGTAAGGCACAGAGACTGTAGTAAGTCACCCGAGGTCACACAGCCGGGACACAGGCGCAGAACTGGAACCTAGGCTGGCGAAGCAATCCTTCGGACCTTCCCCAGGGGTTCAAGGGAGGCACCTGGTCTGCCCTGGGAGCCACATCCTTGCTGACGTTTGGTTTGGTTTCCGCTGCCCTCTCGCCTGTGAACTGGCACCTCCCAAAACAACTGGCAGAAAACTCCCTGGTGCGAGAGACCCAAGGCAGAACCCCCCATTCCGAGGGAATGTTCACAGCAATTAAACCCTGCTTTACGTGATAGGAAAATGGGCTCTCCCCACCCCACCGCCACACTCATAAGTACATCTCTAGGATGTTGGGGTGTCTGTAAGTGGTCCCTCATTAATTCCTGCTCCCACTCACTCCAGTGCTTGAGCATCTTCCTTAGCGGGTGATGAGCACTTCATCGCCATCATCTCAAGTCCTCCGGGACAGGCAGCCCCTTCCAGGTGAACATTTTGAAGGAAGCACATTCTCACCCTGGGGCTTTGCTGGGTGGGGTGGGATTAACGCTGACAGTTCTTTGCAGGAAGCGCCCTGAGGGAGGTCATGCTCCTTTCTGCCCCTACTTACCCACACGGTGCTCCCTGCCCAGCAGCCTGGGGCACCTTGGCGCTGCACAGGGCTTTGTGATGCCTGTGTGACCTCAGTTGTGGGTGTTGGGAGGCAGTTCCTGAAAAAAACTCAATTTCTTCCCATCTGTAAACCAAGAATCCCCTGCCTACTTTTGCAGCAACACAAGCTCTGAAAGTATTCATAGGATGCTGGAAAGTTCTGCACCTGGGTGCACTTGAGTTCCAGGGATGTGTGAGCTGGACAGAGTGCATGCCCTAGGGTACAAGGCGGAGGTCAAGGGCTAGAGAAGGATGCAGGCAGAAAGGGTGTATGCCCCATAACCCAAGGCAGCCTTCTGACTCGAAACCACAGTCCCGGCCTGACACCTCCTCCCGGGAGAGTTGTGGTGCCCAGGTCACCACCCTGGCCCTCCTGCCCCGGGAAGTAGGGCCACATGTCCTCCTCTGTGGCCCTGAAGTGTCTGTCCAGACCCAGGAGTGGCCCTGCAGTAATTCCAGCACCTTCTGCCCTCATGAGCTGGGAGGGTACCCCACTGCTGCTTCCAGAGCAATCTGAGTTCCTGACCTGGTGTTCCCTGACTCCATAAGTCCAGGAAGGTTCAGAATTTAGCCTTGATCTTGGACTTCTGGAGGGTAAACAGTCTGAATCCAAACTCCTTGGTACTCAGGAGTCCTGAAGACCCCCGGGAAGCCCCCAAGAATGGGATTTATCTTTGCAGTAAAGGGGTGGGGAGGGGGCATAAAAAGCTCAGAGATTATGTTCTCAGGCCTTGGAGGCCGTAGCCCAGGGAATTCCAAGTTGGAATGAAAATAAACCAAAGGAACACTGATTTTCTGTTTCTAAGTCTTTGAAACTGTTAATCCTAGCTTATTGAATGCAAAATACACCCCGATCACAAATGAGACGCTCGCAACAGGAAGGTTTGGAGCCGGGAACTGGGTCGTCTCGCACTACCTGGAAATTCTGTGCTGACTTTAAACCCCTACATCGCTCATTTACAGAAGAGCTTTCAGCAAGCGCTTTCTCTTGGCCTTGGCACAGAGGAATCTAAAGTCACCTAAAACCTGGGAACTGAGTGTCTCCATTTAGGGAGCAGATGGGAGCTTCCCAGGGAGGCCCCCTGGGGATCCTCCCGAGGCTGTCACAGCTTCACTCTGGAGCAGACATCCACCCAAGGGCAATCAAAAGGCCCAGGTATGATGGGGAAGTCTGTCCTGCAGCAGCTTTGCAAGAAAGGAAACTCGAAGACAGGAGTGTGGGGGTGTGGGGGCATGGGGGCATGGGGGGTGAAACATTTAGGGGGTGCAGCCACTTTCCCGACCTGAAAACCCTCATAACATGTTAGTTTGCTTTCATCGTTGTTTGCCTAGTAGCAATTATCTCCCCAGTGTTCAGAGGGGTGAAAATACGCAGCAGAGGGATTCCCTGGTGGTCCAGGGGTTAGGAACCCATCTTCCAGTGCAGGGGACACAGGTTCAGTCCCTGGTCAGAGAACTAAGATTCCACATCAGGCAGCATGGCCAAAAAAAACACAATTGTTTTAAAAAATACACAGCTGAGCAAACAGGTCTCTCAGCGGCTCCCTGACTTTCTAAAAACAAAAGCAGCAATCCTGATGGCCACATTAAGCTGAGATTCTCAGGGGGAGAGGATGGAAAATTCTATTTTCCACTTCCTTAAACACCAAATTTATTTTCTTTTATCCTATGAGATGTTAATTTTCATAATAACAGGCCATGTTTTGCCAACCGGAAACGTAAAATGTAGCCCCTATTATAGATGGAAACCATGCCCTCAGCTCTTCGGGACTTATGCAAATGAGCATTTAAAGCCAAATGTGACCTCTGGGTTTCCTGCAGTTGGTGAGCTGTTGGTGAAACATGGAAATCTGTCCACAGGCAGATGGGAGCTGATGGAGTCTAGAATTTAGGAGACAATCGTGGTCATCTCAGGTTGACAAAAGACATAAGTTCTCCTAAAGGACGGCAGGTGCAGCCACTCCCGGGAGACATGGCTGTGACCTTGCCAACTAGACGCTCACCCACAGGCTGCCCCCTGGTTCCCACACCTTCCACTCTCACCACGGGGTCTGGGCTCATTCCTGAGCCTGTCTCTGCCACCTGCACTTGCTTCCATAAGTGACTTCTGCATCATAGCAGCTTGTTCAAGACAGGCCCCTGAGTCACCCCAGAACAGGTTCTGCGGGGCCAGGGAGTGTCTCAGACCCCAGTGGCATCTCCTGGGGAACCAGGACCAGACGGTGCCCAGACCCACTCTCTGCACATCATCACCTCCCAATCATCCAAGCAGAAACCTTGTGTGTCATCCCAACTAATGACAAACAGCTGTGGGTTCTCTAAGCCTCTCCTTCTTGCTCACAGCCCTCGCTAGTGGGTCTGCTTAGGATGAGCCAGGGAGAGCTGTCAGGGGACCCGTTGGAACTCCCCGAGGCTAGCATTGCAGCAGGAGCCTTGTGGCTGCACCCCAAGGCACTCACTGCCTTCTCCTGCCTCAGTGGGCCTCTGGGTTCCCTCCGCTCTTCTTAGCCCCATCCCTGAGGTCCGGGGTCTTTGCACCTGCAAGGACTTCGTCTTCTACCTCCCAGCAGGACCTTCCCTCAAAGAGCATCTTGGCCAGGCCCATTGGGGACCAAGTGAACTTGAAGGAGCATCAGAGACAACCAAGGGAATATGGCATTAGCCTTGAAATTGTCCCCTTCTGAAAGGGGGACACAGAAGGAGTGAGAGCATGTATCAGTATTCGCACCCAGTGTTCCTCTCAGATGCAGTCAAACACATCATCCATCCCCCACTGCCCAAGGAAACCTGCAGACACATTTGTATTCTGCAGACCCCCTAACTCTGTGGTTGATCACATCTCCTCCAAACACACCATCAAGAGGATCTCCATCGTTTCTGACGGCAGCCAAGTGGGAGCGCAACTCTCACTTTACGATGACACCCCCACCCCAGCCCCACACGGTTCTGCCAGGATCCCGTACTTGTGTGCATCAGTTAGGGAAAGCACCACTTTCCATCCCCTTGTGGGGTCTCTTCCCTCTGCTGCTGATTGGTATAATTTATATGAAGCGATGAGCCCCCGCCGGACTGGGACTGCTTGTGATACAGGTATAATTACCAACCTTCTCCCAGCTTTGTGCACTCTGAGGAGGAAAGATGTTTCTAAAGGAGCTATTTTAGTTGTACTGATGAGATGCATATTCATTTATGGGGCGAGGGGGCTGGGTTAATTAGCTATTATTGCAAGGCACGCTGGGTTCTCAGAGATGGGACGCCAGGGTGGGGACACACGTTACCAATTTGACTCTGTGACCTTGAGCTGTGGCAGACCTGCTTTGAAAGGTCTTGGGTCAAGTCCTCAGGCACCGATTCCTGGAATCTGGGGTCCGCTTCTCCCACGAGATCTGCTGGTTTCCTCTGGGGAAGATCTCTGACCAACTGCCTCCTTCTTCCTCCCCTTGGCTGCACCTTGTTCCAGACTGGGGGCCCCCATCTTCTCCCAACTCCATCCTGTCTTCACACTCACCTCCCCCAAGCCTTCCCTTCCCCACAGAACCCCAAGGTCATTTAGGGTTCCCAGGGCACTGGGCCTTAGGAATAGCTGCCATTTCTCGGGGAATCCCACGTGCCCGGCGCTGGCCTCTAATGCAAATTCTAGGATTTGTGGGGCAGTTGTTGCGTCGTCACTAAGTTGGGTCTGACTCTCTGCAACCCCATGGACTGCAGCACGGCAGGCTCCTCTGTCCTCCACTGTTTCCTGGAATTTGCTCCAACTCATGTCCATTGAGTCGATGATGCCATCTGATCATCTCATCCTCTGTTGCCCGGTTCTCCTCCTGCCTCAATCTTTCCTAGTAACAGGATCTTTTTCAATGAGTCAGCTCTTCACATCGTGTGGCCAAAGTATTGGAGCTTCAGATTCAGTGTCAGTCCTTCCAGTGAGTATTCAGGATTGATTTCCTTCAGAACTGACTGGTTTGACCTCCTTGCTGTGCTTATAAGGCAGTAGCTGTTGTGAAAGAACCAGAAACTGCACCCACCCCCCCATCAAGTTCCACCTTCTCCTCCTCTGTGATTCAGCCCCACTCTGTGCTCCCTGTGATCTTTAGGATGGGTTTGCAATTTGGAACAGCAAAGGAAAGAATCTTATCATTGTAATTCAGTTCAATTTTGCCAACATTTAGCAGGCCCTCTCTGGCCAGGGCACAGTGTACCTGAAGAGAGACCCAGAGAAGAAAACACCCCAGAACCTGAGGAAACAAGCACGAATCCAGCAGCCCCAGCAACTTGGGGCCAGAGGAGAGATGTAGGATGCTGCGGGGCCACTCCCCCAGCTCAGAACATCGCTCTCCAGAGATAACACGCAAACCTCACATGAAATTCACATTTTCTACCAGTCACACTTAGAAGAGAAAAAAAGAAGATGTGAAACTAATTTTTTATTGTTGTCAAAGACACATGACATAAAATTCTCAGTCATAGCCATTTTTAAATGCACGTTTCAGTGGCTTGAAAATGCATTTATAACGCCATACAGCCATCACCTTTCTTCTCCAGAACTCTTCTCATCTGGCAAACCTGAAACTCAGTCCCCCTTAAACACTAACCTCCAGCCCCTGGAAACCCTCCAGGTTGGCTTTCTGTCTCTGTGAACTTGACTCCTAGTCTAGGGACCTCATAAAAGTGGAATCATATAGAGTTTCACTTTGTGACTGGTTTATTTCACTTAGCATAATCTCTTCAAGGTTTGCCCATGTTGTAGTATGGGTCAGAATTCCTTTTTTTTTTTTTTCCTTTGAGAATTTTTTTCCCAGTTTTTTGAATATTTATTTTTAACTTATTTCCTTGTCTGTGCTGGGTCTGAGTTGTGGCATGTGAGATCTTCTAGTTGAGGTGTTTGACCTCTTAGTTGCAGTGTGCGGGATCTCGTTTTCCATGCAAGGAGCAGTGCCCAATCTACAGTGGCCTGGACAGTCTTTATTTCATGTTATGAGAAGCAAAGTGAGTTGGTGCCAGTTCATGGGCTCATCAATGTCTTCAAGGAATCAAGCCTCCTATTTCCTTCCTCCGCCACCTTTAGCTATTGGTTTTGTGTCCTCATGGTTGCAAAAGGGCTGCCAGTGCTCCTGCAATGTTCTCCACTTCAAGAAATGACAGTAGTAACTATCTTTTCATGCTTATTGTCAAGAAAGGAAAGAAAAAAAAAGCCCAGGATTTCCCTTCCAGACTTTCCCTCATAGCTCACCCTTCAGATACTGTCAAAGACCCTCTGAACTGCAAAGGCTGCTGTGACAGCAAATGGTGGTAAATCCCAGCCTCTGCAGTAGGAGGCAGGGAGGGAGAAGGGAGCTCCCTGACTGGGATCAGCTACCCTCCCACGCATGTTCTAGAGCAAGGAGGCACTGCCAGCAGGTCCCTTCCCAGCTCCTCCAGCTTGAAGACTTACTAGAAATTTTTTTCCCTTCTTTATGGAGGAAGGTGGGGCTTTGCGATTTTATTTTTAGATTTCATCTCATTAATAATTTACTTATTTGCCATGACTGTGCCTTCAGACTGCAAGGCCAGTGCTCTAATGTGCTGGTGAATTATGTGTTCATTACGCGAGTGAAGCAGAAAGAGCGTCTCGATGCCTAGAAGAATCACTCATGTAATAAAAACCTTTGTCATTTATTCATTTTAATACAATAACCATCTTCCCTCGTGTTGTGAGTGTTATTACGGCACCTCTGATGACGGCAGTAACATGAGGAGACAGTCGTTTTATGGAGCAGAGTTATTGCCATGTTTAGATTATCAGAATTTTTATTACGGTGCTAAAATGAAAACTGATAAAGCAAAAAAGCGGGCTGACATACCTGTAGTTCCCAGGGCCTGGGAGGCAAAGGGCTACCCCAGAGGTGTACCTCAGCCGTCACTCACCAAGGTGGGCAGTGGTGACACCCTGTGCACGGCCCGGGGTGGGGAGGGCTGGGGAGTAGAAGGCTCTCTGAGGAAGCACTAAAGGGTGTGTCCCCCCCAAACCCCCACCTTCCCCACAGAGGATGTCACTGGGCTTCAAGGGGTTTCAAGCATGGCCGACGAAAGGCCACTGGACTTGTCAAATCAGCTAGCTGCCCAGTTTTCCTTCTCCCTGGTGACAAGGGCTTACTACCCCTGGCTGGACCCTGGACATAACAGGAGGCTGCACCACCTGTAATTTTAGTGAGTTTGTTCTAACTTTTTAAAATGTATCTATTTATTTTGGCCGCACTGGATCTTCACTGCTGCACGTGGGCTTTCCCTGACTGCAGAGAGTAGGGGCTATTCTTTATTGCCCCGACTTCTCGTTGCAGGAGCGTGGGCTCTAGGCGCACAGGCTTCAGTAGTTGCAGCCCTTGGGCTCGTTAGTTGTGGCTCATGGGCTTAGTTGCGATGCGGCATCTTCCTGGACCTGGGATCAAACCGGTGTCCCCTCACTGGCAGGTGGATTCTTATCCACCAGAGAAGTCCCACCTGTGATCTCTGGACAGAGAAGCGCCAGAACAGCAGGTTGAAGATCAGCATGCTCCCAGCCGGCTGCTGGCCCCCTGTGCAAACTGCCCATCCACTGTGGGAGTGGAGGGGATGTATTTACCAGGCTTATTCAGAGAAACAAGGCCAGTAGGGTGGATTGTTGTTGCTCTTGTTGCTCAACTGAGTCCGACTCTTTGCAACTCCATGGACCGCAGCATGCTAGGCTTCCCTGATCTTCACCATCTCCCGGAGCTTGGGCACATTAGGGGTATGACCCGGCCAAGACGACATGCTTCGGCACAGAGCCCGCCCCAGGGTCCCCAATATCCTGGCCAGGACCCTAAAGGTATCTCAGCTATTCCAGGGTCTGGGACTTCATTTAGCAACTTGTTCAGTCGCTAAAGAGTGTACTCTTTATTTTTGTGTTCAGCTAAGTCCGACTCTTTGTGACCCCATGAACCACAGCTCAGCAGGATTCCCTGTCCTTCACTATCTTCTGGAGTTTACTCAGACTCATGTCCATCGAGTCAGTGATGCCATCCAACCACCTCATCTTCGGTCATCCCTTCTCTCCTGCCCTCAGTCTTTCCCCGCATCAGGGTCTTTTTCAATGAGTTGGCTGTTCACATCAGGTGGCCGAAGTATTGGAGCTTCAGCACCAGTCACTCCAGTGAATATGCAGGGTTGACTTCCTTTTGGATGGATAGATGGATGGACATAAAAGAAAGAGACTTATGATATAAGGAAGTGGCTCACGCCAAAATCAGCAGTGTAGGCTCACAGCCTGGGGACTCAGGAGAGCTGCCCATCTAGAAAAGTCTGAAGCCATCTGCTGGAGAATCCCCACTTGCTTGGGGTCAGTCGGTCTCTTGTTCTGTTCAGGCCGTCACCTGTTTGTAGGAGGCCCACCAATGTTAAAGAGGGCAATCTGCTTTCCTCAAAATCCACTCATTTAATGATCATCTCCATCAAAAATGCCCTCACAGAAACACCCAAAGGAGATCACATCTACCCACGTGGATACTAATAATGGAATGAGGATTTGAACCCAGAACTATTTCACCCAAAACCCATGCTTGTCACTGTCGATATAATATCTTTACCATGAGTTTGTGTGTTTTGTACCCAGCTGAATTGCTAGATGCCTTGATGTCCACTTAAATCATTTATTTGGCACCATGAGAATAAATACATGTAGCACATTTATGCTGCCAGTTCATGCAAAGTCTTAGGAAAACAAGACATGCTGTTCTGCATGAAGTAAATTTACGTCAAAGTAAGGTTCAGTCAATAAATACTCTGCGGTGGAGCCACATCATGGGGCAGCTTTCTTAGGCGGAAATGGTGTGTTTTATTGGAAAGACTGGAAGAGACAGTGTCTTTCGGTTGGGGAAGCAGTTGCTCAAGGAAAGCAAGTCTCTAAGAATCGTTACTCTGCTTGCCACAGTTGAACACATCAGCTTGTTTTCCTTTTCATTATAATCTTCCAGCAGATGTCTGGGAGTCACAGGTCCCCTAGGGAGAAATCCCGTGATCCTCTGCAGCTTTCAGATCTGGGCTCCTCAGGGTGGTCTCATCATGTGTCCACAAGCATCTCCACTGAATGTTGTCTTGGCAAGTGTGGGTTGCCATTGGGTAGCTGGATCCCCAGGTAACTGGTATGACTCAGCATGAAAAGTAGCTCCAGAATCTCATAGAGATGGGTAAGATACACAAAGGATGCTCTCCTGCCTCTGTGATGTGAATTAAGTGAACTGACGATGTAAAGAGGTGGAAGGAATTAAAACAGAGAGACTCCTGGGGAGCAACATCACAGGGTCCTGGGTCTCACCTAAGGAGGCAAAACTCCCCTCATTTCTTTCCTGTGCCGAGCTGTCTGCCTCTGTGATGAGAGTCTGTGTGTGCACGTGTTCGTATTTCTAATACTGATCTCATTAATTTATTTGGAATTAACCAGCATGAAAACTTCCAAGAAAAGAGGTCTTGATAAGAAATAGTAAGCCAGTGCCAAACAAGAGATCCAGGTCAAGTTTAATCCAATTGTAGGGATATTTAGAAGGAGAAAAAGAATCCTTTAATTCGAAGGCCTTCTTCATCTAGAGCCTCTTCTCTCTTATTCTATAAAAGAACCATTAAATTGTGCAATAACACTGGGGCCATGAGCATTGTAAGAACAGGCTTAACCCTTGTAAGATTACAAGATGAAGCTACATTTTCTGAGTGTCGGCAGCATAAACACAAAGATTCCTCGAGAAGGATGTTTAAGTATTGGGTCTCTCCAAACCCCACGCTTCTCCTAGGACCCAATAGCCATTTCTTTCATCTCAGAGTTACATTTAAAATGTTTGCATTTACAGCCTAAGAGTAGATTTTTCTCACTTGACTTGTGGAGTCCAGAGTTGGAGGCTATTTTTTTTCTTTCTTCCCTCCTTCATACATTTGTTGCCTGACTTGAGAAATTACCTATGTGATGCAAAGTAAAAGTTTTTATAAATCCAGCCTCTGGCTCTTGCCTTACTACAAGGCTTACTCATAAGAATTCTGAGTGCTTACTATGGACAAAACCCTGTCCACATGCTTCACATACAAGATCTCATTCAAAATTCACCCTTGGGCTCCCATCTGGGCCTCTCCCCAGCCTCATCCGTGGTCTGGCTGCCATAGCCTCCATCCCAGAGACTGGATCTCATCTGGGGTCATCTTGTCAGAGACCGTGTGTGCAGGGCCTTCCAGAAATGAGAAGGGACACGCATTAGGTATTAGTGAGGAAGCATTCCTGGCAAGACGTTTGACTCTCTTTTTTTTTAACATTTATCGATTGATTAGGCTGCTTCAGGTCTGAGTTGCAGCATGCAAGCTCTAAGCGGCAGTATGTGGGATCTCATTGCCTGATCAGGGATCAAACCTGGGATTGAACCTGCATTGGGAGCGCAGAGTCTTAGCCACTGGACCCCCAGGGACGTCCCGAGACATTTGACTTCTCATATGGGGACCAGAAGTGACACCAGGCAGGACGTGGGTGGCAGACCTGAGAGCGCCCTCCAGCCACGGGTGCCGTCTGCCCTGGGCACCCCGCCTCTCCAGCCCAGGCAGAGTCCCATCCAGGGCTCTGTTCCCTGACACACAGGGCTCCAGCCAGGGGGCTCAGAGGGAAAGCCGTCCCCGCTCTGGCTTCTGTGCAATGACAGCCCTTGGTAGCTGTTAAGTTCAAGAATCTGCAGGAAAGCCCAAACTGTGTTCAGAGCCCTCGATCTTCCGGGAGGTGGTCCAGGTGCCCTGCGTCCACTGAACACCACTAGAGGCCGGGTGCTATGTGTGTTAAATTACAGTTTGCTGAAAGCCACATGACCCTCTCTCCTGAGCACCTCCTGGACAGTCCAGTCAGGGAGACAGAAAGAGGCCGGTCAGCAGAAACATAGATGAGAAAACGCTGGCCATGTAGGGGCTGGGGGAGGGTGAGGAGGCAGGCATAAGAGGCGCACTAAACCTCCCTAATGACTGGCTGGACCCCTCAGGAGAGGACAGACCCCTCCTCACCTGGGCAGCCCCCGGAGGCCACCTCTTCCCCGAGGCTTACCTCTCCACACTGCAGGGTCCTCCAGGGGATGGGGCTGAAGCCAGACCCCAGGCCAAGCTGTTCCTCCTGGCTCTTCGCAGGTGACCACTCAGATGGGAACCCCATCCCCATCTCTACTTGTAAGGAGCCCCACCCCAAACAGGATGGAATGGTCAGGTGGGCCTCCAAGGGGATGGGGCATAGGCGGGGGCCTTGGCACCTCGGGGATGCTGCCCTCTGCTTAGCACTTCCCTGCCCGGCCCCTCTGTCTACATCTGGGTCAGGCAGAGGTTTAACCTAACGCAACGGGGGGACCCATTCAGGTCCCTCTCCCCAAGAAACATGCCAGGAGTGCCTGGGCTGCTCACGAATGGAAGGGAAGGCTGGCCAGCAGGTGGCCCAGTGCTCTGGTCTTAATAGGGAGAGGGCTCTCAGTGGGGGGCTCCAGCCACATTTCCTGGCCCCGACTCTTTCTTAACTTAGCGTCCACACTTGAGAGCCAAGCTGACCAGCCAACTCAGCTCATGGGCCTGCCTGTTGCCCAGGGGAGGGCAGGGAGTCTTGACCAACCCCCTGACTTGACTGACACCTTGACTTGACCGAGACAATGGGAAACATGCTCCCCAAAGAAAATCTGTTGCCAGAAGAGCCGGGAGTGGACCCTGCCCCACTCCCATCTTCAGCAATAATGTCTTAGTTGTCCCATACCCAGAACTAAGAAGCTACCTGTCTTTGTTAATTTGGTACAACCTGAAGGACACTTTTGAGAAGCATCTAATTCACTCTTCCCACCAGGCAAATTTTGTAAGAACATATTCATGGCTGTTATTAATATTCATATGACTTTGAGGATTTTTTTCATGATTTGTAAAATTCCAAGTAATTGTGAATGGAAATGTATAACAGTGTCAATGTTACACAACAAATGCCTTTCCCCATCATATTCTGGGTTTTTCTGCTCATTACAAGAACCTAATTGAAAATAATTGGAAGCTGAATTTCACTGTGCATGGAAAGTATTTTGTAAAATGCAAGAAACACAAACATTGTCAAGCCTCTTAAAGTCATGTTCATGTATCAGGGAGGAGTGCAGAGTGGGGGGAATCTGGACTCCCACTCACCCCCGGCCCCAGGTCTGTCCCATCACGCACCAGGAACGGTTTTATCCTGGCCAGATCTCACTGCTCACCCAGCGCCAGGGCAGAGGGCTTTTCAATTAAACTTTGCTGCAAGCTAACAGTGCCTCATGCAGAACTCAGTTACAGTTTCATGACTGCTTTCAACAGCAGCTGAAATCAGGTTCCAGTCCTGGGCCTTAGAGCCACGGTGACTTTTTTTTAATTGAAGGATAATTGCTTTACAGAATTTTGTGGTTTTCTGTCCTACATCAACAAAAATCAGCCACAGGTACACCCATGTCCCCTCCCTCCCATCTCCCTCCCCATCCCACCCTTCAGCCTGTCACAGAGCCCCTGTTTGAGTTCCCCGAGTTATACAGCATATTCCCACTGGCTATCTATTTTACAAATGGTATCGTAAGTTTCCATGTTACTCTCTCCATACATCTCACCCTCTCCCTCCTACCCTCCCCCCACCCCGTGTCCACAAATCTGTTCTCTAAGTCTGTTTCTCCTTTGCTGCCCTGAAAATAAGTTCATCAGCACCATCTTTCTAGATTCCATACATATGCGTCCGTATGTGATATTTATATTTCTCTTCCTGACTTACTTCACTCTGTATAATAGGCTCTAGGTTCATCCACCTCATTAGAATGGATTCAAATGTGTTCCTTTTTATGGCTGAGTAATATTCCATTGTATATATGTACCACAGCTTCTTTATCCAGTCATGTGTTGATGGACATCTAGGTTTCTTCCATACTCTAGCTATTGTAAACGGTGCTGCAGTGAACACTGGGGTATGTGTGTCTTTTTCAGTTTTGGTTTCCTCAGGGTATATATCTAGGAGTGGGATTACTGGATTATATGGTGGTTTTAATCCTAGGTTTTATTCCTAGTCTTTTAAGGAATCTCCACCGTCTTCCATAGTGGCTGTATCAGTTCACATCCCACCAACAGTGCAAGAGGGTCCCCTTTCTCCACACCCTCTCCAGCATTTACTGTTGGTAGACTTTTTGATGATGGCCATTCTGACTGGTGTGAGGTGGTGTCTTTTTAAAACACAGAGCATTTCAGCAATCCCAGCAGATTTGCAGAACTGACCAGAGTGAGCACAACACCCAGGGTCTAAGTCTGCATCAGGGGTCAAGTGACCCTAGGGAGATACAGAGACCTCCTGGGCCCCGTGTCCTGTCTGCGCAAGTGAGCACAGCTTCCTCGGCCTCACTTTCTGCCCCATGAAGCTTCCCAGGAAGGCAGCATGACCAAGACCAGACCTGAAACTCTGGCCTCGAACCCTGATGGCTTGTGAAAGCTTCGTCCAGTCCTCGGCCTCTCAGGCCTTGGTCTCCCTATCTGCAGAAGGGACTGGACCTGACGGTCAGGGGCTGACATCCTAGGACTTCCCTTTACTGGTCCTTAAGGAGCCACAGGGGTGAGGAGGGGAGATTCCTGGGCCCTGCTCTTCACAGGGGAGCTCATCCCCGCTGCAGGCGTTCGAGACACAGTGAGGATGAGAGATAAACACAGTGGCGGGCAGGCTGCCACCCTATCCGCTCACCCCAGCCCACCCCAACCCCCCACCACTCGCCCCATCACTACCACCTCCTCACCCCCCACCTCCCCACCTCCCCTCACACACACACACCTCCCTCTCCTGCCAGAGGCGGGGACCAGGTGGCACCACGCCCCTCATCCCCCTGGTGTCTCTAGAGCAAAGCCATTCTGACACCTCCTCCAACCCCGGAGGGGGACGGAGTTGGGGTGGGCCTCCCCTCCTCCTTGGCGCCTGGGGAGGGGTGATCACTTCTCTCCTGACTCTCCTTCCCACTTCTCTCCCACTCCACAATTCCCTGCTATTTCTTCACCGTCAGACAGTAAGCATGGGACTGGCTGGTCCTTCTCCCTCCCACCTAGGGTCTTAGAACCCTGCCACTCCTGACACCCTCTCAGGCTCTCCCCCAACCTGTCCCTCTGCGCCCACTGCCTCCTCCCTCCTGGCTCAGAGGAGACGTTTCTCCTCCAGGAAGAGGGCCTCCCACCCACTTTGGTTTCGCAAAGCACCTGGCTGTGACCCTGCCTGTCGGTTTGCATGTCTGCCCCCGCCCCCCGGACAGCATGTCCTTGTTTCATTTGTTCAGTCGGTGATTACTGTGTGCATGGTGCTAGGCCTGCACCTGCCATCCTTGGGGTCAGGCAGGGTGTCTGTGTTCCCACAGCCCAGGAGGGTGTGGGGCAGCCATAATGCTTGGCAGTAGGGGACGGGGAGGAGGAGATGGGAGACAGGGAGCCATCCTGGCAAAGCAGCAAGAGGACAGACAGAGAACCTGAGAAAATGCAGATTCTCTGTCAGCATGAGAATCCAGGAGTCCCAGTGTCGAGAGCTGATGTAGGGACCAGTGAGGCCACAGAAGCTGAAATGCATTTAGGTGTAATTATGTTCTTACCTCTGGACTCTCATGAGAGTCAGATTTTAAAAGAAATTGCCTCTCCTGGCCGGCTGTAGTCACGGCCAAGTTCAGATTGGCCTGCCTCAAATCCGAGGTAGGCGGGGAACGAAGCGTCTGCGGTCACGATTCAGGGCTTTTCACTCTGCTGCTGCCGGCAACTCGAAACTCCCACCAGGTAAAGAAAATGAGAGCTTGCAATCTGCTTTCCTGGGAAGATCCCTGGGTTTAATATCACACGAAGAGAAAGAGCTAAAACGCTTCACCAAAGAATTATATCCTCGTGGAAGATCCTGATCCTAAGGGTTTTGAGAGCATCTTTTAAGACACAGAGATGGGGTCAGGGAGGCCTTATTAGTGGCAAAGCCATTAAGCTGCAGAATAACATCGCTTTCCAAGAGGTTTAGCGCAGAAAGGCGGGGACACCCAGTCATGTGCATGCATGTACACACGTGTGTGTGACAGTGTGTGTATGTGTACTTACGCATGTGTTATTTGTGCATATGTTTGGGTGTGTTACTCTATCTGCGCCTGTCCAGGAATCACATACCACAGTAGACAAAACCACACAATTCTAACCTGACTTTCTCAAAGATTCCCTCTGCCCTCAAGTCCTTCCAGAGTCTCTCACAGACCCTGTTCTTTCCCCATTGCATAATTGTCACCTTATAATTCTGCACTGACTGGCTGTCACTTTTTAAATCTAATCCCTCTGGTCCCTGAGACTTCCCAGGCGGTGCTAGTAGTAAAGAATCCACCTGCCAATGCAGGAGCCTCAGGAGATGTGGGTTCAATTCCTGGGTTGGGAAGATACCTTGGAGGAAATGGCAACCCACTCCAGTATTCTTGCCTGGGAAACTCCATGGACAGAGGAGCCTGGCGTGCTTCAGTCCAGGGGGCCACAAAGAGTAGGACATGACTGAGCAACCGAGCTCACATGCAGTCTGGTGCGTGAACCACGTGAGGGCAGGACCATGTCCATCCAGCGCAGGGGGGCCTGGCGCACAGCACAGGCTGTCTGGCCAAGTGAAGACACTGTTGAAACAACTGGGGTGGGGAGTGCCCAGCCAACAATGAGGTTCCCAGGGATAACAGGTCCCTTTCCCTCCTGGGGGGAGGGTTCCTCTGCATCCATAGGACCCTCCACTCCTTCAGTTCTTGGGATAAACCTCCAAGGCCTTTGCAATTCACAAGACCACACAGGGTGACTTTTCTCCAGTTTCAAGTTCATTTGAAATTAGGAAAATACCTCCTCCTTGGGGGAGATTCTGCCGGAATCCTGCCATCCAGGCAGCCTTTCCGGAGGATGGAGCCGGCCCTAGAACGAGGTCCCTGGGTGAGCACAATGGCCAAGCACCATACGTTATTTTAATGTAGACATCACTTTAAACTAACCTTTTACCATCTGTTCTGTCCTTTCATAACAAATGCAAAACAGCATGATCCTCGGTGGCGTCATAAAACTAGGACGGGTGATGGAAAAGCCGTCTCCACTTTTTATTCATGGCCCTGCCGGACGCCGCTGGGATGTTTTTCTCATTTTCCAGCCACAAATCAAGGAGAAACCGCTCTCGCCTGATCTGGTGAATTCATTCACACAGTATTTCTTCTTAACACGGTAAACTATGGGAGAATTGAGGGCGTCCTGAGAGCCCCGGGCTCACTCAGCGTGTATTTCAGGAGGCGCCGCTGAACAGCACCTGGAGAATTAGGGGAATGTGGCCTGATGGTCAGGATGTAATGAGATTCCTTTGCAAAAAATCAAAATCTTTAAATGTGTGGCGGGTTCTTTTCAGCAGTTTCATAATTAAATTTCCCTGTGAAGGATGGGCAGTCTGGCTGGGAGGGTGCAGGCCAGTGGTGTCTCTGCAGGACTGTAGGGGCTCACACGCCCCCCTTCATCCAGTTCAGCTCAACCCTCGGGGGCCCTCCTGTGTACCCTACGTCCTCTTCTCTTAAGCTAAACTCAAAGCAAGCCTCTGAGTTCACCAGCCTTTCTAGAATCTTCCAAGCTCCTGGGAACAAGAACTGGTTTGAGTTTCTGCCCAGTTTCTCAGTTCCCTTCTGCCCTCAATCGATCAGGCTCCCTGCCCCCCAGATCTGGAGATGAGGGAACTCGGCCAGGGAGGACCCTCTTTCTACAAACTGACTCCAGGGAATGGAGCTGGGTCGAAACTCCTCCCCGCTCAGTGCCTTGGACAGGGCTAGTCAGATGTTGTTCTGCCTGAAGGACCATCCCTGGCGGACAGAGAGGGGATGTGTGATGCCGACAGGCCAGAGCCTCGTGTCCGGGATGCACAGCGCTGGGAGCCAAGGAGCTGGCAGGAGGCGGGCGGCCGGGACCACTCATCTTTCTCCAGCAGGAGGTGGGCAGCACTGATAGAGGGAGGGCAGCCCCTTGGAGCCTGGGGGTGCAGACAGGCATCCAGCTAGACCGTGGCCAGTGCTCCTGCTTAGGGCAGATAAGGGGCAGGGGAGCCTGACCTGATGCGAGGGAGGAGGAGCCCAGAAAGCCAGAGCGAAGATATTCCTCACGGACTTCGAGGAGCCCTGTGTGCGGGCCCAGGTGTGCGCAAGCCTGTATGTGTGTGCGTGCCCGTATGCATGCACACCGTATGTGTGCGTGGCCCACATGTATGTGCCCACGTGTGCACATGCCCACGTGTGCACGTGCCTGTTCCTCTCCCAGAGACCCTGGTCAACACCCAAGCAGCCCAGGTCACTGACGCCTGTGTGACGAGGCATCACCTCCTTCTTGCCGACTGTTCCTGACATTTTCTGTTCCCCGTCCTCCAGTGTATCCGGTAGGAAGCCACCATCATGGTTAGGGTGGCCAGTGTCCCTACCCCCACGCTCTTGCCCTGGTGGGGTCGCCTCTGATATGTAAATAGTCACTGCTGGTTTAGGAAAGTGGTTCTCTATTAAGCCGAATGTTCTCAGAAGCGGAGTTTTCTCGGGGATGGCTTGTGCTAACGGTCCAAATTCAGTTGGAAAGGATGTTCATTATCAAGTCTCTGAGGCACCTCCATAGGGACCATCCTGTGGTGGTTGTCAAGCTACAGAGATCAGCTGCCCAAGAAAAAGCTGCCCTTAGTTTCTGAGGTAACTCCTACTAGGCGTGTAGGGGAGGAAAAGTCAACTCCCCTCCCCTTTCTGAGCTCCTGGCTGAGACCCCTGTAATAAAAGACAGGCAAACAAAAGGAGGAAAAACAGAAGTTTGTTAGCATGTGTGCCTCGTGTACACATCGGGGAGACCCAGGGAAAAATGAGCAGCTCCCCAGGATGCCTTAGAACTCAGGTTTAAGAGGAAATAAAAGCGAAAGTGTTAGTCACCCAGTTGTGTCCAACTCTTTATGACCCCATAGACTATAGCCCGCCAGGCTCCTCTGTCCTTGGAATTCTCCAGGCAAGACTACTGGAGTGGGTAGCCATTTCCTTCTCCAGGGGATCTTCCCAACCCAGAGAAAGGGGGAGACGAAGTGACTTGCAGGAAAGATGATGGCCCTCGGAGGAGAGCTGGGAGGTGTGGTCATGTGACAGGTCTGCCCTCCTCCAGGCCCCCTTCCAGGACTGGTAGCAATGATGTTCCTCGATGGATAATTCCCACTCCGGGGAGGGGGCACTGTGACACCTGAGCCCCTCCGAGGCTCTTCTCCAGGTAGATGAGGGAACTCACAGAGAAAGCCCCTCCTGCAGCTGGTGGTTCTCAAGCACCCAAATGTCAGCACAAACGTCACTACACCCAGCAGCACATGGCAGGGGCCTCGCACTAACCCTCATCCCTGCCTTTGACACTCCCCCAAGCAGTTTCTAGGCTTGGAAGCCGGGCTGGCAGGCTGCTCCATCTCCCTGAACCCATCTCTCAGTCCTGAGAGGAAGTCAGTTCAGTAAACAGTTGTCTCATTTCAGGGGGCGGGGTTGCGGGCAGGCTTCAGGGCAGGCATACCATCAGGTTATGATAGGAGGCATCTCTAGGAAAGCCAAAGAAAACCAAACTTACTGGTTAGACCAGACCTGTTTCCGAGCCCTGGGGTGGGAGGCAGCCCGTCGAGAATATTTCTGGATGGCGAGCTCACAGCACCTTTGTGGTCTGGATGCCTCTGGTGGGATCGTGTTTTGTCTGGGGAACCTTGAGTGGTCATTGGCACGGCAGCAGGCATGCAGGTTGTCTGTGCATGAGCTCTTTCAGGTGCTTCCTTGAAGGTCATTCCCACTCATCCAGCCTTAGTTTGCAGGGCTTTGGGAAAAGGGCAGCTTCACTTTTAGTGTTTCCCAGTTGGCTCAGCAGGAAAAGAATCTGCCTACCAATGCAGGAGACTCGGGTTCCATCCCTGGGTTGGGAAGATCTCCTGGAGGAGGAAATAACAACCCACTCCAGCAGTCTTGCCTGGGAAATCCCACAGACAGAGGAGCCTGGTGGGCTACAGTCCATGGGGTCGAAGAGTCGGACACAATGGAGCAACTGAGCACAGCAGCACAGTTCGTAGTGATTCCAAGTCAGAAGGGCAGGAGGATATTGGAAGCATTGGTCTGGAACCACGTAGCCAGATATTTGAGGAAACTAGAAGTCAAATCCAGTCCACTTACGGGTAAGAGCTCAAACAGTTAAAGGTAAAAAATAAAACCTCAAAGACCCCAAACAGGACTAGAATCTTAAGGCACAGAGTTCTACCAAAACCTAATTTTTCTCTGTATAATCACCCCCATTTTAAAAATAATCAGATAATCATGGTAAACGCAATTTGTTTGCAAAGGAAGTCTGGTCTCATTTGACGTGACTCTTGGGAGGTTACTGGGCAGTAACTCCTAGCCAGGACTCTCTCTGGTCACCCAGGCCCTTCTGCTCAGCTGATGAAGGCGGCTCTGGTAGGTAGACCCACCCAGGGAGGATTTGTAAAGCCAGGGCGGGTGTTTTCTCTATATGTCCTCTTCTATGGAAGACTTTAAACACCTCCTAGGTGAGCTCCCCTGACCCTCGAGCCCTTTGCCGAGGAATTTCCTAAAGAATTAGCAGTCTCTTCACGTTTGTTCTTCCTTCAGCCAACTGTGAAATTTTATATTTTCTCAAAAAATAACCCGTTCATCAGGATTTTCAACTTGGCTCGCATAAAATATAAAGAATAAAATAGATGTTTTAAGTCTTATTTTTTCCTCTTAAGCTTGCCAAAGGTACATCTATTTCTTATGAAATTTTTTCCCCAGAGTACAGCTCTTGCATCTATTTATCAATCCTTCCAACTTTTCTGTTTTCAGATTCAGAAATTTCTGCATTCGTCTTAATTACCCGGGTGTTCACCATATCCTGCTTTGTCATTCCTTTCCTTCTGGATATAAATGCTCAGTTCATTCACTGTAATTCTGTTTTAATGATGAAAATATTTGAAGTTAAGGGTTTGTTTTGACTCCGTCTCTGGCCAAATTCCTTGGGCTTCGCTGTTTCATTGTCATTACTATTTTTAAGTGAAAGTGAAAGTCACTCAGTCATGTCTGACTCTTTGCGACCCCATGGACACAGTCCATGGAATTCTCCAGGCCAGAATACTGGAGTGAGTAGCCTTTCCCTTCTCCAGGGGATCTTCCCAACACAGAGATCAAACCCAGGTCTCCCACATTGCAGGCGGATTCTTTACCAGCTGAGCCGTAAGGGAAGCTAAATGCAGTTTTGATTCTTAACCTGTGGTTATTTCAGAATGTTTTCTAAAATATCTCTTTAAAAATCATCTTTAAATTTTAATTATATTACTCTAGTAAGAAGTCCTGGTCAATTTTGCTTTGTGGAATTTTTTTGAGGTTTTTGTTGTGGTCCATTTTTTTTGCAAAATATTGCCATGGTCCCCTGGGCTTTGATTTTTTAAAGTTGTCTTTTCTAAAGGTGTATTCAGAGTTTATGCTAATCTTAATTTGGCCCCATCAGCTATTGCTTTCACGCCCCTGTGGCTTATTTACAATCTCTCGCCATCGGAGAAGCTTGTTGTCTTACATGGTCTCCTGCCCACCAGCTGCCCCGTGCATGCCCAGGACCTCTGCTTCACCTGAATGAAGGACGTGCACCTTATGTGTAATTCTGCGGGTGTCCTTGCCGTCTCCTATAGTCGGGCATTTATCTAACGATCTGGTCAAAAGCGAGGTGCTGTCCACATAGTCCTCCTCCAACCCACAGAAAGCACAGAATTGTGCATTTTTTCCCTCTGTTCTTTCGTTTCTTCATCCAACTCTCAGGCTTTGCTAGCTTACTTTAGATGTGGGACCCAGATCACCATTACTGGGGGCTTCCCTGATAGCTCAGACAATGAAGAGTCTGTCCACAATGCAGAAGGTCCAAATTTGATCCTTGGGTCGGGGAGATCCTCTGGAGGAGGGAATGGCTACCCACTCCAGGATTCTTGGGTTTCCCTGGTGGCTCAGATGATACAGAACCCGCCTGCAATGCAGGAGACCCAGGTTCGATCCCTGGGCAGAGAAGACCTCCTAGAGGAGGAAATGGCAACCCACTCCAGTCTTCTTGCCTGGAGAATCCCATGGACAGAGGAGCCTGGTGGGCTACAGTCCATGTGGCCACAAAGAGTCAGTCACGACTGAGTGACTATCATTTTCACTTTTCACCATTATTAAGTTGTTGTTTTCCACAATATACCATTTCTATAAACACTGTCCCTGTACTCAGCTCTGTAACCACATTGACAACATCTTTCAGGGCTGTGTTTCTGAGTCCAGATGCTGGTGGGGGGGGGTGGTGCATTTCCAAGGCAAGCCCTGTTCTCGAAGTCTTTGCTGTGACCCCCTCTCAGGGCAGGGCAGGAGGACCAGAGCAGGAACAGGGGACATTCTCTGTGTCTTTGCACATCCAAACATGCCCACTGCCTTTCTGCACAGATGATCACTCGGGGGCACAAGTGTCTTGGGCCCTGACCTTTTCCCTAAAAACCCCACGCAGTGAGCTGTGTCCTCGCCCCTGTCTTTCCGGAGGTTTGACATGAGGGCCCTTTGTGCCAGGTCCTCAGCCATCTCAGACAATCACTCAGGCTCTACCGTGGGCATCTTCACCTCTGCCAAGCTCCCTGCAGACCCTTTCCTCTTGGAATACTGTGTCTCCTCCTCTCTGTCACCTGGTGGGCTCACCGGACATGTAGTACAGGCTCTCAGTGAATCCCTGGCCTCACCTGCCCTTCTGGTCCCCAGAGTGGACCAAGCGCTGGCTGTGGCCTCACATGCCCCTGAGAGAGACATCATGTGAGGCCATCCAGTGGGATGAGCGTAAGGTCCCGGTAAGAAGCCTGACCTTCCCTCGCCCCGGTCTGCACCCCCTTCCAGATCCGGTCTGACAAGGACAACGACATCCCCATCCGATACAGCATCACAGGCGTGGGCGCTGACCAGCCCCCTATGGAGGTCTTCAGCATCGACTCCATGTCCGGCCGGATGTACGTCACACGGCCCATGGACCGGGAGGAGCGAGCCTCCTACCACGTGAGTGTCCCTGGACTCGGGCTCCTAAGGGCGGGGGGTTGGGGGGGAGTGCAAACCCAAGTCCACATCAGAAAAGCCCACCTGCCTGCGGGGTGCCTCCCCGGGCTGTGCAATTCACAGAGCAGATGGGCCGAGAATGTGCTCTGGTAACGTGTCCCTGGTGATCCCGGGAGGGCCCGGGACATAATGGGGGAGCCACTGGTCAGAAGCCGTGGACCCACGTGACCTGCTGGGAGTTCTGCTGGGGAAGGGGTCGTGCAGCTGGCGTGTCACTGCCACCTCTCCAGTTCTGGGCACGCATCCCCAGCCCCTCTGCCCCTTCCTCTGAGAGCAGAAAGGCAGCTCTGAGCGAGCGCTGTTGCTTTCATGGGGAGCTGCCAGTGGAGAGGAAAAAACCATGAGAAAGTGAAGGCTGTGAGGCTCAGTTAAAGGGACCGTCCACCACTTTCCACTTGGCCTCCTGGCCTGGTGGCACACAATTGGCCCTAGAGCTCGGTGGGTGCACGGCTCTCACGCCGCCCACCCTGGCATCCAACCCCCTTTGGGCTCTGTCTCCTCTTCGTGGGATGAGCATTTGCACCTGCGGGAGGTGGGGGCTGGAGCCAGACCTGGGGGGCAGGGGTGGGCAGCCCCACCCAGCAGCTGAGACCTGTGCCCTTAACCCCTCCAACCTCCATGCTCTCCTGCAAAGGGGAAACAGTCAGGCTGCCTCAGCGTGTGTTCTGAGGACTCAGGGTGACCGTCCCTGCGGTGTTCAGGACAGCCCAGCACGTGGTAAGGCTGCCTCTGTGGCTATAGCCAGGGCATCGGAACTCCCAGCTCCCAGATTGTGTTCACAAAGGTGAGGGGGACGCAGTCACAGCCTCTGCCCTGTGTCATCTATGGACCGGCACTGACCTCACTTGGCTTCAGCCTGCAGTGCCAGATGGGAACCCTGAGAAGGGAGGTTCCACACGGGCAGGCTTGTCCATACCACATCCCCTGGCGGAGAACAGAACCCACCACTGGGGGGCGGGCAGGCCTCTCTGAGTCACAGGCTTTCCTCTCTCAACTGCTCAGCTCCTAGCTCAGGATGGCTGCAGAATTTCTGAGTCCAGCACAAGATGAAATGGGGGCCCCTCTGAGCTTACTACGTGTTTTAAGATGATGACAGCTAAGCGTTAAATCACACACAGACCCTTCTGAGTACAAGGCCCGAATGACTATGAGGGTCACACACTCGCCTCCTGTGAAGTGGAACAGACAGGAGGCTGAAGCTGGAGGACTTGTGAGCCTCATCCCCTGGCCGTCTGGGCCTCCTCAGCCCCTTCTGCACCTCGGTGCAAATGGCTCAGAGCCACACCCAGGTGTCACTGTCCACTCTGAAGACCCCCCAGCCCTGGGCACCCCAAGAGCAGCTCGATCCCAAGAGCACCACACCCCCTCTCCCTGCACCCCCAAGCCAGAGCCTGGGAAGGCAGGAGACACATTTTGGAAAAGGAGACCCACTTGGCTGTGGACTGAGAGATAGCTCCCCAATTCCTCACCTGCCGTGGGCCAGGGAATCGCTTTGAGTTTAGAGTCCATGATTTTAGTGGGGCTCTGATTTTAGTTACCTCTGTCCACCCAGACTGTCTCCTTGCCTCTAAAGTCAACCCCCCACATGATGTGACTCGATCACGGGGTGACCCCTGTAACCTTCCCACCTGGAACCTGTGCCTTACATCCCAGAGTCCTCTGTGCTCCCCCAATGGGTGCTGTTTAATCCTGTCCTGAGTCCCACCGTCATCATGGCTGTTGAGGGGGTGGGGCAGCATCTCCCACCTGAGAGGGAGTTGACAGACCGTGGACACGGGTCACTGGAGGTGACTGTGTGAAGCCTGTGATCACGAGACAGACGAGCATCACTGTCTGCTCTGCAAGGCGATTCCCCAGAGGGCGCCTTCATGGCTTCCTTAGGAAGCCTTGCTGTTGGGGCCACGAGTGATCAACTTGGGCAGGATCTTCCTGAGCCTCCATTTCCCTGCCTGTGAACAGAGATCCAACAGACCCGTCTCATGGTTCTTGTGAACAATGAGGTGAGGCAGTGCCTGTGGAGGTCTCGGGGCACTCCCAGCCAGAGCCAGCGCAGGGCTGATGGAAGACAGCAGGACCCTGCACACAGCAGGCATGCACAGCGCATCGCAGGAAATTCACTCTGCACAAGACACCCAGATTTGCAAGTCTCAGGACATTCCTTATCTCCAAGTCACAAAGCATTTCTTGTCTCCAACGCCAAGACAGACCCCCATCCCCAAGCCTGCAGCTGTGTCCAGCCTGAGAGATGGAAGGGAGGGGTGGGTGGGCTCTTAGAGATTTCCAACAGAATCTATCAAATGTTTTAAGCTTTTGGAGGGAGATGAGGAGACCCTGCCAACCACTTTCCATCGAGAGCTCCACTCGGCCTGCTCCTGCTGCTAAAGATAGAGGCCCAACCGGGGTGTCACTTTAGTTAGAAGATAATAACTTTAATTTTAGCTCAGAATTACTTTTTTCAAAGCCTCCTCAACCTTTGGCTCGGCTCCTTATTGCCTGGTCGCATCTGACAAGATGAAGGATGGCCCAGCTGCCCGTGGGAGGATCCCCTGGAGGAGGGCACAGCAACCCACTCCAGTATTCTTGGGCTTCCCTGGTGGCTCAGACAGTAAAGAATCTGCCTGCAACATGGGAGACCTGGGTTCAATCCCTGGGTTGGGAAGATCCCCTGGAGGAGGGCATGGCAACCCACTCCAGTATTCTTGCTTGGAGAATCCCCATGAACAAAGGAGCCTGGTGGGCTACAGTCTATGGGGTCACAGAGAATCAGACACGACTGAAGTGACTTAGCAAGCACATACTGGCCGCCCACAGGAGGACTTCCACAGCAGGGAGGTGCAAACTGGGCTCAAGGAGCAGGGGCCCGATGGCGGGGGTTGTTGGGGGAGCGGTGGGCTAGGAGAAGCAACCGCACAGCACCCCATCCTGAGATGTTTAAACGTGATGTTTCAAACTGATCTGTCTTGAAGGGGCAGCTGCATGGCTCTGCAGGCTGCAGGTCCCAGGAACCTGAGCTCACTTGTCTCCTTGTGATGACACGGATCGTCTCCTCCATGAAGCCCGCCTTGAGCTCCCCCCAAACACATGGTTTCAAGGGGAAAATTCTACACAGGGCTGTCTGCCGAGGCTGCGGATAGGTCAAGGCCCCTCCTGCAGTCATGGATGGCACCCTCCCCTCCCCCAAGGCTGGCAGAGCGGCTGGGGGCACAGGGCACCAAGGGGATTGCCTGATAACTGGGCGGGGCCCCCAGCTCAGAGACCTCTCCTGCTGGAGGCTCCTCTGGGCAGCCTTGACTTGGCACTGTCTTGGCATAAGTCCAGTGTGTTTGGTTTCAAGGGTGACATGGTTTCCACAGAGAGGTGAAGGCACGGCTGTGTGACAGTCACAGTGTTGGTCTGGAGAAACAGGTCGGCCCCTTCCACCTCCAAGTGTGGTTCTACCGTCTAGTCTCAGGGCGCCCACGGCCCCACTCCAGCCCTCTCTGCTGCCTGTGGCTCAGTCACTCTGCATCCCCCATGCTTGCTGTCCTCTGGGTCCCTCGTCCAGGGCTCAGCTCCAGCATCACCTCCTCGGAGAGGCCTGCCTGGCCTCCTCCCCACCCCATGCAGTCACGTGCCTTCTCAGGGGCCATCTCCTGCATGAGAAGCCCCAGGGCAGCCCCGGATCTCATGGAGCCATGGACTAGGGCACAGCCAGTGCCTGCCACAGGCGGGCCCTCAATAGATATTGATTGAGTGAATGAATTAATGAGTGAATGAATGAATAAAAGATAAAAATCCAAAATCGAAGAGGGGAGTCTGAGCAGCCCCTGTGGGCCCTTCAGCCCCAGTTGGGGTACCTACCCTTTGTACCTTGAGTTGTTCCCAGATGGAGCTCCCTGGAGCCCCTTCCCCATCAGAGTGGGGCCTTCCACCCCAGGGTCCCTGGACCCATTTCCTCTCTGCTGCCCCAGGAAAGATAAGCCAGGGTGTGAATGGCCAACAGGGTAGACTCGAAGTGGATGCCCCAGTTCAAGGACCTGCTGTGTTTCCTCTCTGGGTCTCCCCCAGGCCTGGCCTCCGGTCAGCAAGGGGCCTAAGCCCCCACCCCGTTAGCACACATGGCCTTTCTACAGCTGCTCTAGGTAGACATGAGTCCTCAGCATCAGTGGTGCAGGGATGGATATCAGCGTGGACCCTTGGGTCAGCCTCCAGCTCCCATCGCACTGTTTCGCCCTCCCAGGACACCTCCCATTTCCACAGATGAGAGGACCCAGACTCGTGACATGTCCCAAGCCCACCCCACACTCCCCAGGCTGCGCCTTGAGGGGTCCCTGAACTGCTCTGTAGCCCCACCCCAGGGCTGTAGGTCGCAGGAGATCTGCTCTTGGTGGTCCACAAGGCTTTGGGTCAGGCGCATCCCCGCTGGGGGCAGCTGCTGGCCCTGATAGCATGTGTTGCTCTCTCTCTAGCTCCGAGCACATGCCGTGGACATGAACGGCAACAAGGTGGAGAACCCCATCGACCTGTACATCTACGTCATTGACATGAATGACAACCGCCCCGAGTTCCTCAACCAGGTGTACAACGGGTCCGTGGACGAAGGCTCCAAGCCAGGTGAGCCCTGAGCCCCAAGGGAGGGACATTCCCGAGGAGGGACACGCAGCCCCCGCCGCCATGATGACACCTGGGACTCATCGCCTATGGTTTATTTTAGCACCCACTGCATGCCCTAGGGAGGGGCATCCCTGCCCCACATACCTCACAGTCCAGGCCAGGCACAGACAGAGGAGCCAAAACAAGGGAGCAGAGCCCCTGCAGTGACGATTTGGCTCAGGAGCCCTCTGGGCACTGAGTCATGGGAATGGCTGTAGATTAGGGAAGGCTCCTCTGCAGAGGTGACCTGTGGACCAGGAGCTGACTTGTGATCAGAAGCAGCACTCAGAAGGGCAGGGAAGGAGTCTGGTGGCAGGGAGAGCATGTGCAAAGGTCCTGGGGCCGGTCAGGGAGGAGGCTGGCCATCTGAGGCCTCCTGGGCACATTTGGGCATAGCGGGAAGCACCTGAGAGGGCGGACTCCCTCAGCCTGAAGAAGTGAGCTGTGTGGCTGAAGCCCTTGGTCCCCCTCAGAGCTGACCCAAGAGCTGACCCGTCTTCCCAAGGACTCCTGTCCAGCATAAATGATAACGACCACTTTACAATGTCTGGTCTCTGGATCCCATAAAGACCAAGAAGTGGGCGTCTCCCTCCCCCTTCAGCTCAGACAGGACTCAAGGCCTGAGGAGGTGGAGCAAGCAGTCCCAACCCCTCAGTGTGGACATGGGCACTAATCCCCAGCAGATGCTGGCACGACAGCTCAGAGATCCCCCAGCATCACCTGGGAATGTGTTATAAATGCATAGCTGGTGGCCGCCCACTGATTCACTCTGTAGGTGGGGCCCCGAGGAGGCAGCCAAGCTCCAAGTAACTCTGCACTTGCTAAGGTTTGAGAAACCCAGCCCCACACTGTCTCCTGATTTGGGGGAGGGTGGGGGGGGCAGTTGTCCTCAGGACAACTACTCAGTTTGGGGCAGGCAGGGGCAGGGGGCAGGGTGGAGCTGAGCCAAGCACCACTGCTGAAGCCCCTACTAAGGACTGCTGGAAGCTGCCACTAAAATTCAGACTGTGGTAACATTTGAAATTGAGAGAAACTAAGGGTCATTTTGATTCATGAGTGATGCCCTGTGCAATACTGGGAACATACGCACGGTAAAGGTGTTGCCTGTCATCTGAACATCACAGAGGCTGGCCCTCCCCATCCCTGGTGGGTGCCCATCCTGGGAAGACTTCCCGGGCCTCTGAGGAGGGGTCAGCAGGTGGAGGGGCAGGAAAGCAAGCATTTGTCATCTCTTCTCCCTGGAGGCAACTGTCACAGCTCCGTCTCCAGGGGTTGCTGCTTCCACAAGGTGAAATGCATTTATAACTGATTGTCCTCAGAATCAGAAGGCTCGGGCCAGCCCAGTGTCAGCAAAGGGAAAGCAATGTGACATTGTTTCTGCAGAAACCTCCGCAGCTGGGCCCTTCAGGCCCCTGCAGGCCCCCGAGGGGCAGGTGGGTGGCCAGATTAGCTACAAACAACCAAAGAAAGCAAATAAGGACTGCTGACAGCCAGCTCTTTAAGGAGCAGGGTGGAGAGTGGCTGTCGGGCTTGGTGGGTTGGGGCGGGGGGACTTTCTTGTTAACAGAAGCGGCAGGTCCTCTCTCCCCAAGACCCAGGACACTCTGTGAAGGTGCCTGAAATCAAGCCTCCCACATCTTATTTTCGAACAAATCAATGAGACAGTTTTCCCAAACGCATGACTGCCTTTACCCATTAGGATAACAAAAACAACAAACTGCTTTATCTTCCCCTAAAATCCTGATAAACCTTTAAGCCAGGACATTGGAGCATCCTCAGATCGTTGGACGTGGCCTGGGTGGGCTGAAGGCTGGCCCTTTATTCCCTGGGCACTCAACACCTTTCCAAGAGTGTTTGCACTAAATGTTGGGTGACTTTCGGAGCCCCTGGGTGCCCCCAGATCCATTTCTGGTCCCGGAAAACCGTCAGAGGGGACCAGAGATGCAACCCCTTTGTGCAAAGCCAGGATGGAGCTGCACGGCACCTCGTTGGGCCTGGCTTGACGCCCTGGTCCAGGACGAGGAGGCCATGTCCAGACAGAGCAGGGCCCACCTCCTCGACGCAAGAGGCTCCTCGGGATATGGAAACAGTCTCTATAAGTCCTTTTCTCACCCCAGTAAATTACAGTAATAGAAGGTTTTACACAGTGCCTTTGTGGGATAAGGAAAAACTACCGCCAGAAATTAGTCATTATTCTCTAGAATGATAGGCTAATGAAGGGTTTCAGACGCATGTTCTAATGGAAAACAAGTGAAAAGATATATTCAGTATTGATTCAGTCGGGTAGGAGTCAGCTAAGGTCTGGGAAGTTGCGGCAGGGACGTCAGCCAGCTGCTGGGGGCCAGATCCCAGGTCATCCCACATCCTCCCTGACCCCCAGGCCCCTCCATGTCATGAAGCCCTCTCTGGCTTTGCTGAGTCGCAGGGGCCTCACACACAATTCTGGTTTATATGGCTGTTCAGTTCAGTTCAGTCACTCAGTCATGTCCGACTCTTTGCAACCCCATGGACTGCAGCATGCCAGGCTTCCCTATCCATCACCAACTCCCGGAGCTTACTCAAACTCGTGTCCATAGAGTCAGTGATGCCATCCAACCATCTTACCCTCTGTTGTCCCCTTTTCCTCCCGCCCTCAATCTTTCCCAGCATCAGGGTCTTTTCCAATGAGTCAGTTCTTCGCATCAGGTGGCCAAAGTATTGGAGTTTCAGCTTCAGCATCAGTCCTTCCAATGAATATTCAGGACTGCTTTCCTTTAGGGTGGACTGATTCGATCTCCTTACAGTCCAAGGGACTCTCAAGAGTCTTCTCCAACACCACAGTTCAAAAGCATCAATTCTTCGGTGCTCAGTTTTCTTCACAGTCCAACTCTCCCAGCCAGCTGAGCAGCTGAAGTTCTCATTGTAATTCCATATAAATGGCCACGTGGGGGCAGTGGTTGCCATGTTGAGCCCCCACCCAGATGGGGCCACAGCAGCAGTCCCTCCCCATGCCTGGGACCTTCGGGCCCCTCCTGATCATGGTCCCAAATCCTGGAGGGAACTAGCCAGGGGCCACCAAGACCTGGGAGACTGCATGCGAAACTGCAGATGAGAAGGGGAGGCACGTCCGCTGGCCACCCTCTGAATGTCCCGCCACCGGAGCTTTGCTTGGGTGGGCGCCCCGCCACTTCCAGGCACACATCCAACCTCTGCCTTTCCAAACTCTGCCCTTTCTGCAGAGCCCGCCTTGATGCCCCCCTGTTCTGTGTCCCCCAAATCTGCTGGGCCCACCCCTGGAGGGGACCACCTCATGCCTCTTGGCAGAAGCTGCACCTGCAGGAGGGGCCGCATAGCGCACGCAGGCGGGCAGGCTCACCAGCTCTGCACTCCCACTGTCAGTCAGGACATGTGGGCGCTGGGTGTGCATCCCTGTCCAGCAAAACCGGTCTTAAGGAAAGCAGTCTTTTCCATCAAATCCTCTTTCCCTAGCTTTGAAATTGACCCCGTGCTCGTGAGTTCAGATTAATAATAATTATAAAAAATTATGTCTGTAATATAGATGTTTTCCATAAAGAAATGGAGTTTCATTTATTTCAAGTGCACCAGAAAGTGGAACCAAAATTAGAGTTTCCCAGAAAAAAGGTTCAACTGAGATGTGACGAGAAGAAACCCAAGAGGATTGTGACCTGGTGCTTACTGAGGCCTGGGGTAACAGAGGCATCTCTGGCCCTGGGTGGGCAGGAAGCAGGAAGGCCAGGCTTTGGGTAACCTTGAACCTCCTAGGCAAGCACCGCTCCAGGCAGTTCTTCAATGTGCTTCCTGATAGGGTCTCATTGGAAGAAATGTCTTTTTAAGATATCTTTTCACTTTGACATGATTGTAGGCGCACATGCAGTTGTCAGAAGTAATACAGAGACATCCCACAGACCCTTCCCCTGACTTCCCCTGGTGGTGACATCTCAAAGATGCAGGGTCACACCAGGGTGTAACATTGGTGCAAGCCCTGGCCCTCACTCAGACTTCAGCACGCGTGTGTATGTGAGTGTGTGTGTGTCCACGCAGTTTATCACACGTGCAGATTCGCATGACCCCCATGGTCAAGACAGCAACATTTAAGAAGGCTAACACCCAGCTCCCCGCTCACCAATCCATCTGCCCACCATCCCTACCCTTGCAACCATTGACCTGCTCTCCATATCTGTGATTTTGTCATTTTAAGACTTTCCTATAATTGTGACCAAAGCAGTATGTTACCTTTGAGTGTGCTCTCAGTTACTCAGTTGTGTCTGACTTTTGTGACCCCATGGACTGTAGACTACCAGGCCCCTCTGTCCGAGGGATTCTCCAGGCAAGAATACTGGAGTGGGTTGCCATACCCTCCTCCAAGGGATCTTCCTGTCCTGGGGATCAAACTCATGTCTCTTGCATCTCCTGCATTGGCAGGCGATTCTTTCCCACTAGCACAACCAGTCCATCCTAAAGGAAATCAGTCCTGAATATTCATTGGAAGGACTGATGCTGAAGCTGAAACTCCAATACTTTGGCCACCTGATGTGAAGAGCTGACTCATTTGAAAAGACCCTGATGCTGGGAAAGATTGAGGGCAGGAGGAGAAGGGGACAACAGAGGATGAGATGGTTGGATGGCATCACCAACTCAGTGTACATGGGTTTGGGTGAACTCTGGGAGTTGGTGATGGACAGGGAGGCCTGGCGTGCTGTGGTTCATGGGGTCGCAAAGAGTCAGACACGACTGAGTGACTGAACTAAACTGAGCACCACCTGGGAAGCCCATGTTACCTTTGGGGGCTGGGTTTTTCCACTCAGTATAATTCTCTGGCAAATTGTGTGTCCTAAGCTCATTTCTTTTCATTGCTGAGAAGTCCACAGGGTGTATGCCCTGCCCTCATTCACCCTTTGAAGGGCATTCTTGTTGTCCCAGTTTGGGGCAGTAATGAAGCTGCCAAGAGCTTTCACTCACATGAGGACTTTCATGTGAATTGTCATTTCTCTGGGACAAATGCATGAGGACTCAATCACTGGGTGGTTCGGGCACCAGGTGTTTAGCTCTGCCAGGAAGTGCCACACACTTTTCTGGGGTGACCATACGATCTCCTGTCCCACCATCTGAGTGGTCCAGCCTCTCCGTGTCCTCACCAGCATTTGGTGGTGTCATCATGTCGTGTTAGCTGTTCTGATAGGTGTGCAGTGGTACCTCACTGTGGTTTTTATTTCTCTTTCCCTGATGCTAACTATGGTGGAGATCCCTTCCTGTGCTTGCCATCTGCATCTTCTCCTTGCTGAGACATCTCTTCATGTCTTGTGCCCATCTTCTAATTGGATGCGTTTTTAATCACTGAGTTTTGAGGATTCTTTATTTGAGATGCAAGCCCTTTGCCAGATGTGTGGTCTGCAGATAATTCCTCCTACTTTGGGACTCATGCTTTTCATGCTCTTCAGGGGGTCTTTTGGGAGCAAGAGTTTTTCATTTTGATGAAATTCAATTTTTCACTCTCCTCTGATGGACTGGAGTTGGGTATTGAGAACTCTTCCCAAACCCTGGGTCCTGAATATGTTCTAGGCTGCATTCTAAAGGTTTTAAGTTTCACATTTTATTTTTTGTTCTTGGCCCATTCCAAGTTAATTTCTTTTTTCTTAATGTTTAAATTTGTTCATCTATTAACCAAGAAAGGCGCTTCCCCCACCCCCTCCATTATATTCACATTTCAGGGATGCTATAGACTGTTGAAATTCACTTTTGGACATTGACTTTTTTATCTGAGTTAATTTCTGTGTGATTTTTATAGAAGGCGTGAGACTTAGTCTGGTTCATTTTTTGCTTACGGATGCCCAGATGTTCCTGCGCTGTCTGTTGGAAAGCCTTCTCTATTTCACTGAGCTGCTTGCGTACCTTTCTCAAAAGTCAGGTGGCTTGTTTACGGGTTTGCTCTGTGTTTTCTGCTCCCATCCGCTGATCTGCCAGCCCCTTGCTCCCTGGATGCCGGGAGCTCCACAGGAAACCTTGAGTGGAGCGGAGGTAAAGGCTGTTTCGGGCTCCAGCTACCCTTATCCTCGCGGGGCGGGACAGTGCACTTGGCAGCTGCCATCGCGTGGCACTCAGCCACTCATCTTAGACTCCCGGTGGCCCGCTGCGGCCAGCATGCGGCATGGCGAGGCCTCGGCCGGCCACTCACTCCGTCTCATCGTTGAATGGGGGTGATAGTACCACCGACCTTGGGGAATCAGCTGAAGGTGTCCACCTGAGGCAGCTGACACCTGTGCTATTGTTAATGGTGTGATTACTATTAATGGGTATTAACTTATTACTATTGTTAAATGTTCTTACTCAAAATATCAGTTCATTTTCACAACCCTGGTAGCAAGTTACATTGTCAGATGGAATCTCAGATTGAACCATAAAACTCACTTAAAACCAGCTGTCTTCTACATTACGTTCCTGCATCCCTCAGGTCACCTGATGGCCGAGCTAGACCTCAGACGTTCTGAATTATCACAGACTCCCCATTGGCCACGGCTGAACGATGGCCGTTTTGCAGCCTGGGCTGGGCCAGCCGGAGCCAAGCTGAGGCCTGGTCCCAGAGCTGATGGGAGGATTGGGCCCAGGTGCTCCTCCAGGCCCTGCCCCCTTCAGGAGGATGTGCAGGAGAGGGACGGGGAGGCGGCCCTCCTTGGTGAGGCCACAGCTGGGCCTTGGCCAGTGGGCCGCAGCAGAGGGCGTTCAGGAGAAGAAGCTGGAGGAACCCCTGTAAGCGCCGGCTTCCAGCCAAGCAGGCTTCCCCATCCGGCCCCCTACTCACCCCTCCGACCCCAGTCCTGTTCCCAGAGTTGCATGGGGTTGGTTGGGGGGGTGGCACTGCAGAGCAGAGGCTGAGACCCTAGGAGGCCCTCGGCCAGGCCAACTGTTTTCTTCACCGGAAGCAAGCGCTCTCCTGCACCTCCGGGTGCCCCTCCGGGTTCAGGCGCAACTTTAAAAGGTCAAGTTCGGCTCCTTGGAACTTGGCCTCTTTAAGAAGCACAGATAAAAAAAACTCTGGGCCCCATGACCTGCAGCTTCTGAGCCCAACCGCTTCCCAGGCTCCCGAACCTGGCCGGGGAGGCCCCGCGTCTCTGCTGGAGGCCTCGGGCTCCCCTGCAGTGGGCGCATTTGCCACTGATGCTCTGACTAGCGGCCACCATGGAAAGAGCACTGCCTGGGCCGCTGGGGGCTGGGCACCGTGTTAGGGCCTCCAGACAGGAAACCTGCTGAACCGTGTACAGCCCCATGACAGGCACTGAAACGGCTCCAAACCAGGACAGGCGGTTCGTGCTCAAGAGATCCAAACCCTTCTTGCGGGGGTGGGGGTGAGGGTGTAGGGGGCGAGCGGGGGAGCGATGATTAGCTCCTGCACAAATCTCTGCTTGGCGGGGTCACGGGGTGGGGCGGGGTCGCAACTCTTAGGCGCCTGTAGGTCAGGCCACACGTGCTCAGAACTCATGGTCATCAAGTAGTTAATGTGCGCCACGGGGTGGTGGTCTCAGGCTTTGTTAAACCACCCAAGAGACTAGCATCAGATGCTGTTATCAGGGTATTTCAGAGTGGAGCTTGTGCAGAGGACATGCGGGCGGGGCTAGTGCGGGGGCGGGGCCAGCGCGGGGAAGTAGGGGCAGAGGTCCCGGAGTGTCCTGCTACGGTTCAGGTGGGGACAAGAGTTAAACCAGGTGATCTGGCTCGTGAGCTGCAGTTCTAATCATGGAGCTAAACTGCCTCCCCTCCCCAGCCTGGGTCAGGAATAACTGGACGCAAGTCTCAGAAAACCCAGCTAAAACTAGTGGCGTTTTAGATGAGTGCATGAAGCCGGCAGGCTCCCCATCTCTGTGCCCTTTGCCTCCCTCTGATTTCTCACTACGATGTCACAATATGGCTGCTGTACCTCCAAGCGTCACACCCACTATCAGGAGAGAAGGACAGTATGTAGCGTGGGAACCATCCCTCTGGAAAAGCACACACAAAAGCTGTGTGTGAGGTGCCCCTTCTCCAGGGTGGGAAAGCGTGAGCGCCACCTACAGGAAGCCCATTGTCCAGTTGAGGAACCAAAAGACAGGTGTGCTAGGTAGGGGCCTACAGAGGGTATCTGATGCATGCGTGGGCAAAGGCCATTAGGATGGGAGGAGTCTTTCCTGCCCCAGGGCCTCTGCCTGGGTTGCGCGCGCAGCCTGGCCATTCTCCCCCTGACCGCTGGCACACTGGCTCCTCCTCGCTTCTCCAGAGCTGTCTTCCCCACTGCTCTCACCAGGAGACCCTCCCTGCACACTCTGGTCCTATCACTACTGCATTTTCTTAGTTTGTCATCACTGCTTTTCCCCTTTGCGGGGCAGAGAACCTGTCTGTTCCATCACCTCCTCCACCACCATGTGCCTGAGCAAGGGTGGGATTCAGTGACAGCTCAGCCTGATTCACCGGCCAGCTCGGGGGTGGGGACCGCACCTCCGTGCCCAGGCCCCCACCCTCCCTGGAGGGTGCACATCAGTTCTGTGAAGGCCTCCTGGAGGGTCCACACCTGTACAGAGGGAGGCGGCCAGGCCTGTGGTGTACCCCAGCGGCCAGCGGTGTCTGATGCTATGTGGCTCAACACCTGGTCAGGTTTATCCTGCTGACCCTCCAGTCTCACACTTCCTGCCACCCTGCCCAGCCCCCACTTTTCAGGAAATAAGCTCACAGGGCTCAGGACAGACCTCACAGCTCCATCCTCATAGCCTGGACCCCCCTCTCCCCTCTGCGCCAGCTGGGGGTCCATGTCCTTACAATAGCATTTCCCTGTGGAAATCAGAGTCGCCATGTGCTCCTGCCTGAAGGCAGCCAGACGGGTCTCATGGCGTCTCTCGAGCCTCCCAAGAAAAGATGCCTCCTTATCAATTATTTTTACTAAAAAAAAAAAGCTCTAGTTGGAATCTCTGCTTTTCCTAACCCCTTGTAACTGGATGAGGACCTATATTATAAATTTTGAAATTAATGTCACTTTAAAATATTAAATAGCAGAGAAATCTACATGCCGCAAATGAAGTCAAAGAAACCTTCATCTATATAACGCAGAGTTTTTGCTTAAATAGATTATTCTATTAGTTGGCCCTGTTTATTTATTTTATTTCTGTGCCGGTGGAGGTCCCCCTGAGACTAATGCCACGGACTATTGCACAGATGGCACCGGATACTTGAAAGTCATCCGAATATTAAGAATTTAAATCTTTAGCCTCAGTGATTTGAGCAGAAAGCCAATTATGGGGCTGAATTAGTTTTCAAATTAAACTGCGATTTAAGGCTTGTGAAATTAATCCTTTAAGGCGCATGGCAGCGTTTGTACATGAACTCCTCACTAGAGCCCAACCTCTGTCTTCTCCCCCTTTTCCTGCTGGCCTGATTAATAAAGAGATGTCCAGCATCTCAGGCAGCAGACGGCATGCCCTCTTAGATGAAAATGCAGAGTGATGTTCAGTTTCATTTGTTAAGATGAAGTCAGGCCTTTCTGCTCGGGAGGCAGGGAGACCCAAGGAGAAAGCCACAGAAAGTGATTCCCTCCTGGATCTCACAGCCCAGCTGGTGGGGAGAGGCTTAACTCCCAGGTTACAACAGAGGCTGCTGCAGTGAGCAGGCCCAGCAGAGCGCACAGCTGGGTACCACGGTCAAACCGCTCCCTCCCATGGGTGGCCCAGGCTGCCTCAGCAGGTGTACCATGACGTTGGGGCTATTGGGTGCTTATGGCTGCCCATGGACCAGACCTGCCCCACTGGAGAAGGGTCAGGCTTAGCCGGGGACTTGATGGCCAGGTCACGCCTTCCCAGACACTGGGGGCCAGCCCTGCTCACAACCCAAGGTGCGATGTAGCCGCTGAACACTTGCTGGAGGGTTTAGGAAGGGGCGCCCTCGAGTGTAAGGAGAGTGAGTCACGGGACACGGGCCAGGGGCAGAGGTAGGGTGCTGCCCAGGTCAAGGCCTGGCCCCCAAGTCAGGAACCATCTCTGAGTGCCCACAGGGGGTGGCACTGGGGGCTAGGACGAGTGCCCAGACCACAAGCAGAGGCTGTCTCCCCCAGGCAGCTCTCCAGGTTTCAGAAAGGAGCTCCTTCCACCTCTGACCCTCCCTTCTTCTAGGAAGGAAGCGAAAATAACCCTGAGCCCTAGATCAGTTCCAGGGCCCCAAACACTTATATTTCATCTGGGTTTGTTGCCATGGCAACCCTGCCCCTGGCCTTTGGGCTCAGAGCACTTGGGCACGCCTGGGTCACCTGACCACAGAGCAGTGGCCGTGGATCTGCCAGGTTTTCAGAATCTGTTTTGAAGGAAACCAAATTGTGATTAAGGCTGGAAAAAAGTCCCATCAGTTTTCCTTTTCAAAAATAACATTTTACCTTCTGATCATCAAGTAATAATCTTTGGAGGAAACTTGGGAGATATAGAGAAAATCACAAAGAAAAAAACGCCTTCTCCCATCTTGCCTGCCACGCAGATTGCCGTGAGCATGTCTGTCAAAGATCCCTCTGGTCTCCTCTCTGCATGAACACATTGTTATATTAAAGAACACAGTTTAGAAACTAGATTATTCTCAATTTTGCTGTATATCATGAACACTTCAAGTGTCGAAATATTCTGGCTTTAAATGATTTCCATTGTGGGAATGTACCAGTTTATTCAGCCAGTTGTCAGACTTTCAGCATCAATTATTTTTTTTTAATTTATTTATTTTTGGCTCTGCTGGGTCTTCACCACTTTGCATGGGCCTTCTCTAGTTGCAGCAAGCAGGGGCTACTCACCATCGTGGTGTGCGGGTTTCTCATTGCGGTGGATTCTCTTGTTGCAGAGCACGGGCTCTAGGGCATGCGGGCTCAGTAGTTGCAGCTGGTGGGCTCTAGAACAGCAGCCTTCAGCAACGGGCTTAGTTGCTTGGCAGCATGTGGAATCTTCCCAGCCAGGGATAGAATCCTTGTCCCCTGCATTGGCAGGCAGACTCTTTACCATTGAGCCACCAGGGAAGTTCGCAATTACTTATTAATTGTGCTCCTTGTTTGCACTGTTAGGTGTGAGCTTCACAGGTCAGGGACATTTTTCTCCTTTTATTTGAGACTATTGTTGATGCACACGCACTTGTGCAACAGAACACACACAGAGCCCACATCCACCTTCCCTGACAGTAATGTGGAAATAAAGACTGGCCGATGGGAACCAGCAGAGGCTGTGTGTTCAGAGCACCGGGTGGTAGGGCAGGGTGGGGGGCGGGGAGGTGGGGGGGGGGTGGGGTGTCCCAGCCACCATCACAGGCAGACTAGAAGAAGTGGAGAGGGCCTTGGGCATGCCCCAGTGGGGGCTGGGGGACTGGCAGTAGGGGCCTAGTGTGGGGCATCCTATCTTTTCTAGCAGATTTGGGTTTTGTTTTTATTTGGCTGCATGGGACCTTAATTGAGGCACACAGGCTTTAGAGCACAGGCTCAGAACTTGCAGCACACGAGCTTAGTTGCCCTGCAGCATGTGGGATCTTGGCTCCTGTGTTCCCTGCATTCCAAGGCAGATTCTCAACCACTGGACCACCAGCGAAGTTCCTGGCTGATTTGTTTTTAATCTGCCTCTGATGACTCAGTTATCAGAGTCTCCCCTGGTCTGGTCCTGGTCAGTTCTTTTGCTGTTTTCAGACAGGTTTTGTCTTCCTGTGTGCCTCATTCATCATGGGCAGAGCCCTGCGTGTGAACAGTTGCCGTAGTGACTTGAGGCTGTGTGAGACGGTACCTGTCTCTGTGGAGGATGTGCTTTTGCTCCTGCCTGGGACGCTGGTAACCGAAGTCACCTTAACTAGAGCCATGCTCCTGCGAGGCCATCTCTTTCCCATTCACCCTCACTCCTGGAAGTGCACTGCCCTTCCAGATTAGCCCAAAGACTCAAGCATTTTCCAGGTGTTCACCCCCACACACCCACGGCAAGCCCTAACCTCAGTATTTTCACCCCATTCCCATTACTCTGTTGAAAGATCCATATAGCTCTTCGGCTGTCAGATTTGGAATCAGCAAACATCTCGAAGGGAAAGACGGCCCCAGGCCTGGGCTCCCCTTTCCAGCCAGCCCCCTCCAAGTCTGTGCCTCTGGTGTCTCTCTGCCCTGAGTGAGATGCTCTTATTGCATGTGAGGTCCAGCTTCTCTCATTTTCCTCGGAAGACTGGTTTAAAATAAACATTGTCCACCGTTTGCTAAAAACAGGACTTCCTGGATTTATTTTAAATACTGAATGCCTCTGGGGAAATTCTACTAATAATTAAATTCATTAAAACTGGGTTTACACACAATTCTTTGAGAAAAGCCATTGCATGAAGCTAGGTGGGTGCGTTCGATGGACTTTCTTCCTATGGCTTTCAAAACACAGAAGTTCTGTATGTTTCCCCTAGAAGACACTCGATAAAGATGTGTGGAATGAAGGAATAAACATCCTAGTGGGTGTGCAACATCTTGGTCTGACTGCAGCCAATTCCCTCTGAAATCCAGCGAATGAGTTCATGTCGTCCCTGCCACCCTCGCCACCCCCCTACACACACTTCCGGCTGCCTGCAGCCTGTTCTCTGCATGTCTTTTGTTTTGTTTAATGATATATTTTTTTAAGATTGATCTATTTACTTTTTTAATTTTTTGACCGTGGTGGGTCTTCAGAGCTGCATGTCAGCTTTCTCTGGTTGTGGCAAGCGGGAGCTACTCCTCATTGTGGTGCCCAGGCTTCTAAGGCGGTGGCTTTTCTTGTTGCCAAGCACAGGCTCTAGGCACACAGGCTTCAGCAGTTGGAATGTGTGGGCTCAGTAGTTGTGGCTCTCAGGCTTAGTTGCCCTCCGTCACGTGGGATCTTCCTGGACCAGGGATTGAACCGATGTCCCCAGCCCTGCATTGCAAGGTGGATTCCTAGCCACTGGACCACTAGGGAAGCCCTCTGTGTGTCTTTAAGACATACATTCGACCCACTCTCCTGATGAAAACATCTCCCTGTGATCTTAGAAGAAAGTCCAAAATCCTTGCCTTGAGCCCAGCCTACCTCCAGCCCCATCACATGCCCCCACCTCTCTTTTCCTCAAACATCCAGAGCTCTTCTCTGCCCCAGGGCCTTTGTCTCCCCTGCCTAGAGTCCTGTCCCCGCTTCTCCACCCCACTGCCCTCATCTCTCAGGCCTGCCCTGCTTCCTCTGTAGTCTCCTCCCACCTAGTTACTCTACACGTTCACACAAGCATTCTTACCCCCTCCAAAGCCCTCACCCCAGCTCCAAGGATCTGTCTCCTGTGCGTTCTGCCCATCTTCACTGGCCTGTTAGGGGTGGGACCACAGCCATATGGTTTTTCCCTACACACTGAGCACAGAGCCCAGAGTCTGCACACAGCAAGTGCTCAACTCAGTAACTGAGGGGCAAGTGAAGTGAAAGTCACTCAGTCATGTCCAACCCTTTGTGACCCCATGGGCTATAACCTGCCAGGCTCTCTGTCCATGGAATTCTCCAGGCAAGAGTACTGGAGTTGGGTAGCTGTTTTCTTCTCCAAGGGATCTTCCCGACCCAGGAAATGAACCAGGGTCTCCTGCCCTGCAGACAGATTCTTTATGAGCTGAGCCACCAGGAAATTGAGGGCTAAGCATCCCCATACACTGGAATATTATTCAGCCATAAAGAGGAATGAACCCTGAAATCATTAGCCTCAGAGAAAGACACCAGATGCAAAGGCCACATGGCATATGATTTCACTGATAAGCCATGCTCAGAAGAGGCCAATCCATAGAAACAGAAAGTGGACGCGTGTTTCCGGGGGCTGGGAAGGAGGATGTGGGGAAACTCTTAGTGGGCACAGATTTCTTTGGGGGGATGACGGAATGCTCTGGAACTATATACTTTCTGCTGACAATGGCCTAACAACTGAAGATGCCAGAATACACGGACTTGTGCACTTTAAAAGGGTGAATTTTATGATGCGTGGATTACATGTTGATTAAAAAAAAACTATAAATCTGAGGATTCTATGAGTGGGCAGCAGGGGCTGCAGGCCTAGAGCGCCTTTCCTCCCACAGCGTCGAGCCCCACCCAGCGAGGATGTCCTGTCTTTCAGTCATGAAAAGGCAGGTCCTGAGCCCATTAGTCTCTGGTTGGAGGATGAGGATAGAAAAACCTGAGCCCTGTAAAACAGATTTCCGCCTTCCTCTTGCTGTTTGCCTTCTTTTCTGTTTCCATAAAACGCATCTGCCTTGAGAAACTTTTATTCAGTTAAAGTCGACAGCAAAGCTGACTCTGTGTCAGGCCCTCCCTGCACGGGGGGTAGGAGAGGCTGGACAGGCACGCAAGAAGACCTGCCAGGCACACAAGAAGACCTGCCGGGCACACAAGAAGACCTGCCGGGCACACAAGAAGACCTGCCGGGCACACACCTTGCGCAGTGAGAGACTCCAGGAGCGTCCAGGAGAGACCCCTGCCTCGACCATGGAAGTGTCTACACCACTGTCCACCCAGCTCCTCGTGCAGCAATAGCCCAGAGCAAATGCCTAGCATGTGTCTGATGAATAAAGCCCCCTGCCCATTACCACCCTGGATCCCAACAGGCCTGGAGGCCCCCAGCCCCAAGCCAAGTTCAGCCTCAGCATAAGCCAGCACCTTCAAGAAGGACCCAGCGGAGGATGGTGCCCACACTCCCTCACCCCTGTGGGCCCTCGACAGCACACTGTTCCAACCTGGGAACAAGGAGCTGAACCAAGAACATGCAGATGAGGACAAAGGCAGCGTACCCCAGGCCCCAGGGGCAGGTGCAGGGCTGGAGCCCATGCCAGTCAGAACTCCAGGTTGCAAGCAACAAAGTTAGTATAGTGTTAGTTCAGTCGTGTCTGACTGTTTGTGACCCCGTGGACTGTAGCCCGCCAGGCTCCTCTGTCCATGGGATTCTCCAGGCAGGACTACTGGAGTGGGCTGCCATTCCCTTCTCCTGACCTCTCCCTTCCCTTCCCTTTTTCCTGACCCGGGGATCAAACCTGGGTCTCCTGCATTGCAGGCAGATTCTTTACCATCTGAGCCCCCAGGGAAGCCTAAAACAGCATAAGACAAGGAGGGGAATATGTTCTAATATTGGTTCAGGTGTACAAAGCATCCATAAGGGACCTTCCCCTCAATCTTGCTGTGAACCTAAAACTGCTTAATAAAGAAAAGTCTTCATTTTTTTCTGTATACAGATAAGAGCTTCAGGTGCAGCTTGACCCAGGGGCTGCCCAGTGAGAGGTGGTCACTTGAGCCTGCCGTGGCTTTGTTTCCTCTGAGATGGCCCTGTCCTTCAGTTTCTATCTCTGTTGCCAAAAAGTAATGACAGCCTCCAACCTCACACGCTGGCCCAGCCAAGTCCAGGGGCCGGGATGGAACACTGAATCCCTAGAAACCCCAAAAAGCATATGCCCTTGCTCCCAAGCTCTGACTGGTCAGCCCACTGCTGACCTGATCACTGTGGCCAGGGGTGGAGGGTATGCTGATCTAGCCAGGGCCTCCCAGTGGGGAAGGGTAGACACCAACAGGAACGCCACACCTGCTCTCAGGAGGCAGGGAACTCTCCCGGGGTGTCCTCTGCAGACCTCGACCCTGGCGCCTGGTGGGGAATGGGCACTGAGCTGGGGGAGGCTGTAGGTACTCACCACCTCTGGGCTTGCACACCCCGAATTTACTCCACCTGCCTCTGCATCCGTGTGCAGAGCATCCCCTCTGCAGGGTCTCTTCTCACTTAGCATCCTCCAGTGCCTATTAGGCACCTTCAGGACACAGCCCTGTTTCCTTACTATGTGCTGAGCCCCTCCATGCCAGCTGAGGCCTTGGGCTGTGTGGCTCGGGAGGGAATGTGCTGGGTTTTGAGCCAGAATTGTGGGCTGCGCTGACCCTGGGTGGCTCCCTCTCCTGATGAAGTCAGAGAGAGCAGAGACCTCAGAGCAGACTTGAGCCTGGGAAGAAGGCCCCACCCCCATGGTTCTGCAGGGGGTTATGGGGGTGGGGGGAGGGACAGACACATTCCCCAGGACCTGGCAGCAGTCCAGCCCACAGGTGAAGAATGAGACGCACCACATCCAGCCTCCAGGAAGATATGACTGCGGGAGACATCTGCTGGGGTGCGTGCGAGGGGCAGCGGCGGGCGTGGCAGGCGAGTCCCACACGAGCTGCCATCTCTGTTGCAGGCACCTATGTGATGACAGTCACAGCCAACGACGCGGATGATGCCACCACAGCCAACGGGATGGTGCGCTACCGGATCGTGACCCAGACCCCGCAGAGCCCCTCCCAGAACATGTTCACCATCAACAGTGAGACCGGCGACATCGTGACAGTGGCTGCTGGCCTGGACCGAGAGGTGAGGTGGGAGCCGCGGGGCTGGGGCACGACCTCCCCTTGCAGTCTGTGTGGGAGAGGATGACCCAGAGGGAGCTCACTGCGGGCCTGTGTGGAACGGTGATGTTCGCTGCTGCTGCCACCAGAGGAATGGAGGAGGGGGGGGTCATGTGTTCATGCAGTGGGTGACATGTTTATGGTGTGGATCGTGTGTTTATATGATGTGGGTCACATTTATGTAAAGTGGATCATGTTTATATGATTGGATCACATGCTTATATGAAGTTCAGTTCAGTCACTCAGTCGTGTCCGACTCTGCAACCCCATGAATCGCAGCACGCCAGGCCTCCCTGTCCATCACCAACTCCCGGAGTTCACTCAGACTTGCGTCCATCGAGTCAGTGATGCCATCCAGCCATCTCATCTTCTGTCATCCCCTTCTCCTCCTGCCCCCAATCCCTCCCAGCTTCAGAGTCTTTTCAAATGAGTCACCTCTTTGCATGAGGTGGCCAAAGTACTGGAGTTTCAGCTTTAGCATCATTCCTTCCAAAGAACACCCAGGGTTGATCTCCTTTAGAATGGACTGGTTGGATCTCCTTGCAGTCCAAGGGACTCTCAAGAGTCTTCTCCAACGTGTGTATATTATGTGGATCGTGTGTTTATATGAAGCAGATCATGTGTTGATATGAGGTGGATCACGTTGATATGAAGTGGATTGTGTGTATATACAGTGGACTGTGTGTATATTCAGTGGATCACACGTATAAGCAGTCGGTTTCGCATATATATGTAGTGGATTGCATGTGAATATGGAGAAGATCACGTTATGTCCAGTGGATCGTGTGTTTATATGCAGCAGATCACGTGTGGGGGGTGGATCACACATGCATATAGAGTAGACCCTGTGTATATGCAGTGGGCTGCACGTATGGGCAGTGGACTGTGTCCACAGGCTGTTGTGAATGGATGAGGTAGAGCTGACTATGAAGAAGTCAGAGGCTTCCCAGAAGAGATGGCCTTGCTCTGAGCCTTGGACATTCATATAATCAGTTATATTTCCTCCCCTTTGGGACTAAAGATCCACTTTTTCTGAACACTGCACACCAGCTGTTTAACTGGTTCTGAGCAACCAAAAATTTTCACTGAGCACCAACTTTGTGCTGGAAACCACCGAGGGTGCCAGAGAGTAGTGGGCAGTGACTGCTTGTGTGGGGCTGACTTCGCAGGAGGGAGGAGCGGGTGAGGGGGGACAATCCCCACCAGATAAATGAGTCCAAGTAGTGGCGTGGCTTATAAGGGAATGGCATCATGTGCCGTCCACAAAGGACTGGGGCGGGGGTGTCCACGGAGGCCCCGTCCTGGTCTCGGGAAGGGTGCGTATGAGTGTCCCAGGGCTGTCCTGACAAAGGAAGTGTGTCCTCTCACAGTGCTGGAGACCATGAGTCCAAGATGCTGGCAACTTTGGGCTCCAGCCCGGCAGAGCAGAGAGTCCCACCCACCTCCCCCAGGGCGCAGATCCACTCCCCCACCCAGCACAGCCTCGCGGGCCTCCACCACCTCTAAAGAGCCCCTGCTCATTGCTAGATGAGCCTGGACTTCAGGTGAAGGAAGCAGAGAGGCGAGAGCAGGTGATACCAGCCCTTGGCCCTGATCGCCCAGCCTGCTGAGCCATCACCTGCCCTGTTTGAGATAATGAGCAGCCCGCTGCAGTCCTGCTGGGAGCCTGGCTGCAGTTTCAGGCTTGGAGGAGAGAAGAGGTGTTTCTGGGGCCTCTGTCCCAAGGAGAGAGGGCAGCACCCAGGGGACCTTCTGCAGAGCAGGGGGACCCCAGCTGGGAAAGCTCGGGGAAGCTGCTGGTTCCAAAGGCACGGAGCAGCTCTGAACACCATGCCCCTGCTTTCCCCTGCGAGTGGTCTGCGGGCTGTCCCTGGTTTGCCTTTACCTACGAATAACCGGGCAGGTGTGGAATGGGACAGACGGAGGACGGGTGGTCAGCCAGAAGCTGGAGGAGGTGTGGGCATGCCTGCTACTCATGCAAGCGCGTGCTGAGCTCATGTGTGGCAGGGCCTGTTCCAGACAGTGGGGCGCCCCGGGGGCCTCAGCACGGACCAAGCACTACGCGCATCGTCACATCTTAGTCCTTGAAACTGCCCTGAGGGGACTCCTGGAGCAGCGTTTCTTTCCAGATGAGAAAGGCGAGGCTGCAGGGCTCTTAGCTGCCCAGGGCCATGGGGTTTCAGAGCTCAGCCCCCATACCACAAACTGTCCATTGTTGTCTGAAATTCACTTTTAACTGAGCAGGCTCTGTTTTTGTTTACTCTGGCAACCGACCCTGAAGCAGCTGCCCACTCTGGGCCCAGGTGGGGGCAGGAGTACCTCTTGGAGAGTTCAGCGTGCATACCTCCTCCTGCATACCCCCTCCTTGGGATCCGCAGCACCCGGCTGGCTGCCCGGCACGTGATGGACCAGCTGGTGTTCTGGGACCAGCCTGGCTTCGAGTTCTCAGAGACCCAACCACATGGGAAGAAACAGCCTGGGCGGTGCCCGGCCTCATGTCCTCTGGCCTCTGATCAGCTCAGTCCCACCCCTGAGGCCGGCCTCTCCTTTGGGACCGCTCCTGGGTCAGTCATAGGCACCTCACTGGCTGCCCCCCACCCAAATCTCCTCCCCCTAGCTCCCCCCAGAACAGGTAGTTGCTGAATCTTAAGCGGGTCAAGTGAAATAATTAAGCACAAGCTGTCTGCACTGATTAGTGCGTCCACGGACCAGCACTGCGATTATCCTGAGACAGCTGCTGGCCACTCCTCCCGCCGCTTTCCCCACTGCGGGGCGAGCCCTCAGGTGTGCGGGGGCAGCCTGGGAGGGCCCAGCCCAGGAAAGGGCAGCCCCGCAGACAGAGGGAGGGGGAGGGTGGGCCCGGATAAGGGCAGAAGGACAGCACCCGAGGCCCGCCGCCCCTGAGCTCCTCGGCCCTGGTATCCCACGGCCTGGCCCCACCACCACCACGCAGGCTCTGTCTCCACCCCTCCCCTCTCCTGCCACCGGGCTCGCTGGCCTCTTCCATCTGGTTCTTCCCATGTTCTCACCAGATGTCACCTCCTCAGGGAAGCCCCCCAGACTCCTCTTCTCTCACTGAACCTGCAGTTCCTACAGAGCCGTGTGGGGCAGATACTCTGTGGACTTTTCTTCTTTGCTGGGGGTCCCCTCCTGTGGGCCTGCATGACCCATGTCATATGCATGCGCCTCTCTCCCAGCACCCCTGTACCCCACCATCAGGGCGGTGTCCCCACAAGAAGACATGACCCAAGGGGGTGGCCAGTGTCCCCAGCTCCAGTGAGGGAGGGACAGGGAGAGACTTGGTGAGGGGCCAAAAGAAGGCTCCATCCCCAGGGCCCAGGTCATGTGAGGCCAGGATAAGGACACAGTGTGGCTGGACGGGTGAGCTGGAGGCTTGGTGGCCCAGAGGGAGGGCCCACAGCCAGCCTGTCTGGGGCCACACAGGCACCTGGGACCAGTGGGAGCTGGGGGAACGAGGATGGTGGCCTGGGGCTTGGAGCCACACAGGGAGTGGGTCAGAGAATGCACACAGGGTTGGGGGGCTTGCTCTGAGCCTCCCCCAAAGAGATGGTCATTCACGTGGGCGGTGGGGAGAGGGAGGGAGCAAGGTGGTGTTCACCGGGCACCTACTGTGTACCATGCACTCCCGATACAACTGCACTAAGACAAGCCCCTGGGGCAGCCAGTGCCCGGTTGCTGGGGGCGCCATCCACTACACTGTCCGCTTTGCCCACTGTGGGTGGGATGCTCTGGCTGGCAGTGGCCGGTGTGTCTCCACTTAGAAACAGACCTTGCAGGGCCTCGGCTGCACGTGTGTGGAGGGCGCACCCACGCTGGGTGGGAACTCAGCCTGCCACGCCCTGCCCACGTGGTTTCCCAACACGACCTGTGGCTTAAACGTACAAAGGACCACAGGCAGGGCCTTTCTGCTCTCTTTGAAGGATGCTGACCATCCCCAACCCCACTCCTGTGGACAGAGGTTTCCCCTTGGTGGGGAAACACTGCAGATACTTCTTTCAGAACTGGCTTCCTGTTTGCAGAGTAAGCCGTCTTTAGAAAGGAGGAAAATCCACAAACGTAATTGCCACTGTGTCTAATTAGGCAGAGCTATGTAAATCGAGCATTTCTACATGATTAAAATGTCAGGAGAGCCGGGGTGACACAGGAGCGGCTGAGTGTCTCTCGCAGCCCCATCATCGGAGGGGCCCCTCTCGCTAATCCTGCTCATCTGCCTCCCTCCTAATTAGAATATTTATGGCCTGATAAGCCAGGCAGGTGGTGCTCTGGAGGGAGGGTAGTCACTGGGCTATGTGATCTGCCCATCCAGCTCCATCCTTGAACTGCTGACCATGGGTGGCTCACCATCTTGAAACTTCTTTCTCCCAAAGGTGGGCCAAATTCACCATATTATGGTTCATATATTTTTCAAGCGTCTCCACCCTATGTGGCCATCAGATGAGATTTCACAGAGTGATAAAGATGGCTTATCCCCGGGCCAATGATGATAGTGACCTCCACCAACTTTACGAATTCACTCATGAGACTCAGCTCAGGTGGAAAACATTCTTAGTGACAAGACCAGCATCCCCCCCTTACTCACAAGAAGCATCATGACAGGCCACATGGGAAATTCCAAAAATCTGTTTTCCTGGAAAATGAGCTCCCTGTAAGACTACAGCAGGCATCAAGGGGAGTGGGGTCAGCGGTGGTCTTGGACCAGGCAGAGTTTGGTGTGTGTCATTTAGTCACTAACTTGTGTCTGACTCTTTGTGACCCCATGGACTGCAGCGTGCCAGGCTGCCCTGTCCACTAATCCCAAAGTTCGCTCAAGCTCATGTTCATTAAGTCAGTGATGCCATCCAACCATCTCATCCTCTGTTGCCCTCTTCTCCTCCTGCCCTCAATCTTTCCCAGCATCAAGGTCTTTTCCAATGAGTCAGCTCTTCACATCAGGTGACCAAAGTATTGGAGCTTCAGCATCAGTCCTTCCAATGAATATTCAGGGTTGATTTCCTTTAGGACTGACTGCTTGGATCTCCTTGCTGTCCGAGGGACTCACAAGAGTCTTCTCCAGCACCACAGTTCGAAGCATCAGTTCTTTGGTGTTCAGCCTCCTTTATGGTTCAGCTCACATCTATACATAACTACTGAAAAATCCATAGCTTTGACCATACAGACCTTTGTCGGCAAAGGAGTGTCTCTGCTTTTTAATATGCTGTCTAGGTTGGTCATAGCTTTCCTTCCAAGGAGCAAACGTTTTTTAATTTCATGGCTGCAGTCACCATCCGCAGTGACTTTGGAGCCCAAGAAAATAAATCTGTCACTGCTTCTACTTTTTCCCCTTCTATTTGCCATGAAGTGATGGAACTGGATGCCATGATCTTAGATCTAATCCCTTGAATCTATTTATCACCTCCACTGTATAATCATAAGGGATTTGATTTAGGTCACATCTGAATGGCCTAGTGGTTTTCCCTGTGTGTGTTAGTCATGCAGTCATGTCCAACTCTGTGACCCCGTGGACTGTGGCCCACCAGGCTCCTGAGCCACAGTCAACTCCAGGTCTTGTTTTTGCTGACTATATAGAAGTTCTCCATCTTCACCTGCAAAGAATATAATCAATCTGACTTCAGTATTGACCATTTGGTGATGTCCATGTGTAGAGTCACCTCTTTTGTTGGAAAAGGGTATTTGCTATGACCAGTGTGTTCTCTTGGCAAAACTCTGTTAACCTTTGCCCTGCTTCATTTTTTACTCCGAGGCCAAACTTGCCTGTTACTCCAGGTATCTCTTGACTTCCTACTTTTGCATTCCAGTCCCCTGTGATGAAAGAATATCTTTTTTGGTGTTAGTTCTAGAAGGTCTTGTAGGTCTTCACAGAACTGGTCAACTTCAGCCTCTTTGGCATTAGTGGTTGGGGCATAGACTTGGATTACTGTGATGATGAATGGTTTGCCTTAGAAGTGAACAGAGATCATTCTCTCATTTTTGAGACTGCACCCAAATACCGCATTTTGGACTCTTTTGTTGACTATGCTGCTAAGTCACTTCAGTCATGTCCAACTCTGTGTGACCCCATGGACGGCAGCCCACCAGGCTACCTCATCCCTGGGATTCTCCAGGCAAGAACACTGGAGTGGGTTGCCATTTCCTTCTCCAATGCATCAAAGTGAAAAGTGAAAGTGAAGTTGCTCAGTCGTGTCTGACCCTCAGCGACCCCATGGACTGCAGCCTTCCAGGCTCCTCCGTCCATGCGATTTTCCAGGCAAGAGTACTGGAGTGGGGTGCCATTGCCTTCTCCATTATTGACTATGAGGGCTACTCTATTTCTTCCAAGGGATTCTTGCCCACAGTAGTAGATGTAATGGTCATCTGAATTAAATTCACCCATTCATGTCTATTTTAGTTCACTGATTCCTAACAGGTCAGTGTTCACTCTTACCATTTCCTGCTTGACCACCTCAATTTACCTTGATTCATGGACGTAACATTTCAGGTTCCTATGCAATATTGTTCTTTACAGCATTGGATGTGATTTTCATCACCAGACACATCCACAGCTGAGCATTGTTTCTGCTTTGGCCCAGCCACTTCATTCTTTCCGGAGCTATTAGTAATTGCCCTTCACTCTTCCCCGGTAGCATATTGGACACCTACCAGCCTGGGGGGCTTATCTTCCAATGTCGTGTCTTTTTGCCTTTTCATATGTTCATGGGGTTCTTGAGGCAAGAATACTGGAGTGGATTGCCATTTCCCCCTCCAGTGGATCGTGTTTTGTCAGAACTCTCCACTGTGATCCATCCATCCTGTGTAGCCCTGCACCGTTGAGTTACCATAGCTTCATTCAGTTACACAAGTCCCTTTATCATGACAAGGCTGGGATCCATGAAGGGGGTTCAATATATCCCACTGGCAATCCTTGAATCATTTTTGCCAAACACTATTTTTAAGACACCTAATGTGGCTCTGTGGTCTCAGAGAAAAAAAAAATTGCCCATTGAATCCACTGACCCCCTCACATTGGGTCCTCACCCCTGAAGTCATTGCACCCCAAAAAAAACAGAGGGAAGAAGAATAGTGCTCCTAGGAGGGCCTCAGGGCTCCAGCTTGCCTCCGAGACTGGCCTCACCTGTGCCGCCCAAGAGTCTGCTGAGTCACAGGATGGTCCTGCAGACGTGGGGGTCTGGCAGCGAGCAGGGCAACCCCTCCAGGACCCACGGCCCATGCATTCGTATTCACGGGGACCCTCAATACCACACTCCTGGCCACACTGAGTCCAGCTGGTTCCCAGGGTTCCCAGGGTTTTCCAGATGTCACCTCCCTCCACTTAACGTTGTCACAGTGGGAAATCAGCCCCAGGGAAAGCAGATGACAGCACTTCCTTTAGAGAAAGATGAGAAATGCAAAACAAAAGCCAGGGTCTGTGCTGAGATCTCTGATGGATTCTCTCCATGCGGGACATAGCCCTCAAGGCCACAGAGCAGCGGCCCACAGAGCATGCCGGGAGTGGCCCAAGCCCTCAGGCCCATACCTGTTTCTGGGGCTTAGCTGCCCCAAGGCATGTGCAATCTTCCCACACCAGGATTTGAACCTGTGTCTCCTGCACTGGTAGGTAGATTCTTTACCACTGAGCCACCAGGGAAGCCCTGGATTCTTGCTCTTGACAGTGGCTTTTAAGAGAAGCAGCAGCAGACCTGGGCCTAGAGTCTGGAGCCACCAGGAAGATGGACTGGGGTCCCACCAGGCACAGGCCATCTTCCCATCCAGGTCAGGGTGGTGCCACCTGGTGAAGCTGTGGGTGCGGAGTGGGTGCCCTGTGAGGCTGTTCAGCATGTGGTCAGCCTGCAGGCCCAGCGTGGGATGTGGGTGCCTGGGGACCCCACAGGCAGGAGTGGAGTGTTGGCACCTGGAAATGTCATTTGGGTCTGTGAAGCCCACTGTGTTCACGTGGGTGGGTCAGCGGCGTTTGGCACCTCTGCAGCACTGTGCTCCCTCCCCACCCCCTGGAACACTGTCTACCTCAGGGCCTTTCTAGCCCTGAAGGATACCTGGGTGCCAGCAGTGACTCCCCACCCTCAGCCCCCCAGGCCAGGCCCTCCCAGTGGAGCAGCCTGCTTTGAGCATTTCCTACAACGTTAGCCTTTGCAGGTCTGGCTGTTCTCACTGAGCATCTAGCGTTCAAGGTCTGTCCACACTGTGGCTGGGGTCAGTGCTTCACCCCTTTTCATGGCTGAATCGTATTCTGCTGCGGACAGGAACATTTGCTAGTCCCATCGTTAACTGGTGGGTGTTCAGACCACTCCCCATGACAGGTGCTGCTGTGATCACAGATCAGCCCCTGCTTGGATGCCTGTTCTCGTCCTCTTGGGCATATGCCTAGACATGGACTTGTGGTCAAAAGGCGACTCTGTGAATTCCCAGGACCCACTGCCTATTTTCCATGGTGGCCACACTCTCCATCCCTTTTGGGACAAGTCTCAATGCGCTTGCGTGAACAGGTCATCAGCCTTGTGGCTCATCCCACACCCAGTGGGTCCCCAGTTGTGTTCTCAGGCCCTGAGGACACCCACGGGCTGAGCACATGAGAACCAGACACAGGCAGGCGGTTAGGCTGCACTGTCTCCAGGGACAGGCTGGCCCAGTCCCAGGAGCAGCGGGGCAGCAGGGTCCGAGCTGCGTGCCCTGGAAGCCCCAAGTGGAGAGGGCCGAGAGTGGAGGGTGCAAGAATCTTTGATGCTTTTCTGGGGCAGGCCAGCCGGCTGCATTATTGATGGATGTTCTGCAAAATTTAAATGCTGAGCTACGGGGCGGTGAGTGAAAACCCCAGAGACTCCGGCTTGCAGTTTTCTTCCCTTCTCCTGAACTTGGAAATGGTCAGATCACGTTTTAATGAATTCACTGCAGCCCTACTGCTGCCCGGCTCTGAGGGCTCTGCACCTGGCAGGAGCAGGGGGACTGCTGGGCAGCTGCCAGGCTGACCAGCAGGGGCACCTGCTCAGTACGCCTCCTGGTGGCCGCAGCTATCAACAACCATCCTTCAGCGGGTGGCCCACACCCCCACCTCCCTCCAGCTCCGCTGGGGTGGGCGTGTCATAGGGAGAGCAGAGGTGGAGGAGGAACGCTGGCCGTTGACTGGTCCAGAGCTGGGCCCAGGGTCCTCTCTGAGTCCCAGGGGGGCCCAAGAAGAGGGTTGCTGGAGTCCAGGATCCAGTCGCCACATGGCTCACCAGTTCCAACCTGAGAATCCAGTTTGATCACCTGCAAAGTGGGGATGGTATTGCACCCTATTCCCCAGGGCTGGCTGAAGGACAGGTGGGGATACTGCATGTGGTCTGTGGATCCACCAGCAGGAGGCACTAGAACCACCCTGAAAACAGCCCCACGCAGTCCACCAACTCCAGGGCCCCTCCCTGGCCTCATGCAAATGGTGACAAGCATGCTAAGGCCACGAAGCAAGGCCCAAGGAAGGCTTTTTATATAAAAACATCAACTCTCTTACCCATGCTAGACCCTCCCAACAAGTAAAGCTGGAACATTTGCAAGAGGGTTTCTGTCCAGGGATGTTTCCCAGGTTCTACCTGGGCACCACCACCCACCCTCAGGTGACCATTATGAAGTCTGTAAAGTATACTTTCTAAAGCTAAAGCCACAGCAGAGGCTGGCCCGCATTCCCCTAGTGCCCCCGCGATGACCTGTCTGAGCTCAGCAAGGCTGGCTGATCTCAGAGGCCCCACCCATGGGGCCTCTGGATTTTCTTTCTGCACCCTGCACTCCCCTCACCCCGCACCACACAGCCTAGAAGGACCCCACCACTGCCACCACCTGGCTCCCAAAAGCAGGACCGGTATGCCGTCTAGTGGTGGTTGTCTGTACAATACACACTTGCACAGGCACCAACGTGCACACACTCCCAGGCATGCACACACAGACACACTGCACGTACACACAAACATACACATATACACGTGCCTATACACATACATGTATGCGCACACACACTGGTATACACGTGCATACATATGGGTCCAGAAACACAGGCATACACACAGGAACACGAGCTTGCACACACATATACACCCATGCACACACACACACGAAGTGCCCCGCGTCTCTGAGAAGGTTTGGCTCTCCAGTGTCGTCTTAGGGCTGCAGCCCATAATAGTCGCAATGTACAGGCAGTGACTCCACAGCTAAAGATAAGACTGGAGGGGCGCCTTCTCGCTGTAGTCACACGACAGCAGTGTCACGGGGCGAGCACCTTCCCTCCTCTGCTCTGGTTAAGCCCCTCCCTTTGCTGTGGGGTCGGAGCCAAGGTGGGGTGAAGTCCCTCCTCTCAGCCCTCCAGCCTGGGTCTCCCTCCCTCCCTCCCACCAGGCAGTCACACAGGCAGCACAGCCTCTCCCAGCAGGGTCTCGCCATCTGCTTCAAGGAAGGCCAGCGTGGGGATGGCGCTGTTTCCGGGGCCTCGGTCCCTCCAGTGGCCTGGGAAGGGCAATTTGAGGCCTTGGTTCCTGGGGTGACGACACACTGTGTGCCGTCAAATGCCAGCTGTCGTGGGGAGGGGTCCGAGACCAAGGCTGGGCCGTGCTGGCTCCTTCTGGAGGGTCTGTGCATCCGCTGGCTTCTAGTCATGCTGCAGCCCTTGGCATCCTTGGCTTGTGGTCGCTCCAGCCTCTGCCCCATCTCATGTGTCCTCTGCCCTCATCGTCTCTTACTAGACACCTGTTGTTGCACTGGGCTGCCCTGACCCAGAGGGCCCAGGTCCATCTCGACCTTCACTTTATCTAAAAGGCTCATGATGAACTTGGGACCACAACTTAACCAATCACCAGGCTGTCCTATCATCTCTTTACTGTCCCTGAAGAATGACCTCTGCTGGCCACTGAGAGCAGGGTAGGAACAGAGGTGGGCAGCTGGGGACCAGGAGCCAAGCGCCATCTGTCTCCGGCCAGCCATGTGGCCCACGTGTGACCTGTTTAGTGAGGAGTTGCCTGCACTGGACAGTGGGCTCCTGAGCCGGGTCTTGCATGTCATCTTCCCCACGATGCTCATGCAGAGCAGGGCCTGGGCAGGTCAGACGGGAGGCCCCACATCTCCTTCCTGCTCCTCATCCCTCAGGACCCCAGGTGGCCAGAGCTTCCACGTTGGGTTGGCAGAGCCCTGGGGGTGCCCTGCAATGGGACTCTGGATGCCTCAGACCTATAACGTCGCCAGCCGTGAGGCAGTCTCCATTTAACACTGACTCCAGGAGCCCCCTTCCTGACTGCCTGCCATGGTTTATGTTGTGGGAGGTCCAGAAGCATCTCTGCAGCCAGGCGTGTGGAGGGGGTCAGCTCAAGGGGCGTCCCCAAGACCCATGCCCCTCCTGTGCCAGATGCTATAGGACAGGCCTATCCGAGGTGTGCCCCCGGCCTGGCCACCATCCTCAGCCCAGGCCAGCGTCTAGCACAGCTGGAATCAACTAGCAACTGACCAGTGCCTGCAGAGCCAAGCTGTGACGCAGACGGTCACCGTGGATGCTGGGGAGGGTCTCCTCCGCCAGTGACAGTGTGTACACGTGCTCTAGATGCCAGAGGGAGAGCTCTGACCACAAAGTCCTGGGCTCTGGAGCAAGAACATGCAGAGGGCCGCCGTGCTGATGCTGAGAAGAAAAGCAGGGTCTCAGGAGAATGGGTGTCTGTCAGGGGGAGCAGGTGCACACTTATGTTTTATTTGAGGAGGGAAGGTCTTGCTGATGGGCGCAGTGTCAGAGCAGACAAAGCAGCCCTGCATGACCCTGGGGTGGGGAGGGGAACATGCGTTTAAGGAGCAGCAAGGAGGCCCCGTGGTTACAGCAACGTGGACGAGGCAGGAGGGGAGAGAATGAGGCCGCTGAGGCCACCACCTGCTCCTGGGACCCGTGGCTCCTGCCCACGGAGCAGAGGTGAGCCCCCAGCTCTGTGTTAATCAGACCCACCAGGTGAGAGGGGCAGGGTCTTCTCGGCACCTGCATGTGTGTCTCAGCCTTCGTTTCTCTGCGCGATGGGAGGTGACAGGAGGCTGCTCTAGGCTCTATCGGCCTGGGTGGCCCCCCTTCCCCATACTTTGTGGGCTGGGCCTAGATATTCACAGACGGAACTTTAGAAATAAACTGTCATGTTTAGGACTAATTTCTATTTACAGCAGGTGATGCTGGTTTGCCATTTATAGCAGTGGCAGAAACTGCTTTTTTTTTAAACTTTTTATTTTCTATGAGGGTTAGCCAATTAACAGTTGTGATAGTTTCAGGTACACAGCAGAGGGACTCAGCCATACATACACCTGTCAAACTCCCCTCCCATCCAGGCTGCCACATAATATTAAGCAGAGTTCCCTGTGGTTATCCATTTTGAATATAGCAGTGTATACATGTCCATCCCAAACTCCATAAGTATCCCTTCCCCGCCGCTCCTTCCCCCTGGCAACCATAAGTTCATTCTCTGAAGTCTGTGAGTCTGGGAAACTGCTTTTAAGTGTGCTTACTGAAGTACAGGAATGTGTTTGCTGTCAGGGACAATCTGCAGACAGAACTGGGGCGGGGGGGGCGGGCACGGTGTTAGTCTGCACTGTGGGGATGACCGGCGTGTCCAGAGGGGGAGCCCCCACCACAACCACCCCAAAGCCATGACAATCGGGCCCTGAGTCTGCCCTCAGGCCAGCGGTGCCCTGGAGGGTCGGGGTCAGAAGTGCTAGAGAAACATCAGTTTATCACAGGTATCGAATCCAGCCCCCTGTGCTCTGCAGCAGGGTCTTATTGTTCATCCGGTTTGTTTGTAGTCCTTTGTATCTGCTAATCCCAACTCCCACTCCATCCTTCCCTCGCCAACCCCCTTCCCCGTTGGTAACCATAAGTCTGTTCTCTGTTGAGTCTTTCATAAATTAAGCTCATTTGTATTGTACTTTAGATTCCACAATATAAGTGCTATCATATATTTGTCTCTGACTTAACTTCATTTAATATGATAATCTCTAGTTGCTCCCATGTTGCTAAAAATGACATTATTTCATTATTTTTATGGCTGAGTAATATTCCAGTTATGTATGTACATCTTTATTCATCTGTTGATGGACACGATGCCTTGGCTATTGTAAGTAATGCAGCTGTTAACATTGTGGCTATATGTCTTTTCAAATTAAGAGTTTTCTCTAGATATACACCTAGGAGTGGGATTGCTAGAAAAATGGTAAGTCTACTTTTAGCTTTTTAAGGAACCTCCATACTGTTCTCCATGGTGGCTGTACCAATTTACACTCCCACTAACAGCGGAAGATGGTTCCCTTTTTCCACATCCTCTCCAGCATTTATTGCTTGTAGATATTTTTGATGATGGCCATTCTGACCAGTGTGAGGTGATAATTCATTGTGGTTTTGATTTGTATTTCTCTATAAGTAAGGGCTTCCCTGGTGATTCAGTCGGTAAAAAAATCCCCCAGCAATGCAGGAGACCTGGGTTTGGTCCCTTAGTTGGGAAGATCCCTTGGAGGAGGAAATGGCAACCCACTCCAGTGTTCGTGCCTGGAGAATTCCATGGACGGAGGAGCCTGGCGAGCTACAGGGGTTGGAAAGAGTCAGATGTGACTAAGCAACTTAGCACGCACAGTCATTAATGAGGTTGAGCATCTTTCCATATGCCTGTTGGCCACCTGTATATCTTCTTTGGAGACATGTATATTTAGGTCTTCTGCCCATTTTTTGACTGGGTTATTTGGTTTTTTGTTATTTATTTGTATGAGCTGTTTGTATATTTCAGAAATTAATCCTTTGTTGATTATATCATTTGCAAATATTTTTTCCCAACCTGTAGGTTTTCTCACTCTGGTGTGCAAAACTTGTGTTTATTTGTGCTTCTATTTCTATTGCCTTAGGAGACTGACCTAAGGAAAAAAACACTGCTACGTTTTATGTCAGAGAATGTTTTGCTATGTTCTCTTGTAACAGTTTTATGGTGTCATGTCTTATATTTAAGTCTTTACGCTCTTTGGAGTTTCTTTTTGTGTATGGTGTGAGCGAGTGTTCTAACTTCATTTACATGCGGCTGTCTAGCTTTCCCAACACTACTTGCTGAAGAGACTCAAACGTCTTCTGAAAGGGGCCAGATAGCAAATGTTTTAGGCTTTGCAAGTAATGTAAGCTCATCACAGCCACTTAGCTCAGCTGTTGTGCAAAATCAGCCACAGACAATGTGTAAATAAATGAATCTGGCTGTGTGCCAATAAAACTTTATTTACAACAAAACAGACAGTGGCAGACAGATTTGATCCACAGGCCAGAGTTTACTGACCCTCAAAGGCCCCTTGGTGACTCGCAGCTACCCACGAAGGTGTAGACACCTTACCAGGCACTGCTCTCTCAGGGGTGCTGCACTGGTGGCTCCTGGCGAGGTCTGGCTGCAGAAGGTTTGGGGAGCCCCTTCAGTGCCCAGAAATCCACTGTCCCCATCCAGCTTTATTTGCCTTCTAAAACCCACACCTGTATCTGAACACTAACCACTCCTTCCAGGCAGCATGCAGAGAGAGTCTGCTGGTATGCAGGTAACGGGGTCGGGGGCTCAACTTTCCTTCTCTTGTTTGAATTTCTGACACTGAAGATGCTAAAGAAATGAGGTCGCTGCAGACACACATCTGGGGTCGCCTCTCTTTGCAAACTTCCACCCCAATTTTACAAAACTCAGTGTCTTACAGTCCAAGCCCCCTTTTCCTTCCTTCTAGTTTGATCCACACCTGTGAAAGCCAGGTGCTGGGATGAAGGCAAAGACCTTGCCACCCACTGTGAGTGAGGAAAATGTTCTTCCTGCGGCCAATACCCTGGGCAGGAAAGGGACCCAGCAGCAGCTGAATCCATCCAAGGAATATGTTTCTTTGAACAAAGTATAAACAGCTATACCCAAGCTGCTGCTCTGTTCTTCCCCCTTGTCCCTTCTAGAAAGTCCAGCAGTACATGGTCATCATTCAGGCCACGGACATGGAAGGGAACCTGAACTACGGCCTCTCCAACACGGCCACTGCCATCATCACGGTGACGGATGTAAACGACAACCCGCCAGAGTTCACTGCCAGCACAGTGAGTGTGTGTCCCCTCCTGAAGGAGTGGGCCAGTGGCGTTCAGACTCCAGGGGGAGGCTGAAGCGTCGGCCACTTTGGGGTGTGCTCGGCGGGACAGGCTGGGGGCTGCAGGGGGACATACATGCCAGGTCCCTCTGGAAGGACCCTCCACAGCCCACCATCAGCAGGAGGGCAGTGGGGGACACAATGTGTCCTGCCCCTTCAGGCACGGCCGGCGGGCTGTGACCAGGCCACGAGCCAGGTTGCCCGCAGACCTAAGTGCCCACAGGAATGGCCCAGTGGTACAGCCATGGGATCACGGAGTCACGGGCTCCCAATTCCTCTGGGTTCCCAAGGAGCTGTGTCCTTCAGTCCACTCACCCTGGCGTGGAGGTGCTGACGGGACAGGAACCTACACCCACCCTGCAGCTGCCTGGCCGGAAATGTGGTGGGTGGTGGGAGGGTGGTCAGTGAGGGTTCCCGGGGCACCACCAGGCCCCTCTCCCCCAGCACCAGCCTGGGCCTCTGGTCAACCTTTGGTCCCCACCAACCCCGTGAGGCTCAGGACCCAGTCATGGGAGAGGAGGCTGAGGCTCAGAGAGGCTAAGTCACTTACCCAGAGCCACAGAGTCCACCAGGCAAGCAGCTGGGAGTGGGCCCCAGAAGCTGAGCTCTCAGGGGATGGAGAGGGGAGCCCCTCGCAGTGAGCCCACGTCAGCATCCCCTCAGCCTGCCTCCCCACGGCCCCCACACTCTTCAATCCCAGTCTCGCAGTGCTCCGTGCTAGAGTCCCAGGCTCTAGGTCCAGGTGGACCAAGGCAGGAGGAGGGCAGTCCCAGCCATGAGGGCACAGTGCCACCTGGTGGGCAGATGGCAGATCGCCCTGTGGGGTCAGGGTGGGATAGCTTTCATTCTGCGGGCTCTCCACGGCCAGGGGGCAACATCCAGGGAGTCTGGACATAAGTGAGACATACCCCCCAGCCTGCAAGAACCCCAGGCCCATCCCCAAGGCAGCCCCCACACTTACCGAGTTTTTCTGTTCTCAGCATGGATCCTTGGAAACTTTCAGGAACAAATTTTCATTCTGTCTCCCGACTTAATCATTCTCTTTTAACTTGAATTTTGGTTAGGTCATTCATACACACAGCACAGCAACTTAAAGTTACAAAATGACTTACCCTGGGGAAGAGGCCCTGGTGTTTTAATTCTGTCCCTTGCATCATTTCTAGTCTTCTGTTTATGATGTGCCCTGAAGACATTTCCACATCCAGATTCCAAATGGCCTTGGAATTTTTTCAACATGCGTTTAGAAATAATTTCAAGTTCACAGAAAGGTTGCAAGAAAGGAATGGGGAATAGAACAGCCTCACGGAGAGAAGGCAGGATGGTGGAGTAGAAGGCCTCGAGCCCATCTCCTACCACAAAACTCAAAATCACAGCTGCTGAACAGTCATCCATAAAAAAGACTGGGACTTGCCAAAAGAGATTTTCTACATCCAGGGATATAAAGAAGAAACCACAACACGATGGGAGGAGAGCACTCTCACAATGTAATCAAATCCCATCACAGGAAAGGTCAGTTAAACTAAAAATTGGTTCTTTGAGACTACTACAGGCAACTATATGGCAATAAATTAGACAACCTAGAAAAAATGGACAAACTCTTAGAAAGGTACCATCTCCCAAAACTGAACCATGAAGAAACAGAAAATATGACCAGACCAATAACAAGTACTGAAGTCGAATCTGTGATTTAAAAACTCCCAACAAACAAAAGTTCAAGACCAGATGGCTTCACAAGTGAATTCTATCAAACATTTAGAAAAGAGTTAACACACATCTTTTTGAAACTATTCTGAAAATTTTCAGATGAAGGAACAACTCATTCTATGAAGCTACCATCACCTTGATATCGAAATCAGGCAGATGCTTCAAAAGAGGAAAATTACAGGCCAATATCACTGATGAACATAGATGCAAAAATCCTCAACAAAACACTAGTAAAAAGAATCCAACAACACATTAAAAGTATCAATCAATTTGAAAAAAGACGGACCTCCAGCCATGAACAAGGAGAATTCATCCCAGGGATATAAGGCTTTGTAAACATCTGCAAATCAATCATTAACAAATCGAAGAATAAAAACCATATGATCATCTCAGTAGATGCAGAAAAACTTTTGAAAAAATTTGACACCCATTTATGATAAAAACTGTCCAGAAAGTGGGCATAGAGGACACCTACTTCAACATAATAAAGGCCATGTATGACAAACCCACAGTTAACATCATACTCAGCTGTGAGAAAGTGAAAGCATTTCTTCTAAGGTAAGAACAAGACAAGAATGTCCACTCTTGCCGCTTTTATTTGGCATAGTTTTGGAAGCCCTAACCAAGGCAATCATAAAAGAAAAAGAAATAAAACTTATCCAAACTGGAAGAGAAGAAGTAAAACTGTCAGTGTTGGCAGATTACACGATCCTCTACATGAAAATCCTAAAGATGCTACCAGAAAACTACCAGAGCTCATCAACGAACTTGGTGAAGCTGTAGTATAAAAAATTCATGTATAGAAATCTGTTGCATTTCTACAAATTTACAATGAAAGATCAGAAGGGAAATTAAGAGAACAATCCCACTTAACATCACAACAAAAAGAATAAAATACCTAGGAATAAACCTACCTACGGAGACAAAAAATCCGTACTCAGAAAACTATGAGACACTGATGAAAGGAGTTAAAGACAACAGAAACAGATGGAGAGAGACACCAAGTGGACTGGAAGAATCAGTACTGTCAAAACGACTATACCACCCAAGACAATCTCCAGATCCAGCGCAATCTTGATCAAATTACCAACGGCATTCTTCACAGAACTAGAACAAGAAAGTTCACAATTTGTATGGAAACACAAAAGACCCCAAACAGCCAAAGAAATCATGAGAAAGAAAAACGGAGCTGGAGGACTCAGGCTCCCTGACTTCACACCATACTACAAAGCTACAGTCATCAAGACACTGTGATACTGGGACAAAAATAAAAATATAGACCCGTGGAGCCGGACAGAAAGAAAGAAACCCACATACACCTATGGTCGCCTAATCTATGACAAAGGAGGCAAGAATATGCAATGGAGAAAAGACAGTCTCTTCAGTAAGTGGTGCTGGGAAAACTGGACACCTATGTGTAGAAGAATGAAATTAGAACATTCTCTAACATCATACAAAACCTCAAAATGGATTAAAGACTTAAATAGAAGACCAGACACTGTAAACTTCTAGAGGAAAACATAGGGAGGACGCTCTTTGACATAAATCACAGCAATATATCTTTGGATCCATCTTCCAGAGTACTGAAAATAAAAACAAATAGGGACTTCCCTGGTGGTCCAGTGGCTGAGACTCCTCACTCCCAATGCAGGGGGCCCAGGTTCAATCCCTGGTTAGGGAACTAGATCCCACATGCCTCAACTAAGACCCAGAGCAGCCAAATAAATACATATTTCAAATAAATTTTTTTAAAAATGGGACCTAATAAAACTTTAGAGTTTTTACACAGCAAAGAAAACCATAAATAAAAGGACAACCTATGGAATTGGAGGAAATACTTGCAAATGAAGCAACTGACGAGGACTTAACAAATAGCTCATGTGGCTCAATATAAAAAAAACCACCCAATCAAAATATGGGCAGAAAACCTAAGTAGACATTTCTCCAGAGAAGACATAGAAATAGCCAAAAGGCACATGAAAAGATGGTCAACAATGCTAATTAGTAGAGAAATGTAAATCAAAACTGCAAAGAGATACCACCTCCCACCAGTAAGAATGGCCATCATTTAAAAGTCTACAAACAAATGCTGGAGAGGCTGTGGAGGAAAGGGAGCCCTCCTACACTGTTGGTGGGAATGCAAACTGGTACAGCCACTATGGAGAACAGTATGGAGGTTCCTTAAAAAACACTGAACACAGATCTAGATACTATCCAGCAATCCCACTCCTGGGCATATATATCTGGAGAAAACCATAACTTGAGAAGAGGCACATACCCCAGTGTTCACTGCCGCACTGTTTACAACAGACAGGACATGGGAGAAATCTAAGTGTCCACTGACACGGGAATGGATAAAGGTGTGGGACATACGTATGATTCAATATTACTCAGCCATAAAAAAGAGTGAAATAACCATGCACAGCACAGGGATGGATGATGAGCCATAGTATGTGATCACAGAGATGATCACAGTCCTTGAAGTCAGACAGAGAAAGACAAACACAGTATGATATCACTTATACGTCAAATCCAAAAAATGATACAAGTGAACTTATATACGAAACAGAAAACAGACTCAAGGGACTTAGAAAACAAGCTTATGGTTGTCAAAGGGGAAGCGGGGAGAGGAGTTCTGGACTAACTACACTACCATATATAAATAGTATAGAATATATATACACTACTATTTATGAAATAGATAATCCATGAGGACCTACTGTATACCACAGGGAACGCTACTGAGCATCTTTTAACCTATATGGTGAAAGAATCTGAAAAGGAATACACACGTATATGCATATAACTGAATCACTTTGCTGCACACCTGAAACTAACAGACACTGTCAATCAACTAGACCTCAGTTAAAAACAACAGCCACTCACGCGACCCCACCAGCACCATCCTCCATACCTGCTGCTCCCCGTAGACCTGCCCACAGAATTCCTCGGAGTGGCTGGACAATCAACCATACGTTGTGAAGCCTCGTGTTCCAACACCTCGTCCTAAGAGGAGAGTTTTCCGTCAGGGAAATGGCTGCTACCCCTTTCCCACCAGAGACACCTGAGACCCAGAGGGTTACTTCTGGGCTACCTGAGGTCCCCTGCTCGCCTGGCCACCTGCTCACCACACCCCTGTCCTCTGAGACCCTCCCAGCTCCCGTGTCCTCTGCACCTGCCAGCTCTCGCCCACCCTGGCTTCTGCAGCTCCAGAGGGGGCCTCGACATGGCCCCTACACCCAAGCTCCTGGAGGGAAGGTCCACGGGGGACGACTTCTGTCCACTGTCCCGAGCCCCCGTCTGGCTTTGACAGCTTGGCCTCCTGTGGCTCTTCATGCCTTTAATCTTAACCTCATCTGCCCTTCTGCACACCAGCCACACTGCAAACACCCTGAGCCCCCAGAAAGGCTGAATCCTGGGTGACTCACAAGGAAGCAAAGGGGAGGGGGACAGGAGAGGGAGGAGAACCATCCTGACTCCCTGTGTGCACCAGGGCATCTACACAAAGGCAGGGGGATGACCAGTAAGATATCCCCAGGTCCATACGCACCTGTGAAGAGTGGGCAGCCCAGGAATTACACTGAGACCCCGGCCAGGGGCTGCATATGACCAAGGAGGCACCCTGGAGCATGTTCCTGGGGCCCAGTGGCAAGCAGGACCCCAGGACACGGTCTGCTGGGCTCAGTGGGGGCCGGTCACACCCCCACACACAGCTGGGCTATTTTTATCAAGTTTAATCAAGAACAATCAGCAGAAGCTGAAGAGATGGGAGGATGGATTTGCATGATCCGATTCCTAAACGTTAATTGAAAGTCATTTTCCCTTTGCCTGCTCTGGGCCTGCTCTACGGTTGCCGCCCCTGCATGGCTTTCCTGCTGTGAGAAGGCCACTGACCTCAGCACTCCCTGGGGGCAGGGCTGAGCCCCCAGAACACACCCCCACACCAAGCCCCAGTCCTGGACCGAAGCCCCGAGACCCAGCCTCCTCACCACCCACACACAAGCCCACAGGAGGGCCTCCTGGAGTCAGGAAACCCCTTCTGCCCCCAGAGTCTCTCCTGTTGTGTGACCTTGGGCTGGTGGCCAGACCTCTCTGAGCACAGGAATGTCTTCCCCTCTTTACACCTGAGTGTTACACAGCTCAGGGTGAAGCTGGGAGCATCTACTGAACTTCAGGGAAGTTTGTTCTCTGCCCTAAAAATGCCACCAGGTGGTACCTGACCTCCATCACAAGGGGCCTGACCTGGCAGTTGAACAGACAGGGTTCCAGCTCTGCCTTCAGCAGGGAAGAGGTCAGGATGGAGGCACAAGAACGTTCATCCCAAGTCCAGTTTCCTCATCTGTTAAAAAAAAAAAAAAAAAAAAAGAGGAGGGTGGTAAAGGTGGTGGTCAGAGAAATTCTTATATGTTGATACAATCAAATACAACAGAACCACCTGAAACAAACAGGACGTGACGTGTCATATTCTAATGTGGAAAATCCTCCAAATAGATCAATCACTGGAAAGCCAGTGGACAGGACAGGTAAAGAGTGTAACGATTCTTTCCTTGTAAATAAACTGTATTATATAAATACCAAAAGAGGCCAGGAGTCCTGCAGGTACATAGCTGTAGACTGTGATAGGTTCGTTTTCACTGTGTTTGACTGGATGACTATTCCCCATCCAAGGCAAGTGTGAATAAAGTTAGGTTAAATATTTTTAAAAGGGGGACTTTCCTGGTGGTCCAGTGACTAAGATTCCACACTCCCAGTGCAGGGGGCCTGTGTTCAATCCCTGGTCAGGGAACTAGACCCCACATGCCACAACTCAGAGCTCCCATGCCACAACTTAAAAGATCCCACGTGACACAAAAGGGCCCACGTGCCGCAGCTAAGACCTGGCACAGCCAAAAAAAACACGTATCTTTAAAATGGAGGGTGAGCTTATGGCAGGGTTCCCAGGGTTCCCTGAAGATGGAAGAGAAGACAAGCCCCAGTACCCCCTTTTCTGGAAAGGGGGTGACCAAGCCTACCTGTGAACCACAAAGCCAGGGAGGGACTTCAAGGTGTCTTAATGGCTGAGGGTCAGGTCCTACCCTGAGCCAGCGTCATGGGCATGTCCCCGCATTACTCACGAACTCCTACCACAGCACTGCGAGGAGGGGTGAGGCTGCAGCATCCCACCTGGCCCTTGGCGCCAGGCTCCTCCCGAGGGTGGAGGAGGATGGACGTCAGCCCCCCAGTCTCACCCCGTTATTATGAGCCATGGCTCCCACCTGTCAGCTCCCGATTCCAAGCTCGGCAGCCAACAGAAATCGCTGCAGTCTCACCGGACAGGAAACTAAACTTCAAAGATTAAAATCACCAGGACATTATGCCGCCCCCACCTCTGACCCCTTGCACCAGCCACCCAGAGCTCCATCCCCCTAGGCCCATATCCCCGAGCCGGGACTTTCCTCCCTGTGGAGCCCCCAGGGCCTCACGTGTGGAAAAATGAAGAGAAGAGAGAGGAGCCTGAAAGTGCGGGGTGGAGAGGAGAGAAGAGACTGGAAACCCCAACTGCAAATAACAAAGAAACTGAAAAAATATATATTAAAATTATTGGAATGTCACTTCCCAACAGAAGCGAACTCAGCCCCTCAGGCCCCAAGGCGGGCAGGGCTCCACTACATCCTGGCTGGACAGGGCTGCCAGGACAGATCCCCAGGCAGGAGCCAGGTCAGGGCACTCTCCTTGCAGTTCACACCCTCGGCCATACCAGGCTCCCGGGCCCTGGGAGAAGGTGGCAGGAGGGGGCAGGTCCTCAGACCTGAGCCGAGATAGGACCAGTCGTGGCTTGAATAGGGGGCACAGAGCAACATCTCGGGGCTTGGCGTCCCCCAGGGAGTGGGGGGCAGGCTCTGTCATCTCCGTCTGCTCGGCCCAGCTGAGGGGTCGCTGGGCTTCCCTGTTCCCCCCAACTCTTGTGCTGCCATGACCCTCCCTTGAGAGGAGCTGGGGTTGTCCTGGAAGGCCCAGGCATGAACAGGAAATCCACTTGCCTCTGGGGTGGGTAGGTGTGAGTGGTTCTGGATTACCAATCAGCAAGGCAAGAAATCCCATTCCAACGCTCCTTAAATCCTTCCCTTCCCAAATATCTGCCTTAGTATCCCATGGGGCATGGGGGAGGCTTTCCCTGTGCCTGAAAACCCCAGAAATTAAATTAAAACCTCATGATGGCTAGAGGAAGTCTGACAAGAAAATCCTAAACCAGACTTACCAGCTTAAGGCCCTTCTTTGTCAACCTTTATTAAACCTGCATGAATTAAAATACCCTTTTCCAATAAACTTCACCTGGAAGTCAGTAACCACGGTTAGGGCTGCGCTGCTGTGAACACAAGGAAGCCAGGGCTATTTGTCCAGGTTTGTGCCCAGCTTTTGTGGCTCAAGAGCACACTGTGTGGTCAAAGGACAGTCACATGACTTGCAGGTCCAGTGTAAAGTAAGAATGCAGGGCCCTCATTCACGAATTAGGAAGAATTTCAAGACTGACACAGAGCATAAATCCAGCCCAGGACTCTCTTGAGCTGGGCCATGTCTGCACAGCAGTGATTCTCACTGGTGAGAGGCACTCAGCTTTCTATCAGCACCTCAGCACCAGCACCAATAGCCACGCACACTCACACGCACTTTGCCTGCCCATCACCACTGCTGCCACGTGAACCACACTCACTGACGGGGATGGCTCGAAGCCCTAACTGAGCTGTGACAGGAAAGAAAAAGGGCCAAGGCTCCGTGACTGGTCGCCTGCCCAGCCGCAGCCGCTGACCGCAGGCCCCAGGGACCCAGGGGCGATGAATTCAGTTCAGGACACCCTTTGCAGCTGCCGCCTTCTCCTGTTCATTTCCCGTCTCACAAGCACATTTTACTCTCTCATAAGCCCCAGGTACCGGCACTGGTCCCCAGCTGCATGGAGCAGGGCAGCGTGAGGGGACTTAGGGGAACAGCCTGGTGTGGGGGTGTCACAGGCGGGGCTCAGTATGCAAAGAAGTCTGGGCCTCTCTGGACGCCCCTGGGTCGGCAGAGACGTGGGACGGGCCGACCCCTGGGGATCACCATGTGGAAGCAGCTGAGGGCAGAGAGCAGCCCCCAGGGTGGGCAGAGGGCTCTCCAGCCTCTCCAGGCTTCCACGTGGGTTCCTCACACTGTCTTTTCTGACACCCTACAGTACGCAGGGGAAGTCCCGGAAAACCGCGTGGAGATGGTGGTGGCGAACCTCACGGTGATGGACCGAGATCAGCCGCACTCCCCGAACTGGAACGCCGTCTACCGCATCATCAGTGGGGACCCCTCGGGCCACTTCAGCATCCGCACAGACCCCGCCACCAATGAGGGCATGGTCACCGTGGTTAAGGTGGGTACTCCCTCACTTCCCGCCCCAAGACAGACGCAACAGAAAGGATGAACCCCCAAGAGCCAGGGTCAGAGGCAGCCGCACAAGGACCGGTCACATGACCCCCAGGACGCTGCCAGCCTGACCTGCCATTCCCTGCCCCGCCACGAGAGAACTCTCCCATCGTCTCCCCACACCCGGCCTGAAGCTCCAGAAGCTCGAAAGCCGAGAATCGGCCCCTCCTGCGTCCCCTCAGAAGGCAACAAGCCTTGTCAGGGGCAATGAGCAAGCTGTGACCCGGTGCCCGGAGAAGGGTCAGGGAGGAGGGAACACCAGGGAGCAGGCCAGCTCAGGGGTTGCAGTCCCTCCTCCCCCTGCAGCTCCCAGAGCAGCTTCCCCTGGAGCCTCCTGACCATGGGGGCAGTGCGGCTCCCGGGCACCCCACAGGCTCTAGTGCCCCCTCCCCAAGAGCCTGCACCCACACCGGGCCACTCCCTCTCGGGGCACAGACCGGCCCTGGGCTTTGAGCAAGGGGTCGTGGCCATGTTGGCCAGAGACCAGCTGAGTGTGTCAGGCTCTGATTGAAGGGTTGGAGCAAATCACCTATTGATTTCCCCATTACAATTGATTATTGATTCCCCATTACAAATACGCTTTCCTTTCCCTCCTGTGGACTTTACCAGCCATGACCGTCCTCTGGACGGCGTCTTCGCTCACATGGTGGCACAGTTTTAACACAAACGCAGCATTATGCCACGTCCTCCAGGAATACGACCTGACACACACATGGAAGAAAGATCACTTCCTCCAGTGACTTGCTCACAGACGAAATCACTGTAATTCTATGAACAGTGTATTCAAGCGGAGCGGCCCCCATTTTACTCAGGGGGGCCCTGGGGGAGGAGGTGGAGACCTGGCAGCCGCACAGGTCTTGCAGGAGGGGGCAGGGGGGCCTCAGCCATGAAGAGGTTAGTGCTATGAGGGATGAGATGCCTTACTGGGAGCTCTGGGTGGGGGGGTCTGGGAGACACCCCTTCTATTGGCAGATAAGACCACGCCTGCAGAGGATAAGGGTCCCCCCAAGGTCATCGGGGGTGGTGAGGGGACAGTGGGGAGGAGATGAGGGTGTCGACCCCAGAACCTCGATGTCTGCCGCCACCTCTAGGCCCTCCTGTGGGCAGGCACCCTAAGCCCCCTTTCCACGCCCACCCAGTTAGATTCCTTCTTAAACTCCTTCCTGTGCTCCATAGCTTGTTTAGTAACAGAGGCTGAGAAGGCATGAGTTTGATGCACCAGGCATTATGACTACATGCTCACAGAAACCAAGGCTGAGCTGCGGTGGGAGTCCAGACAGGGCGGGGGCACCTCAGCTGGGCACGCAGGGGGCCCACCTCCAGCACCCACTGGTCTCACGGGACCACCGGCCCCACGAGGCCATCAATTCCCCTCTAAGCAGAGATGTGTTGCAGTACTTATCACAGACGTTTCCAAGGGCACTTAGCCGTGAGAGAGACAGGAGTGCCCGCGCCTGGCACTGCAATTCTCTGGTTACTAGTGTCGCTCTATCCATGCTTCCAGACCTTAGGATCCCCTCCTCTGCTCTCCTAACTATGTACTGCTACGGCCCCTGGCACGGCCAACCACACCTCTGCAGTCTCCAGCATGTGTCCACACCTAACTTCTCTCCATTTTCCTAAAACCGTCTCTTTGCTGTGCCGTTTTTCAAGTCTGGATCCCAAAAGGGTCCCAAGGCTGTGTTCGGTTGCATCATCTCTTGAATTTCTCAACACCTAGAACATCCCCCCCAAACGCCAACCTATCACAGACTCGGGGTCCGTGGTGCCAGCTCTGTCGATGGCTTCCTCATGGCACATCTGGTCCCGCATTTCAGAGCACGTGCTTCCTGACCATCTCGAATCTTTCACCCATTCATTCACATGAACACTTCATCCAAACTGAACGTGGGATGGTTTTACTTAACTCCATTGCGTTTTATACTTGATCTCATCTCTCTTACACTGAAACTCTTGGTTGGCTCCAAACAATGTTAATTGTTAGTTTACTTGAACCTACAACACACAGTTGTCCCTCAGCGTCCATGGGATGACTGGTCCCAGGACCTCCAGCTCAGGGAGACACCAAAATCCACAGATGCTCAAGTCTTTCATATTAAATGACACAGTATTTGCACACAACCTGCACACACTCACATATATTTTAACTTATGATACCTGATACAATGCCAACGCTGTGTAAATAGATGCCTGTGTGTGGCAAATTCAGGGTCTGCCTTTCAGAAATTTCTGGAATTTTTTTCAAATATTTCCAGTTGGTGGTTGGTTGAGTCCACAGATGTGGAACCCATGGATATAGAGAACCGACTGTACATAAAAAGCTTTAAAAATAACAAACCAAACATCACTGTTAACACCAGGAAGACCAAATGAATTTAAGACTTTTCTGCAATAACTGTTGTCCTCAGAATAAATCCCATGAAGGACTCACAATCTTAATACTGTCCTAGTCACTAGAAGTCATTATTTTCTTGGAAGTTGTACTACCATTGAGCATCACGACTCAATGGACATGAATCTGAGCAAACTCTGGGAGACAATGGAGGACAGAGGAACCTGGCATGCTGCAGTCCAAGGGGCTGCAAAGAGTTGAACACGACCTAGCCACTGAACCACAACAACAAGACTTTATGTGGCTCCAAAAATCAAAGCTATATGGCAAAGCATGCAGCAAACTCATGCCCCCAGACTCCCCTCTATCGGGTCCTTCCCTCTGCTCGGGGGTGACCATTTTTACGAGGTTTTTTCCCCCTCTTTTCAGCATTTCTTTCTACAAGCAGGTGCATACACAAATCCACACTCCTCTCCCCCTTTTACACATGAGGCAGCAAACGGAGGACATTGCCTTTCCGGCTCACCAATCCATCCTGGAGGTCTCACCACTTCCGTGTGCATTGCCCTGGTTCTTACAGCTGCAAGTGTCCCCACTGTGTCGACACGGCTCGTCCACCCACCAGTGCCGTGGAAACCGGGGCATCCTCCATGAACGATACTGAGGATGCTGTGGTGAACGTTCTTGGGCACATGCTTCCTCACATGCATCCAAGCAGAATTATTCAAGTGCAGTCGCAGTGTGACGTGCTGCTTGTTGTCCAGTGAGACTGCTGCGAGCTCTGCCACAAATAATTACACGTCTTGGGGCCCCAGGTAGTTCTGTGCAGCTTTAGTCTTCCTCAACAGGTGAAGATGACCCCACAGGCCAGCCACACCTTGCAGACCACACCAGCACTTATCAGTCAGGGTCCTGACACCCAAGACGTGTGTGAACTGGAAAGAATGTTCATGCAGGGGCCCACACAGAGGTGAAGGGCCTGCAAGCCCACAGAGATGAAGGGCCCACATGCCCTCAGGGGCTGGTGTCCTATAACTCACCCCTGACCCGCTGGGTGACAACTGAAGGACGTCCTCTCACAGCTCTGGGAGGGTCCCCCCAGCCTCGTCCGGTTCCTGGTGCTGTCCTTGGCTGGATCCGTACCACCCCACCTCCGCCTCCCTGCCTTCACCTGGCCCCCCCTGCATCTCAAGTCTCCCTCCCCTGACTTCCAGGCACCAATGCTTGGACTGGGGGCCACCTCAATCCAGGACAACATCTCTCAAGACCTTCACCTGCATCACACCTGCAAAGACCCTATGTGCCCAAAGAGCACATTCACAGGTTCCAGGTGGACACATCCTTGGGGGCTACCCCTGCAGCTACCATAGCATGTGGGCAGCTTGGACAGACAACAACCCCCCAGGGCATCAGGAACAGGGTGGGGGCTCCATACTCCCAATGTAGGATGAGAGCTGGAGGCCTGGCTTGGGGGGACCTGGGGAAACTGTGGCCCCAGGGAGCCCAACTGCTGCCACTCCATGACATGGGGGTGGAAGGTGAGGTACGAGGTCCTTCAACCCCACTCTCTCTCTCCTCCCACTGCCCTAACCCTGAAGGAAGCCAGATACAGACGCTGGGGGACGGCATTCCTGGGCACTGGCCTCTGGGGCCCAGAGCTAGCAGGTGCAGACCAAGCAGCCCCATGGGCACTAAGCTGGCTGCCCCTCTTTGGTGCCTCTCATTCCAGGCAGTCGACTACGAGCTGAACAGAGCATTCATGCTGACTGTGATGGTGTCCAACCAGGCGCCCCTGGCCAGCGGAATCCAGATGTCCTTCCAGTCCACGGCGGGGGTGACCATCTCTGTCATGGACATCAACGAGGCCCCCTACTTCCCTTCCAACCACAAGCTGATCCGCCTGGAGGAGGGCGTGCCCACTGGCACTATGCTCACCACGTTCTCAGCAGTGGACCCCGACCGGTTCATGCAGCAGGCTGTGAGGTGGGCCCGCAGAGCATCCTTGGGCTCTGAGAATGGGGTGCCCTGTGCTCCACGGAGAAGAGGCCTAAAGTGTCCAGTGAAACCTGAGACCTGAAAAGTCCTGGGTGGGTGCTTAGGGGCACCCCCAGGCAGGGAGGCCCAGTCCGGGGACAGCTGGATCACCAGCCGCCAGGCTGCCCTCCCACAAGATGGTGGGAAAAGCTTGAAGGACATTCATCCACATCTGGCATCAGACTGGGTCTGGACCCCACCTCTCATTCCCAAGCTTTGTGACTTTGCAAGTCACCAGCCTCTCTGCTCCCCCGTCTCCCCTCTGTAAAGGGGGGTGATAGGAGAATCTGCCTCCCAGGGTTCTTGCGAGGTTAAGTAGCCCATCCTCCTCAGGGACATCCAGCCACTGCTGTCACCAGCCCAAGTGGGAGGCCCCGGTGAGCTCAGGGTGCAAGCGGGCGGGCAGGAGGGGCTCCCCCAGCCCCTCGCCTCACCCTTCCTCCTCCCTGCAGATACTCAAAGCTTTCGGACCCAGCGAACTGGCTACACATTAACGCCACCAACGGCCAGATCAGCACGGCAGCCGTGCTTGACCGCGAGTCTCTCTACATCAAGAACAACGTCTACGAGGCAACTTTCCTGGCAGCTGACAACGGTGCGCCAGGGGGCAGGGAGATGTGCTGGGTAGGGAGCTGTGAGCTGGGTCCCCTCGGCCACTGGTGCCCGGAGCCCCTCCCTCATCCATTTGAAGCCCACCTCAGCCAAAAAACACGATTGTTACTGTCAGGTTGGAGATGCCACCAAAAGGCAGGACCACGGTCAGCAAACAGAGGACAGAGGGAGCAGCTCTGGCCAGCCAGCACCAGTCCACCCACACCATGGGCCTGCACTGAGGCAGGGGCTAGGCTTGGGAGCTCCAGGATGACCGTAGTCAGCAGGCGTGTGCACTCATACATGGTCTACAACTGAGTCGCTGTGTATATCACACAGCAGGGTCAGTGTGTGGGGCCATGGGGTGTGTCCTGGGCAGGCCTGGGCTCAGGGGCCCAGGAGTGACCACGTGACTGCCCATGTCCAACCCACAGGGATCCCCCCGGCCAGTGGTACCGGGACCCTCCAAATCTATCTTATCGACATCAACGACAACGCCCCCGAGCTGCTGCCCAAGGAGGCGCAGGTCTGTGAGAAGCCCAGCCTCAATGCCATCAACATCACAGCGGCTGATGCTGACGTGGACCCCAACATCGGGCCCTATGTCTTCGAGCTGCCCTTTGTCCCGGCGAGTGTGCGCAACAACTGGACCGTCACCCGCCTTAATGGTGAGCCCGCCTGAGGCACCCGCCCACTGGCTGCCCGGCCATCCAGAAAGTCAGATCGAGTCCGGAGGGCAGCCCCACCCGGCCTGTCTCCAGGGAAGCAGTGGAGTCGGGAGCCAGTCTCACAGGGGCCACGCAGCCTTCTCTGTAGGGCAGGGGCCCTGCCTGCTCCAGGGCTCAGCCACCTAGGAGGCCCAAAGGCAGGCCCCAACCTTGTCCTTTAAAGAGCTCCACGTGATGGAGACCACTCCCCGAGCCAGTCATCAAACAATGGGCCCCACCACCACCACGTGTTCCCTGAGGCGCTTTCCTAGCCATGGCCTTGGTGGACAGGGCTTCCGAGTTCTGGAGTTCTGATAGCATTTACTCATTCCCCAAACCCTTGCCAACACAACATTATTGTTTTAAAATCATTTTTCCAGTTTCCTAGCCAAAATCCCTGTTTCCACTTGCATCTTATAACTACCAGTGGACATTTTTTCATCTATTTGCCGTTTTTTGCTTCTGTGAATTATCTGGTCAATGTCCTTCACTATTTTTCTTTGGAATGGGTTTTTTTTTTCTAATTGACTTGGTAGAACGCTTTCCTTATTAAGGAAACAATTCCTTCATCCTACGTGTTGGAATTGCTCTATTCCTGAATCGCCAAGTCTCTTAACCTTACAGGACGACAGATGGTGTGTGGTATGTGTGTGCGCATGTACGTGTGTGTCTACGTGTGTCTTAGCCAGACAGGCCGGGCCTTTGCCTATTTGCCTGTGTTCGTCTCGCTCAGGAGGGAGGGCTGGCTGCCCACTGAGCAAAGCGCACCCCGCCCCCACCCAGGTGACTACGCCCAGCTCAGCCTGCGCGTCCTGCACCTGGAGGCCGGGGTGTACGACGTCCCCATCACTGTCACAGACTCGGGGAACCCGCCGCTGTCCCACACGTCCATCATCAAAGTCAAGGTGTGCCCGTGCGACGACAACGGCGACTGCACCACCGTGGGCGCAGTGGCAGCGGCCGGGCTGGGCACGGGTGCCATCGTGGCCATCCTTATCTGCATCGTCATGCTCCTCAGTGAGTGCGGCTGACGGGTCCCAGGGGGAGGTGGGGGGCGCAGCATCCTACCCACCAGAGTCTGCCACAAGCCCGATCCAGACTAGGGGCGCAGCAATGGACACGGGCCCTAGTGGCCACACGTGCCCGCCTTCCGCACACTCCCGAGTGTGCACACACACACAGCCTGCTCACAGCAGCCCCACCCCACAGCCATGGTCCTGCTCTTCGTTGTGTGGATGAAGCGGCGGGAGAAGGAGCGGCACACCAAGCAGCTGCTCATCGACCCCGAGGACGATGTGCGGGACAACATCCTCAAGTACGACGAGGAAGGGGGTGGCGAGGAGGACCAGGTGAGGCTGTGGGGGCCCTCCCGGCCCCGCCAAGCACACCCACGGGGGGCCCTGTGCCCCCACCCGCACTTCCCTCAGCCACTGACCCCAGGCCGGTGCCACCCTGCATCCCAGGGCTCGTTGAGGGGGACCTGGGAGCTGCTGGGCGGGCCTCACTGGGGATTTAGGGTGAGTCTTACCAGGCTGAGCTGGTCAAGAATCCGCCTGAAATGTGGGAGACCTGGGTTCAATCCCTGGGTTGGGAAGATTCCCTGGAGAAGGAAAAGGCTACCCACTGCAGTATTCTGTCTTGGAGAATTCCATGGACAGTATAGTCCATGGGGATCACAAAGAGTCAGACTGAGCGTCTTTCACTTTACCCCAGGAAAGCTCAGGGACCCTTGCGAAGTGGGGTAACACCAGTCCCAGGTCAGGGACGTGGTACAGAGCAGGTGAGGGGTGGACCCGGGTTGGGGAGGGCTGGGGGCACAGGCCCCACGTGTGCCTTGAGGACAGACAGGATCTGATGGACAGAGGCAAGGCAAGCTTTTCAGAAAGGACAGACCAGGTGATAGACCCAGGCAAGGATGCACCCCATGGACCTCCCTGGCATCCCTGCCTGCTGTCCCCCACCCCCACCCCCACCTGGGCCCCCTCATTGACTCCACCCCCCCCCTCAGGACTACGACCTCAGCCAGCTACAGCAGCCAGAAGCCATGGAGCATGTGCTGAGCAAGGCCCCTGGGGTGCGGCGGGTGGACGAGAGGCCCGTGGGCGCCGAACCCCAGTACCCAGTCAGGCCCATGGTGCCCCACCCGGGAGACATCGGCGACTTCATCAACGAGGTGGGTGGTCCGGTGTGGGGGTGGGGTGGGCACACTTGCTCACATGGACCAGAAAAGCTCACTTTTCTGTGAGGAGGGGGTGGTATGAGGAGGCAGAGTCAGACCTGGGTTCACTGAGCCCTGCCTGGGGGTGTGGCAGGGGCAGGCAGGTCAAGCCCCTCCCCTCAGCATCCTCACTGGGAATGGCCTAGGAGGTGGGCATTCATCCAGAGCAGCCATCTGACCACACACTTGAGTCCCTCTCCTGACACCTGGGATTTGAAGTTCCAGCCAACAGGGTCCCTGCCTTTGCTCATCCCCCCTAGTCTTGATATTGACCCCAAGGTGCCCACCTGACAAGTCCACGGGCGTCAAGGGTGCGCCCCACCTCTGCCGCATCTTCCTTTGTGGGAAAGAGGGGGACGGCGAAGCCAGTGTGTGGCCACCTCCCCACACCCCGCCTCCCCTGCCAGGCCAGTCTGTAAACTTTGCTCTACTCTGAGCTCTGAGACACCTTCACGGACATGCAGGAGCAGCACTTACTGAGCACCTACTGCAGGGCCCCACCCCACATCTCCAGTCCCCCGGCTGCACTCTAACCCCGTTTCTGTGGCCCCAGGGACTGCGCGCAGCTGACAATGATCCCACGGCGCCCCCGTACGACTCACTGCTGGTGTTTGACTACGAGGGCAGCGGCTCCACAGCGGGCTCCGTCAGCTCCCTGGACTCCTCCAGCTCCGGAGACCAGGACTACGACTACCTGAATGACTGGGGGCCCAGATTCAAGAAGCTGGCGGACATGTATGGAGGCGGTGAGGAGGATTAACGAGCCTCCCTGCTGGATGCAAGGATGGATGGACGGACGGACGGACGGGAGGAGCAGGACTGGAGGAGGCAACGGGCCTTCCCGACCCCCAAGGCCATGTCACTTAGTGGTGGGGGTCCCCGCCCTGCCCCCGCCCCAGCTGTCTGGCATGAACACTTGACCCGCGGCTGACTCAGCACTGAGGAGAGCAAGAGGCACTCTGTCTTAACTTGAATTTCTTAGGACAGAAGCACTGTTTAAAAAAAAAAAAATGAAAGTGCCTTTTGGTACATGTATCAGATTCCCTCAAACTCAGGAGCGACTAAAAGCAAGCAGACAGGCCCCCCCACCCGGTCCTGAGCGCCCCCAGCCCTGGCTAGTCCCAGCTCTGAAGGCACCAATTAAGGAATTGGAAAGAATGTGTCCTTTTTTCTTTTTCTGGATCTTTTATCAAGAAAACAAATGGGTGACTCGCTTGACAATTGACAAAGAAGAACAACGGGTCCAAACCCCATCAGCCCCTCTGAGTCCTCATGCTTTGCTGTCCAGTTAGGGTCTCCTATCCCATGGGGTCCCCAGGTCAGCTCAAAGACCTACCTTCAGCTTCTGCAGCAGCGAGTCCCCTGGGTGTGGGCCAAGCCCGTGGACCCAAGACCCACTGTGCACTCTGACTTTTGCCCTGACTCCCAGAAGCTGGAAACAGCTGGAGCCGTCCCTGATGTCCCCCATGGCTGCCCAGGGCCCCCCAGTCAATCATTAGGCCTCCCCCAGGGCCAACTATGACCCTGAAAGACACCCAGGTCCCCACTATCTTTGGTCCAAGAGAGTATGGTGTCCCAAGAAGCCACAACCAAAACCAGCCACCATCCCACCAACCCCTGGCATGAGCCCTCCACCCTCTCAATGAGACTCCCAAGAGACCCCATGTCAAAAGCCCCCAGACACTCACCAGTCCAGCCCCTGAAGGCTCTGGATATCTCTGGCCACTGGCAGGGCTGCACCGACCACAGGGACAGCTGATGCTCACTTGGGGTCCAGAAACCAGCACAGCCAGCGGGAGATTCTGGGGTCTGCCCCAGCTCTGCCCCTCTGGACTGGTCTCTGGAGCCCGGGAGCTGACGAGGATGGCAGAAGTCTGCTCCAATGCCGGGACAGTCTCATCGTCCGTGCGGTCCATCCCACACGTGTCTGCACCACGCCCGCCGGAACAGTCTCCTTTCCTTTGGACCGGTGTGAGCCCCCAGCAGCTGCTGGACCAGTTAACTGCTCAAGCTCTCACACCTGGAAGTGCCCTCTTGATGGGCAGTGTGACTCTCAAGCCAGACTCCAGGCTCAGTTCCACAGGACAGCAAGAGGCATTGCGTCCCAAGGACCCACCGGAGCCCCTGCTGTGTTTGCCAGGGTTGCAGGGGGTGGGCAGCTAGAGGGAAACGGGTAAGAAAATGCCCTGGGGCAGCTTCTCCCCCAAGCATCACCCAAGGATAGCCTGTCTGGTGTGAAGGCACCTGGGCTGGCTGGAGAGGCCCCTCCAGGGGAATCCTCACCTGCTCTCGGCTCCCCAGCAGGACTTGGCGTCAGGCCTGCCCTGGAGCCCCACCCTGGGTCTGCTCCTGGGGTCAGGCCTCCAGAGGACCTGGGACAGGGGTGCACATACTCCCCGTGTTCTCCACGGAGAGGGTCTTTGGTCCACACCCCTACCCGTGGCCTGCCCCCAACGCCATGGTCATCCTCTTTTCTAAACAGCTTCAGCCTCGAGGATGAACTTGAGTGTACACATGTGCGTGTGTGTGATCCGCGTGGGTGTGTCCCCAATGGACGTCAGGGTCTTCCCCAAACCAAACTCCTCGCTAACTCCATCCACTCTCCCAGGGCTGAGCTGAGCTGGGGAGGCAACTCGGCTTGTGGCCTGAGGAAGGCAGGTCCATCCTGACCTCGTCCACAATGGCCCAAGGAGGGACGAAGGGACAGGTAGACAGAGGCAGCGGCTGCTTGGGTCATGTGCTGATGCCCCCAGGCAGACAGCCCATCTCATAGACCTAAGTGGGTAGCCTGCCGAGGTTGGGGATACCCCCTACCTGCTATGCAAATTGCTCGGGTTCAGACAGCCAATGAGGACTGTCCCAGCACCTGGGGACGTGGCCACTTGAGGACTGCTAGTGTCCTCAGAGTTGGTGAGATGTGAGCTGGAATCTCATGTTTGTTTTTGCAGTCAAAGTTCTAAGTATGAATATGGGGTAGGGGATCCAGACAGCTGTGGACTCTCCCCACTGGACTCCTGAAGCCTCTTTGGGTCCCCAGGGTCCTGGGCTCACCCCAGGGATGGGGTGCCAGGCCCAGCCCACAGCTCGTTGTCCTGAACACCAGCCCCCCAGCCTCCCTGCAGCTCCTCTCCTCCTCCTCTCATCACTGCCAGGCCCCCACCCTGCAATCTGTCTGTGTTACACAGGCCCAATCCCTGCTCCCAGGCAGCTGGAGAGCAGCCCCTCCTCACTGCCATCCCAGACAGCCTCTGGAGACCCCTACCCTCTCCCAGAAGCATCCGGGAACTCTGTCCCAACCAACAGTTAGCATTAGCTACACAGTCAGTGTCAAACGTTTCTCACGTAGCTTGTAGATGCGACGGGTCCAGACCAGGGGGTGCAGCCAGAGGAGGCCTGGACTCGGCGCTGGCGAGGTGCTCGGGCAAGTCCTGTGCCCACAGAGATTTCTGTTCTTGTGACCAGGACTCACCTACAAGGACACTCCAGTCTCGGGCAGCAGGCATCCCCCGCCCGGAGCCCCAAGCCTATCAGGCCTTGGCAGCCCTTCCCCAAGGCCCAGCCGGCCTTCCGTTTCACGTGTTAGAACACCCAGGCGCCAGGCCTTCCACCGCCAGAGTGTCAGGGTACCCGCCAGCCATCAGGCTTCCCTACTGTGAGCACCACTGACCCATCCGGGCCTTCGAGACAACTCTGTTCTCTCTGAGGGGAAATGTCAGGGAGGGGAGTCTTGGGTTTTGTCATGGCTGAAAGGAACACCAAAAAAGCAAACACAGTCTCCCCCACGAAGAGCGCCCTGTGAGACAGCCCCTGGCCACGTGGTGTATATACGACAGGCCCCACGATGCCAGGATCCGTGGGGGGACCACCTCTGTGTATAATTGGAACGCGTTTCGCTTTTCCTTTCTCTCTCCTTTTCCCATTCTGATCTTTTTTTTTTTTTTTTGCATGTTTCTTTTTGACAATGGACAACATGTGTAGCAGCCCGCATGACTGTGGTTGTTCTGGGGAAAGATACTGGAGTATGACGTATTCTCACTGCAACTGAGCATCGCGCAGTTAGACAAATGTTCCAACTTTTTTTGTAATTGTCAACAGCACAACTATTTTGTATTGTTGTTTGTATCATTTTGTACCAAAAAAAAAAAAAGGAAAAAAAGGGAAGAGCGTTGATGTTTTCAATGTGTTTTTAGTGCCAGGCGGTCTTGGTTCCACACTGAGCAGTGGCTCCGCAGGGTCGTCATGTGCGGGAGCGGACGCTGCTGCAGGGGAGTAAATAAAGCCCCCCTTTTACGCAGTCGGCCTCACCCTGGTTTTTCTTCGAGTGTCCCTGTAAACGGCAGATGGATGAACACAGGGGCTTTGGTGTCAGGAGTGGGACTTGCTCGCTCAGCAAACATCTCAGCACCCACTGTGTCTCGGGCTCCATTCTGGGCTCCGAGCACAGCCCTCAACAGAACCAGGCTCCTCACACGGGTCAGGCCTAGGGGTGTGGACAAACAAGACCCAAGTGCCATGCATCTAAAAATGGTTAGATAGATATACGTTCCTAGAAGGTATAAACCAAGCTAACAAACTGCTAAACAAGGTGCGTCCCACCTGCTGCCTTGGCAGACATACCTTCGTAACAGCAGGAAAGGCCTGCGTCAGCTTTAGGATTCTCCTGCCCCTCTGATTCTCTGTGCGCCCCGCACCTTCTCCCCACCACAGGGGCTCTTCATTCCAGCCCAAACTGCAGCCCCAGCCCCATGCCGGCCAGAAACCCTAAGGCAAGTGGGTCCAGTCCTCAGATGCTCTCACAGTGCAGCCTGCGCTTGACTACTGACCTGAGTCTGAGCTGCACTGGCTCACACTTTGCTGGTCACAGAGCCACCCAGGGGACCCACAGGGACACTGCTGGACTCGCTGGGACTCTGCCAGCCTCAGGAAAGCAGCTCCAAAAGGCTGAGGGGTGCCCAGCTCAGCCAGAACTAAGTGATGCAGTCAGACCCGCAGAGGGAGCCCCAACCACCCCCACCAGGCCTTTCTGGGGCTCAAATCACAGCTAATCACAGGTGCAGCTGACACACACAGACACGGTTAACACTTGCTGCAAATGACATTCACAATTAGGCAACTGCTGTGGGCCTGGGATAGGCAGTCAAAGAGGGGTGGGGCACAAACTCCTTGTAATCAGACCCCTGGGGCAATGCCCAGGGTGGGGTCATTCTGCTTAAGGTCACTCCTCCCAGCTCCCCAAGTGGCTCAGCCGATTCTTTACTCAGCAGGTAAAGAATCTGTCTACAATGCAAGAGACCCAAGCAGGAGATGAGGGTTAGACATGGGTTTGATCCCTGGGTGGGGAAAATACCTTGGAGGAGGAAATGGCAACCCACTCCAGTATTCTTGCTTGGGAAATCCCAATCCATGGGATTGGAGGCAGAGGCCTGGCTGTCCCCAAAGCAGAGGCCTGGCTCGAACAACCACAAAGGCCAGGCTGGGGTCTCTTGGAAGCCAGGCAGCCCCTTCTCTGACCCCAGGGCCTCTCCTTGGGTCATTTTGCCAGAGAGAGGTCACTATCCTCGCCTACATGTGGATACAGGCCCAGGAGGGCAGTCAGAGCAGTCAGTTCACAGGTGAGCACTGGTAAAGCCCCTGGGGCCTCTGCTGCTCCATCAAGGAGGCCGGGTTCAGCCAGCAGTTGGGGGAAGGGGCAGACTCTGGGACCAACGTGCTGGGGGATGCTCACAGGAGGCCACAGGAGGCAGTGATACAGGTTGGCCCTCCATATGCCCCAGCCACATGGCAGCCCCCCACCACAAATCCGATGCCTACCCACGAGAAAGCTTCCTTGACGAGAGAGGAGCCTGAGAAGAAGAGGAGCCAAGGCTCGGAGAGTGACAGAGAACAGGGCCAAGAGACGAGGAGACGGCTGTGTGGGTGAGGGCAGGGTGTGGGTGAGGGCAGGGTGTGGGGGGCAGGCGGTGGACTGACCCTCACAAAGGCCCTGTTCCAGCTCGGCCCAGGCGTGGGGAGGACCCGCACTCAGCTCTGGCCTGTGGCTGGATGCCCTGGGCTGGCAGCAAGACGGTCCGGAGCTCAGGGAGAGGTCAAGTGGGACGGACGGGGGGTGATCAGGGCACAGTGGAAAGCAGACACCATGAGAGGAGGCAGTCACATGTCCCAGGAGGGGGTGATAAGGGACTGAGCGGAGACTCAGGACTAAATGAGAACCCCAGGTTGATGCCGGCGGGGCCTACGGATGGACAGACTGGTGAGCAACTGCACCCCCGCGAGCTGCTTTTGGAACCCAGCAGAACCCTGTACCCCTCCTTCCCCCGACACACACAGACAAAGGCCCCTCCACACCCCCTGCCTCTCTCTGTAGAAAAGCTGAGTCTCCCAGGCCTCCCAGAGTCACAAAGGAGTAGCTCCAGCAGCTAATGAATACTACATAGTCATGGACTCAGTGTCGACACACGACTAAAATCGTCAGCAAAAAGATGCTACACACCCAGGTCAATAGCTTCCACTCTGAGAGTATGGCGCCCTCTGTCAACATGCAGGGCTTCCCTGACAGCTCAGTTGGTAAAGAATCCACCTGCAATGCAGGAGACCCTGGTTCAATTCCTGGGTTGGGAAGATCCGCTGGAGAAGGGATAGGATACCCACTCCAGTATTCTTGGGCTTCCCTTGTGGCTCAACTGGTAAAGAATCTGCCGGCAATGCAGGAGACCTGGGTTGAAAAGATCCCCTGGAGAAGGGAAAGGCTATCCACTCCAATATTCTGGCCTGGAGAATCCCATGGACTGTATAGTCCATGGGGTCGCAAAGAGTGGGACGTGACTGAGAAACTTTCACTTTCACTATGTCAACATACAGAAGTTACACAAGATGGACTTCACCCCTGATCCCACAGAAATGGAATAATTCTCCGACAAGTGGGGATTTGAAAGCAGCTCTTTGCAAGAAAGAACTCTCTGCAGGAGGCCCTTTGGCCTTGTCACTTTAGAAATCTATATTGTCACTAATCTCAAACCAGGCACCCCCATGCTCTGCTCATCTCTGGCCCAAGCACACCTTTCAAATCTTTGATCACACAACCCCTGGCCTAACCTGTTGGTTCTCTCCATGGATCAAAGACACAGAAAGGAAGACTAAGCAATTAATAGATGACCGGGACTCTATCCCAGCTTCCCCCTTCAGTAATCTCATGAACAAAGTGCATGGACAAGACAGCAACCAAGGAAAGATCACAAGGAGCCAACGAGCCTGCAGACAGTGGGGGCCGGCCCCCGTCTCCATGATTAACTGACCTCACTTCCTCTTTCCCCCTTAAAACGCTCATGGCCAAGCAGAATCTTGGGACTCCGTTTTGGGGGACAGAGTCCCTCCTCCCCAGATTGCTGGTTTCCTGATTGAAAGCACCATTTCCATTCCTGCCAATACGTGCCACTCCAGTATTGATTTTTAAGCAGTGAGCAGCCAGACCTGAGTTCGGTAAAATTTTCACTTAAGAAAAAAATAAACTTTCACCCTGAACCCAATTTTAACTGATAAACACAGGCTGGGTGCTATCTCACAAGAGCCCAGAGCACTCTCAGCTCTCCTAAGCTCTCCTGGCTATCCCTTCCTGCTCTCCCATCCTCTCTCAACCCCTAATCGCCCTCTCCCCCAGCACACAGTCCTCCCCCATCTGCTCAGGGATATGCCCCCGGGAGCTGCCCCCATCCCAACAGCCCAGAGCCAGGTGAGGGAGGTGAAGGAGGGCTCAGCTGCCACAGATCTGTCCCAGCAGGCCCATCCACAAGGGCAGGGATGCTGCCAGCTCACTGGACCCACCCCCATGGCGCCCAGGGCAGGCCTCTCAAGCACAGCCCTGAAGCACCTCAGTCTGGGGAAGAGGGGTAGTGCCTGGGCACAAGCAGAGTTCTCTCTCAACCCTCCACAGCACAGCTTGAAGCAGCCTCATCAGAGATGGAAAGGCCCCTGAGCAAAGTGGGGTGAGTAGTTCAGTCATTCCCCTTGGGAGGTGAGATGGAATGAGAGGGCCTGATGGCCACCCTGCACTCCCTGCACCTGCCACCCTGGCCAGCAGCTCCCCAGAAGCCTGAGTGGCAATAAGCTCATCCTGACCCAGGCCGTCAGGCGTTGGATTGGAGCGCGGGACACTCTGAAGCCTGGGGGCCTCCTAAACACTGACTCACCTGGACAGCATCAGGCCTCACCAAATAAGGGTCCTCACGGTTGACCCTGAGGAAGCAGGAGACCCTGGATACTCACTAAAGGGGCAGGGGATGGCCGGGTGTCGGGTCACTTGCCCACAGCCTGTCATGTCCACTCCCTCTGCCCTCCCTCCCAACCCACATGCTCTATCTCCGCCCCACCCCAAATAATGCCCACCAACCCTGTCCCCACCCCGCCCCACCACACACACACACACACACACACACACACACACACACACACACACACACACACACACACACACACACACACACACACACACACACACACACACACACACACACACACACACACACACACCCACACACACACACACACACACACACACACACAGCTGTCCTGACTCACATGCGGCTGAAGGGCGCTGTCCGCGGTGCTGACTTTCAGCTGCCTGGCCCTGCCTCGTGTGGCCTCAGGAAGCGCCCATAGGAACTTCTGCCTGTTTGGAAATAAATCACCTGCTTGGGAACTTACCTCAAACACAAGAACTGCGGCAGAGAGAGGAGAGGTCTGGCCCTCCTGAGCTCCTGCCACGGGGACACCACTTCTCCTAGCCCTCCCCTGCTGGGCCAGGCAGTGGGGAGGGGGCCCAGCAGCCGGGGCTCCATGTGAGCAGCCTGCCACCTTGCATGCCTGGGAGGCTCTCATGGTCCTCAACCCTCGGATTCCTCTGTGCACAGAGCTCCCCAGACAAGATGGTCCTTCAGTTCTCACCGTCTGCATCCTTATGGGATTCCTTCAACAACTTCACTACTGAATGTTCGCGGTTTTACCGCGAGTTTTCCCCCAATCTGTCTCTACATCTTGGCGGGGCAGTGATCGCCCTGGCTGGCCCCACTGTGCTCCAAGCAGCAAGCATGGCCTGACTCAAAGGAGCTGGCACCCCAGCTGACGAGACTCGTTAACCAGGCCCCCCCGCCTCCCTGGGGCAGCAGTGAGTGTGTAGCCAGAGCCTGGCCAAAATCCAGCTTGGCTCCTCCTGGAGCTTCTGACCTTGGATAAGTTCCCTAAAGGTCTCTGGGCCAACACCACCTGCCCAGTGGGTGGCTGGGAAGACGAAGATGAACTGAGAGGAGATAAAATCCAAGTGTCCATGAGCATTTCAGAGTGCCCAGGGGCGCACAGGCACCCAGGGGACCCACACTGCAGGGCCAGCCCCCAGGGATGAGTGCTATGGTCAGCACGCAAGCAGGGTGTGCACAGGGTGTGCACAGGTGTTTGCTCACCAAACAGGCACCATCTCCCTTCACCAACCAACCAGGCAGCTGGTGGGCCCTGCATCCTGGCCCTATTGACTGAGACTTCCACCCACCACCAAACGCTGTAGAAGACTCTGGGGGTGACTTAGGGAGGGGGCAAGAAACTTCCAGAAGCATGCTGGCCCCAGTGGCCAGGCAGGGGGTAGGAGGTGAGCACTCTGCACCTGGAGCCAGGAGTGGGTCTGTGCTGGCAGCTTAGACTTTTCCTTCCTTTTAAATTTCTGGAACGGTTGCTATGGAAACTTAGAGGCTGGCAGTCAAGAGCAGCTGAGGAGAAGGCATAGTTGGGCTCCGATCAGCTGGGCCTACAGCCACGCGGGGCCAGTCACCCACACCCCACCCCTCCGACTCTGCAGAAAGAAAGAAAACCTGAATTCTCAGCCTCTCTTGGGAAGTTACAGGACTTGTCTCTGGGCTGGGGACCAGGCTACAGATATGGAGGAAGTCGGGGGAGGATGCTGGACATGAAGGCCCAGTGACTATGCCTGGAGCAATCCAGCAGGTCTTTCACACGCCCTTTGCAGGATGGTGGGTGCCAGCCCCTGCCCTGCACCATTCTGTTAGCAGGAAGAGGGTCCCTGGTTACCCAGGGCGGCTGGTCAACCTCAAGTGGTAAAAAGAGATGGACCAGGCCATTTCAGGGCCTGAGGACATATCTCAGGGCATGTGTCTGCTTTCTGCCTGCTCAGCTTGGGCCCTAGGACTTCTCACATGGGAACCCAGGAGGACCGTGAGAAGGACCTCTGGGTGGCCCAAAGGCTTGACTACTGTTAACAGGGTGTGGTCCAGTAACAGCACATCGAGTGCCCAGCAACAAAATCCTCACCTGACCAGAGAATGAGCCCAGGGGGACAAACTGGTCATGAAATGCATCCCAACTCTGCGTGGAAATCCAGGCCGAAAGGGAGGGGACTGTACACAAAGACCCTTGCCCGCCACCCAGTCCTACAAGAATCAAGTCACCAGCACCACAGTTGCTGACTTGCAGCACAGCCCAACAGGAATTCACGACAAAGACCAGGGCAAGGCGCTTTGTGCTCTGGGGAAACTGGCAGGACTGGGCTTCAGGTAGTCAGATATTTCTAGGAGAGAATCTTAGGAACCCAGTTTCTTGCCTCTTCCCATACTGAGAAAAGCACTAAAACCATTAATTAGAGACCCACTCAAAGACAACAGTTACCTCCCACCAAGCTGTGTGCTTGGCTGCCTGCATCTCACGAACAAAGTCACATACATGGACGCCCCTGGTAGTACAGAGGATAAGACTCTGCCTGCTAATGCAGGGGACACAGGTTCGATCCCTGGTCTGGGAAGACTGCACATGCCACAAAGCAACTAAGCCCGTGGGCCACAAATACTGAGCCTGTGCTCTAAAGCCATTGAGCCACAACTACTAAAGCCCATGCTCTGAGATGAGAAGCCACCCTAAAGAAAAGACCAGCCCACGGGCATCAACAAAAACTCAGTGCCACCAAAAATAGATAATTTTTTAAAAGATCACTTATGCTGACCCTCCCCTCATCTCTGAGACATCCTCAGAGCCCTTTGAGAAGGTGCCTCCTAGATTATAATCTGTAGATTGGCACAAAAACTTCCCATTTCTTTCTCAGACTTGACCAGTGTTTTCACACACACAGTTGTATGCCCATGCTTTTTAATAACATTTTGGTAGCTTCACTGAGATGTTTGGAGAGGTCCTCCACTCCCACAGACCTGGGAGGCAGGCACACAGCTGCCCCTTGGGCAATCAGCTTAGTAATGGGCCCTCTGGGCTCTAAACCCAGGGCGCCAGCCAGGTTTCCGACCCTCCCCAGGGAAGTGAAGATGGAAACCACACTCTGAATAAGTGGGCTTCACACCTGCCTTGGTTAACCTCTCAGCCACCCTGGAGTTGGGAGTGGGGGTGTTACTACTGTCTTCACTTTAGAGACGAACAGAGGCCCAGTAGGTGAAAAAGCTGCATCCAGAGGAGGGACGCGAGCCCCAACTCTGTGCTGCAGGAGCAGGGGCCCTAGGCCAACCTTGCCAGGAGCCCAGTGAGGGCAGATGAGGTGGGGTGAGGCCTGAGGACCCCACCCCTTCTGCAGGTGCCCAAACGAGGGGCCTGGGTCTGGCGCTGTCACCACCCCCCTCCACCTCATTCCCTGCATGACTCCCTTCTTCCTCAGGCCCATCTCTTCCAGAAAACCCTGTGGGCTCTCACCCACAGTTGGTGGAGGACCCCCTCCCAAGAGGCAGTCCCTCCCCTCCTCTCAGTGGGGGAAGGGTCCTTGGCTCAGCCAGACTTGGGGACTGTACCTGGCTTCCTCACTGAGTTTGCCCTGGGAAGGGGAGGAGGGGAAGGACCAGGAGGGTGGGAGTGAGAAACACTTAAGACAGGCTCCTTCCAGGGTGAGGTCTGTAACACTGGGGCGGTCTTCGGTCCTTCCCCAACCTCCTAGGAGCTGGTTATCAGGGCCTGGCTGCTTCTGCAGGCCTGGTTGAATTGACAAGTGAAATTCTTGCCACCACCTTGCCCTAGCACCTCCGAAAAAGGCTCACTACTGGGCCTTTAGGCATGGCTGGATCTAGGTGCTCCAAGAGCACCACTCTTTGCCTCTGTAATGGCCTCAGTTTCAGCCATGCTCTCCAGAAGCAACAGCCAGAGCTGACTTCCTACTCGCCCCCAAACACGTACAGCTCCTTTCTGTAGATTGCCCACAGCCCTCCCTCTGCACCCCTTCCCCTCCTCTCACCTCCTCTGCTTCCCCTCCCTACATCCCCCATCTGCCCCCTCCTCACACCCTCTCTTTTCCTTAGCATGCGCCATCCCACCACCACTGGCTGAAATTACTGCTGCCAGCACCAGCAGTCCCTCAGGAGTCATCTCCCATCTTTAAAAGGCCCTCCTTCAGCTCCTGCCCCTCTTCCCACACGGTCTGTTCCCAAGCTTATATACCCAGCTCGACCCCCAACTCATCCTCTCTCCACCATCACCCCCTACTCAGCAGCATCCCACCTGCAGGGCATCCCTGGGGGCAGGGCAGCTGCTCACCACTCTCTGGCACTCCTTGCCCCTGGCCTGATGATTAACCGTGTGCTGGCCTGAACCCTCACGTGGCACTGGTGACTCTGCAGCCACAAAAATTGTGCCATGCCCCTGCCCTGGGCGTCACTCCCAGACACCGTGGGCCTCCCCGGCCTTCCCTCTGCTGACAGCTCCTCACCTCAGCCCCAGCACCAGCCTCTATTCACCTGAGCTAATGCCCCAGGTTACTGACCACATCAGTATAGTAAGTACCCTACTTACAAATGAGTCCCATTCCGAGAGCACGTTCATAAACCCAATTTGTTCAAATTAGCCTATGTACCCAACTAATACAATCGGCTATATAGTACTGCGCTGTAATAGGTTTACAACACTTTTCACACAAAGAACACATAAAAAACAAACACAAAAAATAAAACTTTTAATCTTACAGGACAGCACCTTGAAAGTACTACAGCTGGCCTATAGAGGCTGGCATCGAGTGAGCAAGCAGGGAGAGTTACTAACTGGAGGAAGGAAAGGAGGTGGGAAATGGTGGAGCCAAAAGATTGTCAACAATAGGAGATGGAGGGTAAGCTGCAGTTTCACTCACATCTGACACTGACAGAACGCACATTAGCATCTTTGAAAGTTCACAACTTGAGGGTTTGTATGTAGGGGACTTCCTGTAGTTCATTCCTTTTACTCCCGGGTAGTACTGCATTGAGGGCTTCCCAGGGGGTGCAGTGGTAAAGAATTCACCTGCCAATGCAGGAGATATGGGTTTAATCCCTGGGTTGGGAAGATCCCCTGGAGTAGGAAATGGCAACCAACTTCAGTACTCTTGCCTGGAGCAGTCCATGCACCGAGGAGCCCGGCAGGCTACAGTCCATGGGTCACAAAGATTCGACCATGACTAAGCACACACGAAGCACAGCTTTTTCACTGAATAAATACCCTCCGGTTTGCATGCATTCACCTTGATGGAGTATGTTTACACAGAAAGAGTGACACAGTTCCTCAGGTGTTCCCGCCATGTCACACAATGACAGCACGTACGAAATTCCATCTGCCCAGGGCACCCACAATGTGATACCATTGATCTTTACAGTTTGAGCCAACGTGGGCACCTGGTGACAACTTGCTGTGGTTTTCACGTACTCCTCTCAGATGACCAGTAATGGTGAACACCGTTCCATTCATGTATTGGCTCACTGGCATGTCTTGACACCTGTCCAAGGGTCTCGCACATTTCTTAATGAGTTGTCTTTCGACTGCTCAGTTGTGAAATTCTATTAATGTATTCTAGACACGAGTCCTCTGTCAGGAGTACACACCACAAATGTCTTCTGGAAGTCCTTGGCTTGGCCTCTCTCTGTCACAAGAGCACCTTTGGATGAGTGGATCTGTAAGTTCCAACTTTCCAGTCTTTTCTCTACAGCTTGTGCCTTCTGTTCCCTTAGAAATCCCTGCCCACGCCCAGGTCACAATGATCTGTGACATCTTTCCCCAGAAGCTTTGTGGCGTTAGACCCATCTTCAGGCCTGTGGTCCATCTCAAAGCGACGCATGCGGTGTGAGGGTAGAGTCGAGGTGCACCTCCCTCATTGGGGATCTGGTTCACACCAGCAGAAGCCTAGTGACCACAACGCACGGATGCATTTCTGGACTCTATTTTGTTCATGGATCCTATCTGTCTTTACACCAATACTGCGCTGTCCTGATGATTTTCTCTCTCCAGAAAGTCACGAAATCCAGGGGTGGAAATTCTCCAGTTTTGTTCCAAACTGTCTTGGCTCTTCTATCCTCTGCAGCTTCTGGAATCAGATTTCAGTTTCTATGAGAACTGCTGGGTTCTGACTGGGATGGCACTGAATCAGTCTGGGCAGAACTGCTGTCTTCACAATACTGGGTCCCCTCCAAGGGCTCTATTTCTCCCTTTAGGTCCTCTTTCATCTAATTTCAATGTAAAGATCTTTAACTGCATATATTCCGAGCTACCCCAATATTTTCAGTGGTGGTGGTAATGTTCTCTTTTGCACTTTCTACCTTTCTGCTTCTGGTGCATGGGAATTACGTTTTATTCTGGATACTGACCTTGTACTCCAATATCTTACCAAATACACAGCTCAGTTTCAATGTGTTTGTAGATTCTTCAGGGATTTCTGTGCCCGTGAGTGCATTGCCTAAAGCCCTGCCTTCACCTTCTTCATCTTCAAACCTCATGCTTTCTCTCCTCTGCCTTTCTGCCCAGCTGCCACTGCAGTTCCCTGCGAGATGCACATGGTCAGAACAGACATCCTGGTCATGGTACTGGCCCAGCCCAACAGCTTTCTATCCCAAGCCCACACAGGAATGAGAGTCGGACTTGAGACAACTGGTAACAATTCTGCTGAGACACCGAGCAGTACCCAGTGCTCACAGGAAGCATAAACACAGACACACATTTGCCTCTGAGCTGCCGGCCACACCTCTCTCAGGGGTCATTCCTAGGTAGGAAGCATCAGTCTGCACCTGGGTGAGGCCCTGGGCAAGACGACCAGACCCTATTAGACGTACAGGTAAGCTCGAACCAAGGCTGCACCAGCAGAAACGCAAGTACTGCCGCCCTTCACTGACTAAACTAGTTTATCCCAGGGCCAAGAACTTATCATTGTTCAGCCGCTCATTCATGTCAGACTCTTTGCAACCCATTGACTACAGCATGCCAGGCTTCCCTGTCCTTCACTATCTCCCGGAGTTTGCTCAACCTCATGTCCGTTGAGTCAATGATGCCATCCAACCGTCTCATCCTCTACTGCACCCTTCACCTCCTGCTCTCAATATTTCCCAGCCAAGAACTTAGTGAGAACAAAGTATTAGTCTTGGGGGAAGAGTCCAAGTATGACCTCAGTACTCAACCACCTCTGGCATTCTGGTACACAGGGAAGATTGGAAATCATGCCCTGGTGCTTCCTGCTAAGTGTTAGTCACTCAGTCCTGTCTGACCTTTTGTAACCGCATGGGCTTGTAGCCAGCCAGGCTCCTCTGTCCATGTAATTCTCCAGCCGAGAATACCGGAGTGGGTTGCCATTCCCTTCTCCAGGGGCTCTTCCCAACCCAAGGATCGAACCCAGATCTCCTGCATCTCAGGCTGATTCTTTACCGTCTGAGCCACCAGGAAAAGGCTCTAAAAATTCACATCTACCCTTTCATCGCCAGCACCACAGGTGTTATGGGCTGAACTGCCTCCCCGGCCCAAAAAGGATCACGTTGGGGGTCCCAACGCCCTAGGAGCTCAGAACTTGACCTCGGAATGTGACCGGGTCCTCACAGAGGCCATCAAAGCTCAAACGAGGTGACTAGGGCAGGCCCTCACCCAAACGACTGGCATCTTATGAAAGGGAGGGATTTAATCATGTAGAGAGATGTGCACACAGAGAAAACGGCCCAGCAGGCAAAGAGCGACGCTTCCACAAGCCAAGAAACAGCGACATGCGCACAACCGCCAGGAGCCGGGGAGGCCTGGGCGCGCCCTCGATACCACACTGCCTGCACCCGGGTCTCGACCTCAGCCTCCAGCACGGAGACGACCAACCGCAGTGCTGCGTCACTGGGGAGACCGACACAACATGGGTCAGATTGAGGCTGTAACTTGACAGAAACCCACGGATCCTGAGAGACCCAAAAAACCAGTCAAAATCAACGAGACATGTACGGCAACTGCTATAACACAGACGAGGCCGGCGGCGGCTCTCGCGAGACCTGCGCTATCGTGAACTCGCCCCCTCAGGAATCACAGTGCATGGAGGCCAAGCTGCCACTCACCGCCAGACAGGGCGGGGCCTCCAGCGACCACAGCCCACCCCCACCCCCACCCCCACCACCGTGGGTCCGCATCAGGGCTGGGGCCAGGACGCCCACGTGTCCCCACCCCCGCCTTACCTTCCCACTCCCAGGGGCGCCCCAGGCCTCTGCACGGACAACAGCCCAGCGTCCACGCTGCACGAGTCCATCCGTGTCCAAGGAAGAGTGGCCCAGCAGGGAGCAAGGCCTGAGCTCGGCTCCTGGGCCCTCACAGGCGACACCAGGTCTGACTCTGGAGGCAGGTCCTGTCCTCGAAGGTGAGGCTATTTCTACCGGACTCGCTGGGTTATAGACACTGACTCCTAACAAGTGGCTCATAAAGACACACCTCAGCGGAGCCAGAGCTAAATCTCTGGCAGCAGAATCTACAACGGAAAACTGGGAAAAACAGGCAAAACAGATACAGATAAATTTGTTTTTAATAAAGGAGTTAATTTTCTTTCAATCCTATATAAAACAATAGCAATTAAAAACTTCATTTTTGAAAGTAAAATATTTACATATGAACAAGTAACTGTGCAAAATTTACATGAAAAAATGGAAAGACAGGGATTTCCTAAAAGACAAAATAAAAGGTGTAACAGTTTTCAGGTGTCCATAAAAAATACTGATCAGCATTCAGTTCACACGCGCGAATAAAGTCTAACATGAGAATTCACACAGAGAAAGCCAAAGTATTTACAGTCATAAAAGTACTATCAATAGACAATTTAATACAATAACCTCTGAAAATATAAAGAACCAATTAGTATATTTGTAATAAAAAAATAGGTACAAAGAAGGGGCTTTTGCTCTGGACGTCTGTAAAGTGGGCCCACAGCTTGCATACAGTCTCTTAGCAAAATAATTATAGTTACATAGCCATCTTCATGTTATGTGCCAAAAATTATGTACAATTACTGACAAAATACACCAACCATTTTTCAACACTTGATTCACACTGAGAAACAGTCTTTTGATGATTCTTCTCAACTTTGATTTTATTTCATCTAAGTTTTCACTTTTAGCTAAAAAACACAGTGCAAGTAAAATAGATTTATGCTGAAAAGGTTTTCATTTCTTTTAACTTTACAGCTTTACAAACAATAGCAAATAAAATGCATTTGTACAGATGCTGACCACACATTCAGAAGGAGCCGCGTCACTGGGGCCCCACGAAGCAGAGAGGGACAAGCCCCGAGGCGCAGGCGGACGGTGGGCTGCCTGCTCCTCGAGGATCCTGAACGGAGGGGCGGGGGAGGGAGGGAGATAAATAGTCTAAAAAATCAGTTTGCTTTGCCAACTGACTAATACAAAAATAAAATAAGTGAAATGAGGTCACTGGCTGTAGACACACACCTACGCAGTAAGCTGGGTTGAACTAAACCAAATGCACAAACGATGTAGAAACCGCTATGAGGTGACAAGAGGGCAGCTAGTTATTTGCTAAACGATTCCATCAGTTTTTATATATGGCTTGTTTGGCAAGAAGGCCACTCAATCAAAGATGAGTTAGGATTTAATTGTCCTGTAAGAGTACCCGCAGGCCTCTGTGTTCTCTGTTACAGAAACATGTTTTCCTCCATACTGAAGAGTTGACTTAGAAACAGGAATATAAAACTGTTCCATTGTAAAGAGGTGGCTGTTTTTTAAACAATATCCCATTTGCTCGTTACAAAAAGGCGTAATCTGCAAATATATAAAAAGTCCCCAGGCGTCTCTGCTAAGAGGCCGCGTCCGTGCTACTTAAGGAATGCTTTGTACAGCAACAGTGAATGGCTTGTCTCGCGTTCATTTTCTAAACAAAATATGAGGTCCCTGAGGTTGACCCGCGTGATCCTTTGCCGCGTGAACTGTCTGGGGGTTCCGACGCCGGAACTGCCTGGGACCGCCGAGCCTGGGCCCGAGCCCTGGTGACGAGAAAGGAGAAGACAGCCGAGTTAGTGGAGCGCAGAGGTAGGCAGGGCCCTCAGCGCTGGAAGGAAGGGGCAACGCCAGGTGCTACCCCAGGACCGCAGGCCTGGGGGCAGCGCACGCTTCCCTATAGGTGTCCCACGGAACCCGGCTATGGAGGAAGCCGGGCCTGGACAGGCTTAGGCCAACTGCTGGAGCCGTGGTGCTCAGCCAGTGCCTAACAGAAGGGGTGAGAGCAGGGGGCACAACCCCACGCCCACCTCCAGGTCTGGTGCGCTCAGGCACACACTGGAAGATGCTAACCCTGCGACTCCCCACAGAGCTCAGACTCTGGCCCCGGGCACAGAAGAAAAACGTGGCGGCTCCTCTGCCCCAAAGGGTCGCAGAACGGCTCCAGGGCTCGTGGCTGGCATTGCCGGTGTCCAGGACTCAGGTGGGCTGGCACTGCACCTGCGGTGGCCATGTCACCCCCCACTTCGCCAACAAAGGCACATTCCCAAAGCCACAAGGTCCAGGCTCGTGGGCTGGGCGGGCTGGCGGTCAGCAAGCTGGGTTGCAGGACTTTTCGGTCACCATGTCGTCTGCGGCCTGGAGGATGCTCCCCACTCCCTTGGGCTAACAGCGGCCTGCATTGCTCGGCGCCCAGTTTGGTCAGCCTGCGGGGGGATCCAGCCGAAGGTGTGAGCTCTGGCGCCTGCCTGCTTGCAGAGCTGGGGTACTGGGTGCCTTCCTGCCGCGTCGCCGCCCCCCCAGCAGCAGCATCCATGATTTCAGCACGTCTGTCACCGTCTCCATCCAACACTCGTGGGCACAAACCACACAACTTCCAACTGGACGAGTCTTGGTTTTCCATTCAGAATGAACAGGAAGTGTCTGTATTCTGATGGTTAAAGTTGCTCATGTGTATTTCAAGTGCAAAACTTACAATGGAACTTTTACAGTGTTTTCTCAAAGTTTAAGAAGGTGGGAGCCATGAGTCCTGTGATGCTGGAGGAGGCCGCAGTGCAGCAAGCGGCCAGCAGGTGGCAGGCGAGGCATCCCATGCGTCTTCTGTTAATTTATGAGTTCCTTACACCCCCCCCACCCCTTCAGAACCTTAATCACCAGTCCGTCCTCCAGACAAGTCCTCTGGTGACTACTTGTCTGTGTTTGAAACAACTACTTAGGTTTTTTTGCCAGTTTTCCCTGAGTCTCCCTAACAGCCTTATAGGAGCATTTTGGGTACAAAACAAACAGCACCCCTGAAAAGGCAATGATGAAAACACACAGCCAGAGAGGAACCAGGAAAATGGGAGCTGGCCTGTGCCCGGGGCCCTGTGGGTCTGCACCCTCAACATGGGGGAGCCGGCAGAGGCCAGTGTCTGGAGAGACAGCTGGGAGGGCAGGGAGGCCCCACCTGACCTCGAGGCTCACGGAGAACAAAGCGCTACCTAAACCATGGGCCAGGTGTCTTCTGTGACACTTGTTACAATTCTGGACCATGTTTGATGCTCTTACTTTCAAAATAGTTCAACGACCAAAACCAGCTAGGAGAAGGGTGAGGGCTCACTTCAGGCACAGAATGTAGAGGATGCCAAAACTCAGAAATCAAGGTAAATGGCATTTTAATGAAACCTTTTTCAGAAGTCAAAAGTGGCTTCAAACAAGACAAGCAGGCGTTAGCACAGCCCACAGCGGGACTCCACTCCGTGGCCGTGCTGGCCACACTCATCACGTCTCAGGCTCCAGTGGTCACGAGGTGGCCACACGTCACTCTTTCGTGGACTTTAACAAGAAGGCTGTGCTCAGAGGCCTCCTGCCTGACACTAAATATAGTCCGATGTCACGGGGTGAGTGCCAGCCTGTGACCGACTGCCTCTGGGGTGTCCTGGCCACAGAAGGTGGCCACAGAAACCCAGTGCCCAGCCTGCAGGAAGCGGCCCTGAGCTGTCAGCAGTGACCTCAGATGACAGAAAACTGCACGACAGATGCCAGCATCCACTTTCATCAAGAGGCTCAAGCACAGAGGGTGACAGGTTTGTTCTGTTTTGCATTTGCAGGTGGTGGGGTTCAAACACAGCAACCTTGGACCCCAGCTCCCCTCCTGAAAGCACTGTGTGAGCTCAACCTGTCCCATTCCAAGACTGTCATGAGATCAATGAAAGGCTATCCCCTCCTGTCTCCTTTGAAGGTAACCTTAACTCTGTCAAAAATGCCACAACCACCTTGACAGGCAACAAGCACTCAATGTGGAAACCAAGTGGAAACAATCACCTTAGCCCCAATCTGCCTGGCTCACTGGTCACTTCCCTCAGGCCCCCAGAGCCAGGCACAACCGGCCATGGCACCTGACTGCAGCTGCAGGGACCTGCCATGGGCCCTCACCAAGGTGGCAGAGAGCACCAGCCTCTTGGGGACTGTCTGGGGGAACTCACGCGGGGGGCCTTACTACCACTCCCCCCAGAGCCCCTACAATAGTATCAAGAGGTCCACACCCATGAGAGGGTGTCTGAGGGATGCCCCATATGCTAGGTGGTGAGTAACATAGGTCAAAGTACCAAGAGCACAGACACCCCCTGGCTCACTCTGGTCCTCTTCACACCAGTGCAATTCCCAAGCTTGTCCACACCCGAGCACAGGCAGCTGGAGGGCTGCAGGAACCCCCGGAACCTGGCTGAGGAGAGCCAAGGTCACCCCGGTTATCTCCCATCATCTCCCCCAGGGCCACCCAGAACAGGGAGGGAACACAGCATCCGCACAACATGAAGACCAAGGAGGGGGGCTGTGCCCCCATGGCTCCAAGCAGCAGACACAGCAGCGAGAGAGTCCTCCTCCCACCAGAACAGGCCGGGGGGTGCCTAAGTGCACACCAAGAAGTGAGGGGGGGAATGCAGGATCCTGCGGACGCCACCAGAGGACCTCAGCCCTCCTCATCAAGACAGACACCAGCTAAGTCACTGGGCTCTGCACAACGGTCAGGAGAGGGCGCCATCAGACCACAAACCTTGTCAACACCCATACCACAAATTAACAAGAGGAAGATCAGCAAGTCCACCAAGAACCACCACAAAAAGTCAGAAAATGAAATCCCACACCTATCAGGGCCAAATGCAATCTGGAAAAGTGAGCAACTACAAGACAATGCTTTCAACAAAAAAGTGTACTTACACATTTAAGAGTATGAAAATCACCTTGAATCAAAACCTCAAAATATAAGGGCAAGATGAATTAAAAGCCAGAAAGAAACGAGAGTTGACTGACTCAAGAAAGAAATGAGAAAAAAAGACAAAACTATCTCATACAAGAATATAAACTGTAAGGTGCTCAGGGGAGAAAAATCTTGAATAAAAATTCGTAAGAATTCAGAAGAAAAGCAGAAAAACAGAATAGAAAGGGGACAAAGGAAAAAAAAATTAAAGGGCCAGGAAAACACAGGGTAAAGGAAGACACGGAAGGGGGACATGCACTGAGCCACTGGAGCTCCCAGAGAGGGAGGCAAACGTGAGGGCAGGAGTTTATACTAAACCATAATCTGAGGAAACTTTCAAGAAATGGAAACCAGAAAACCAAACCTACATGGACAAGGCAAGTGGGCACCTGGGAAAATTAACCCATAAAATCAACTTTGACAAAGCCTCATAAAACTGTCAGTTTTCCAAGATAAATTAACCTGGAATCAGGCTTTCCCAAACCCATGCTGCTGCTGCTGCTGCTAAGTCGCTTCAGTCATGTCCAACTCTGTGAGACCCCATAGACGGCAGCCCACCAGGCTCCCCCGTCCCTGGGATTCTCCAGGCAAGAACACTGGAGTGGGTTGCCATTTCCTTCTCCAATGCGTGAAAGTGAAGTTGCTCAGTCGTGTCCGACTCTTAGCGACCCCATGGACTGCAGCCTACCAGGCTCCTTCATCCATGGGATTTTCCAGGCAAGAGGACAGGAGTGGGGTGCCGTTGCTCTCTCCAAACTGAGCCACTAGGGAAGCCCATATACAGTAAGCAAGGAAAAGCATTAAAAACATCACTGAAAGCAAGCATGAACCAACATTTTTATATCCAACCTGACTGCCCTCCACATCAAGGCCACAGAAAAACCGTTTCAACTCACAATACGGCGGGGGACTCTGTACCTGAGCTTGGTGAGAGCTCGGCCACAGGTCAGGGTCATCCCAATGAAAGAGAGCAGAGAATCCAGAGAAGAAGGGAGAAATAAGCATTTATAATATAAACGCACAGCTGATGCGACAGCAAAACTGAGGCAGTGGCCAGATGACACCATGTGCCATGGCGAAATAGAAAGGACGTGACAAAGCGTGAGACGGAAGGGGTCTCAGCACCCTCCAGGGGGGCCGTGTGGCTGCCTGGGGCCGAGGAGAATGCGGACATGAGCTAAGACGCCCAACAGGAGACGCACGTGAAAACCTGGGGTAAAGACACCCAAACACATACAGAAGCGACCACCAGAGCAGAGACAAACCTTCCTAAACACAATCATCTCAATTAGGGAGCAAAGACTACACATCACACCAAAACACAGCAACTGTGAACAAAAATCATCATCATAATCCTAAGAGTCTGGGACAGAGTCTGAACCCGCACGTCAGCTGTATCAACACAGATGACGGGCTTAACTCGCCTGTGATAGGAAAACACTTGCCAGCGCGACTCAGAAGACAGGACCCCACTGCACACTACACAGAGGTGCACCTACAGGAGGGGCCACAGGCCCAGGGGGAACAGAGGCTCCAGACCAAGGGGAACAGAAGAGCAGGGGAAACAGGCCTGAGGACAAGGAGACACCAAGCCCACGGGGCACAGACAGACACTCTGTGATGCTAAAAATCGCAACCGGCCATGAAGATACAACACTTACAGATATGTACATATCAAATACCACAGCAACCCCCAGAAGAGCAAAACCTGCAGGAGATGCGAGGAGATGAAGACCGAGATGCTGACAAGGGTAACTGTGGAGCTCCACATCCAGCACAAAACCGGGCGGATGAAGATAAGCCAAGACAGTTGGTATAATCCATGACGTTCTGTAAACCCTATGAGAGCCGATACCCTGTCCTGAGAACGAGCACCCGCAGCGCATTCACAAACACTGAGTATCCCTGCTGCCCAGCAGGTCTGCAAAACTCAACAGCATGCCAACACATGGTCCCACACGTGTCCCAGCTAAAGGAACCACGGCTCCAGGGAGACACGGCCGACCCCTGGAAGACGTGAGGTGAGCAGGAAGACGTGAGGTGAGCCTGGAACGTCTGTGCTGCGGGAAGGTGAGAAACCTTCCAAGGGCGGCGGGTTAAGTGAGAGGAGAGAGAAGCCAAGCACAAGGGGCCTGTGGTGACTGAGCAGGGCCAGGACAGGAGACCCCACTGCAGCCCCCGCCAGGACAGAGGCAGGTGAGGAATGGAAGAGGTGGGGCTAGCAGATTCCCCCAACAAAGGCCCAAGGAGCGCCCGCGGCCCCGAGCAGGGAGCAGTGACACCGACCGGAAGGAACAGTGGTCGGGGGAGCACAGCCACAGAACTCCCCACAGGACGCTCATGGAGAAAGGAGACGGATTTTCCAGCAGGGACACCTGCAAGCCCAGCTCCCGGATGACATCAGCTCCGGAGATGGCGCGCCGAGGGCACAGCATGGCCGGGGCGGCACCCCAGCCACGATGCATCACCTGGATTTCACCGAGAGGAAACTGACAATGCACCCAGAACAGGAGACTGTCCAGCAAATAGCTGACACACACTCTTCAAAGTGTCAGGTCAGGAAAGACAAGGAAGCACGGAGGGCTACAGAGACCGAACACCAGGACAGGGCCCTGCAGCATCAGTGGAGAGCAGGAGCCACCAAGTACAGAGGAAATGTGCAAAAGCCACATCTGACTTAAAAAATCCAGACTACACAAAGAACCCTAAAACCTCAATAACAAGACGATCTTAAAAGGCACCTCACCAAGAAGATATGTAGATAGCAAATAAGCACATGAAGAGATGCTCCGCATCGTATGTCATTAGAGAAACGCAAATTAAAGCAGAGAGACGCTACCACACAACCATGAGAAAGGCCGAAACCCAGAAGACCGACAACACGAGCGCTGGTGCGGGTGTGGAGCAGCAGGAACGCTCATCCAGCGCTGGGTGGGGACGGGAAACAGAGCAGTCACTTGGGCAGACAGTATGGCGGTTTATAGCAAAAGTAAATGTACACTCACTACACAAAACTGTGCCCCTTGGTATTTATCTGAGTAAGTTCGAAACTCACACCCACAGAAACCTGTACACAGGTGTTTACAGCAGCTGCATTCATAACTGCCAAAACTCAGCAGCAACCAAGATGCCCTTTGGTAGGTGACGTTTAAGTAAAATGTGCATCTAGGCAATGAAACAGCGCCAAAATGAAGTGTGTTATCAAGCCATGAGAAGACATGGAGGAACCCTAAATACATTCAAGTACACGAAAGACGCCAGTAAGAAAAGGTTACATTCTGTCTGGTTTTAACTCTATGACACGGGCAAAGATAGAACTATGGAGTCAGTAAAAAAAATCATGGGTTTCCAGGGAGTGGGGGAGGGAGGGATGAAGAGGCAGAGCACAGAGGATTTTCAGGGCAGTGAAAATACTGTGTGTGTGACGCTATGCAGGTGGATACATTAGTACATACATTTGTCCGAAAGCACAGAGTGTACAACACAAGAGTGAGCCCTGATATAAACTGTGGACTCTGAGTGGTGATGGCATGTCAATGCAGGTTAGTCAGCTGTAACAAATGCACCATCTGGTGGGGGCGTGGCTGATGGGGGAGGCTGTGCACGTGGGCGGAGGAGCAGAGGCATCGGGAAAACTGTACTGTACATTCAATTTGACCGTGAACCCAAAACTGCTCTAAAGTATGAATTTACTTATTTTAAATTGATTCTGAAAAACAAAATCCAGTAATGTCTTGAGTTCACAGTTACCACAGCACTACACTACTTCACATCATGAAGTTGAGTAAGGGGTACACGGAAACTCTACTCTTTATGTAACTTTTCTGCAAGTCTAAAATTGGCTCATAATAAACGTTCTTAAGACATAGCCTTAAGGATATAGTCCTAAACTAAAAGAAAAAAATTAAGCATTCTCTCTGATGAAGAAAAGCACTTGAAGGACTTTTTTAAGCTCCAGATTTTGTGTTCGTTATCACACACAAAACTCACTTTTCCAAAAGTCCAAAATCAGGCACACCAACAATACATGAAACCACGCCCCCTGGGCCTTCAGTGACATGTCTCCACTGTCTCCTCAAGGTGCTCTATCCCTCCCAACTCCACTCTCCTCCCCGCTAGTCTCCTTTGTAGATATTTCAATGCCTAAGACAGAACTTAATCAACATGCCCTTCCCCTAGGCCCTCCCCTGCCAGCACAGGGACCCAGCGGCCAGAGTGGTTGTGGGACTGGTTACATTGAACAAAAACAGAAAGAACCAAATATTCTGAGAAGAATGGGAACTTGACGTCTCACTGCCTGTGAAGGGACTCCTAAGGAAGGAAGGGGAGGAGCCTGGAAGAAGCCCTGAGGTCCTAGACTAGAATTTCAGGATCCACTGGAACACGTAGGGTCCTTCTAGATAGACAGAGGCGCACACGCGCACACGATTGTGCACAAACACACGTTCCAGTCTCTTGACTGCTGGGGCCTCCGGAGCCTGGGACAGGGACCCTGCAGCGACCAGCACGCACAGAGCTCAGATACTCGTCTCCAAATATCACCCTCCACTGCAGGGAAGCTCCCAGGTGCCACGTGGGGAGGGCAGGAGAGGCACAGTCACCCGGACACCTCTCATGCTTACAGGTTGAGGGCAACGTTTCAAAAGGATATAGAACCAGCTCGAAGAAGCTTCCACTGATCAATCTAGAAACAACGAGAGCATTGATTACACCCCCTGAACACAGCAGGATCCATGTGTCCACACACGGTGATGAGTGGATGGATGGATGGAGGAGGGTGGGAGGGAGGCTCTTCTTCACAGCAGAAGGCAACCAGTAAATGTGGGGGCATGATGGACACACAGCGCCACAGCGTGGCCCCTACCCTGGAGGTCCTGATGCAGCAGGAGCCATGCGTGGGTGCTGAGGCCAGGGGAGGGGTGACAGGGACAGAGCAGTGCGTAACCCTGGACCCCTCCTCACATAACACTAATAAACACCAAGGGACTAGGCAGCTACACAGTGGGGAAGGCTGCTTTCTTAACCAAGCACTCAGTCACATAATCAAGGCTAAGGTCACCAGCAACAAGAAGGCAATACTGTCGGCCTGATGACATTGAGGCTCGCCCAACAGAGCAAGAAGCCTGTCCTCTCTAACACCGTCAGGAATGCAGGCATCAGGCACAGGCTCAGAGCACATGCCAGCTGGACACTGCACACGCCCTGGACAGGTGGCGAAGCCCAAGCAGGTCTGGGGACCCTGGGCTATCAGGTGTGATGTCCTGATTGCAGGCGGGAGGGGGTGCAGTAGTAACGAAGCAGGTGCAGCAGTAACGTCCAGCATCATCAGCATTTAGGGGTGACGGGATATCCATCAGGAAAAGATCTTGTACACATCATGTATAATACACAAGTGCACAGGCGTGTATAGAGAAGAGGTGCTGAAATAGCGGTGCTAAGTGTTCAGAATCGAGGATCTGGATATGGAGATTCTCACACTGCTCTTTCCAATTTTCTAAAGATTTGAAACTATTATAAATTAAAAGAAAACACTGAAAAATGTTAATCAATACTTTCTGGAAAGATGGTGCCAGCAGCATCAGAGGTTTTTAATCTTCCCAAAGGCCAAAGAAAATCCAGAGCAGCTAGGAAGCAACACCAAACGCCAGCAGGCAACACACAGAACAAAACCAGTGGAGACGAGCTGCACGCAGCCACAAGCCTGGAGACTACCTCAAAACTGTGCGGAAGGCTGCCGGGCACCCATGCAGTCTCAAACCCACAGGGTCTTCACCAAGAAGAAGGGCAGGTTCACCAGAGAGCAGCCACGAGACCGGGCTGGTACTCTGCCTGTGACCAGCCAGGGGCCCACACAGAGGGGACTCTGTGAGGAGTGTACTCCTCTGAAGCCGAGCAGGACAGGACAGAGGAGACAAAAAGGTCCAGCTGAGAGTCGAGAGGGGCAGAGCCAAGAATCACAGACAGCACATCTGTCACCACGTGGAAACTATGGAAGAGGAGCTCGGCAAAGCCAGCAAATCTTCAAACTGCCTCCTCCTGAGGTTTAAGACCGCACAGTTCACACGAAAGTGAACCACGAAAAGGCTGAACCCCAGACAAGCTGCCCTAAGGAAAAATGAGAATACGGAGCAGAACACCACCCAGAGAGATAATGGAACACACCAGAAACACAAGAAGAGATCAAAACTGTCATGTCTATTTCCAAACAGAGGCACTGAGAAAATGATACAATGCATGAAAGAACAACGTAAATCCGAATCAGCAAAACTTGGAAATAAGCTGACAAAGTCAAGGAAAAATTGGCAACAGAAGAGAATTTCAGTTGAGAAATGAAGACTACACTAAAAAAGAGCCCAGGAGCAAATAAAACAAGACACTAAGGAAGAAAGAAGACAGTGAGGATGACAAAAAGCACCAAACTTTATAATTTAAAGTATTTTAATTTTGTTTTTTAAATATAAATTTATTTATTTTAATTGGAAAAAGCACCAAACTTTTTAAGAGAGAGATTAAAACGATCTAAGGGAACAGGCAAATACTGACGGGAGATATGAAAGACACAACATAAAAATAACAGGAATCTCTGAAGAGGAAAGCAAAAACAAAAACGGCATTCAAGAAGATGTTCCCGAATACAAAAACGTTCGAACTGCATGCTGAACAAACACAACCTCTCCCCAAGAACAACCACCTTTTGAGGGAAAAGAATTCTGTGGGCAACTTCAGGCAAGAAGAGCATATGAAACACAAGAAAAATAAAACCAGGCAGTCATCAGACAGACAGCATACCTTTTACACCAGGGGAAAATATCTAGTGTAACTACTTACTCAAGGAAGAGTCTCGAGCAAAGAAAATGTGAGCCAAGAATTTTATGGCTATCAAAACTGTCGTCAACATGCACAAATCTGGGGAACTCAGCCCCCAGGAAACATCCCAAAAGAATCCAACAGAGAATAAGATTTGGAAAACCAAATGACTAAACAGATACCCACACACACTAGTCAGTATTAACCATCCAGTTACTTATGGAACTAAGATTACCATGAAACAGCCGTGTGACGTAGCCAAAACACGCGCAAGTGACAGTCCTTGCTGGAGTACAGCCCACCCGACGTCCTCACTCCCGGTGTCCAGTCAAGATGCCAAGGCCTTTCCTAGGAGTAAGGATCATACCCTTTGCAAGACCCACCCTGACCTCAGAGGGAAGGCAAATGTGCTGACTGAGCCCCGCTGGGTGGATTCCCACAGACCCTACTGAACAACAAAGCAAGACACAAAACACTCATGTTCAAGATGAGCAGCCGGTTGCTGAACTTAAACAAGCACTGACACTCTTCAGAGGATGATGATACATCGTTCACAACGTCCAGCATGCAAGTGGCAGTGACTAGACATGCAGAGAGACAGGAAGCTGTCACCACAGTTGCAGGGAAGG